>NW_026000316.1:6013371-6139875 GCF_001458135.2 Marmota marmota marmota
GGGGGGGGGGGGGAGTGGTTATATCAAGGTCAGTAGGAACCTGACTATTACCAGGCCACAATCAGGTTGAGTAATTAGTTTCTGACAGAAATCTTTATTCTCTCAGAAATTTAACTGACAGAAAACACCTAGCTATTCAGTGTAAAAGCAGATGGCTCACCATAAGAATTCAAGTAGCAGGTGAAAAACAGCTCACAGTAAGCTCTCTTTCCCTGCTTTCATAATAGAAATACTCTAAAGGTACACTCTGGTTTTTAGGCACTAATTAAAATGGTATAAAAAGGAATCTAGAACTAGTTTGTAAAAGGAAGAAAGGCTTCATGTCTAGGAATCTCATAATTTTTTATTTAGTTTCCAATATAATAAACCAATGTGACCATGTATAACATGTAATTTAGTTTTTATTTATCTCTGTGTTTTAAGTCTATATTTTGTTTACCTTATCTTCATTTAGGGCTTTAAAGTAACTGTGACTAATTATGTAAGTTGACAGATTGGAAACAGAGAACCCATTTTTTCATTATCTTTTTTTTTCCTTCTCCTTTTTTTAAATTCAGAGAATGTTTGGAATAATATGCGTTATGTAATGAGAGGGAGCTTCTGAGGTTTTACCTGCGGGTGGAAGATTTGAACACTAGCAATGTAACACATCTGATAAAGAGAGAAACCTAGTATTATTGTTGCTAGATTTTTATTTCTATGGTAACCATGATGTCACTGGTGCCTGCAATGCTTAAACCTCCCATCTCTAATAACTTGAGCTGATCTGGTAGGACCAAAATATAAAATGAAAAAATTCTAATTAATAGAATGTGATTGCTAGATGCAACAATACAGATAATGTTTGGAAATGTAAAAGGCTGAATATCTTGGTTGGGACTGAAAGAAAACTGTAGCATAGAGTCTATTTTATTAAAAGGAAAAGCATGGTTTTATAAAAAAGGTAATGAATATGATGAGTGTAAAGGAGATTTAAAAATACAATACAGAAGGAGCTATCTAATATACAATAGCCTTTATGATTGGTAGCTACAGAATGGGGGGGGGATCATGCTTTGGGAATTAACATTTAATTTCTGTTAAATTCAGAGAATAAGTAACATGTATATAGTCAACCAAAAGACAGATAAAAAGCATATTAATTATTTTGTTATATAGAATTATTGAATATCTACTCCTTTTTCTAACTAAACTACCTTCATTTTCTCTCTAGAGCTACAGGAAGCTTTCTCTTTGCTATTATTATGAACTATCTTTGGCAAAAAAATATGCAGCCACTTGCTTGCTGAGCTCTAATCTATCCTCTCTGGGAGGAGTGAACTTCTTACCCACGTAGGCACAAGCTGGCAAACAAAAGCTGTATTGTGCCCATGTTCTAGGGGAGAAGAAAAATATTGGAGGCACTAATAACAACCAGAAAACTCCCAGAGCATTTACAAAGGGGATCCTTGGATGACTAGGAGTAGGACTCTTTCTCTATTTTCTTCAAAGTGACCTTTATTATTCTTCAGCAAAGAAGCTTTTTACAGTCAAGACAAGGGGTTGGAGGAATAAATAGAAGTCTCCTGTGCCTGTCCTGTTTTACCCTCAGAGACAAAAAGCCTGGTTCTCTTTTCTATTCAGACAGGGAGATTGTCCTTCCTACTTGACATCACCTAGATGACCCCATAATAGCAGAGGGTTGGGAGGTTGTCCTAGGTAGGTCAAAGTTTTAAGACTGTTTCCTAGGTTAATTTTGTGAAGCCCCTTTGTGGTGCTAGTTTTATTAGTTTCCAAATTAATGAAACTCATTGTTTGAGGTCTAATGTTTTAAATATTTCACAGGGGACAATTCTTACCCATTAGATAGATATGACTTCCTAGCTTGATCATATGCCTGCCAGCACTATTACTTTTCTATTGTTATCTGACTACAGCTATCAACTATATAGACATTAGAGTGATAAAAATTCATCTGGTTGACATATAAGCTAAAATCCAGCTATGAACTCTGTAAATCTCTGCCTTATAAACACTTGTATCCTTGATAACATATTTCGAGAAGAGACAAAATGAGAATAACTCTTTGTACTGCACTGACAGCACAAAGTCATTCAGCTTTCAATGGGCAAAATGCAACATTTCCCTAGAGAAAATATGGATTTATATTTCCAGGATTGATGTCGTATGACTTAAATTACCTCTCACTTATCATTTACATATTTATGTATCCTAACAGTGGAAACACACTATTTTATGCATAAAGAAATTGCTAATTGTACAATGAAAAATACCTTATATTAATAATATTGAATGTAGCTCACATCCATTTATCATTATAAAATTGTACTTTGCAAACACCAGGTGCCTGATATTATATGCTTGGCAAAATACAGAGAAAATGACATGGACGTAATCCGTGCTCACACTGAGAAAAGATCTAAAGAATTTCTAGCATTATTTGCATAAAATATCATCTAGAAAGGAAAATTAAAGCTTCTCTTTCATTGCATCCTCTAATGATATTAACATGTGGTGAAGTACTTTATGTGATGCAGTATAGAGTAGAGGTTAAGAGGATGCCCTTTAGAGATGACCGCCTGTTCCAGCACCACCTCTGCCAAGTATCAAGGACACTTTGACCTTGGTGACAATCTTAAAATGAGGTCAGTGGCAGTGCATATACCAGAGCTTTGTTTTGGGGATTAAATACCCACATGTAAAATCCTTTAAGGATGTGCCTGGTCTACATTTAGTGCTCAATAAATATCAGCAACATTTATTAACTCTTACCATTTCATTGGGTTAAAATTACCCAAAGTCAAAAACCTGGAAGGAGGGGGGAAGTAAAGAAAGGAAGTAATAGTTCATATATGAAAAAAATATTATACTGTTGCCATATGTAGTGGTACATGTCTGTAATCCCATGTACTTGGGAGGCTGAGGCAGGAGGATTGTGAGTTCAAGGCCAGCTTTGGCAACTTATTAAGACCCTGTCTCAAAAATAAAACGGGCTGGAGATGTAACTCAGTGGTAAGCACTCCTGGGTTTAATCCCAGTACTATAAAATAAAATTATACTGTTATTTTACCCTTAGTATGTTAACAAGATTTTAGGGAAAAATTTATTAATTTTTTTTATGTGGTGCTGAGGAAAAAAATCAGAAACTTCTGGTTTTTGTCCTCTGCCCAGAGCTTCCCAAATTATTATTTTGTTTAGCACCTCCAATCTTAAATATGAGTTGGTTCCTACTCGTAGCCATGTGCTTCCTATTGCTGAGGGATGGAAATAATGAAAGCTCTTTTTCTAGCACTTTATCCTTTGACCCTTAATCTGTTCCAAGCAGCTCTGTCCATGCCTGACAGATACCTCAACCATGTAACAGTGCTATTATTGCTAGTTCTTGAGAGTGATTCTTCAAGGGCAATATTTGCTATAGATGTTTGTGTTGTATCATTGCCATTTTTATGACTTTCATATAGTGTCACATGCTTCTAGCTACCTCTCCTATTATTAGCTATTTGATGGAAAAGAACTTTTTCTGTATCCCAAATCTACTTCATTGTCAATCATTGTTTTGCAAGTAAACTTACAGAAATCCTATACAAATTTCCACCAAAGATGACACTTACTGGCCCTGGGGAAGAAAATGATTAACACAGGAGAATCCAAGATAAAGAGAGATAAAGATTAACACTTAGAATCCAAATTTGACTCCATCACTTATTAAATGATTTTGTGTAAATTAGCTAACCTCTGAACTTTTTATTCTATAAAATGAGTTGGTGATCATTCTTATCTTTAGAGTTGTTATAGGCATCTAGTGAGATGATTCTTAACAAACTGATTTGTGGGGCTGGGGTTGTAGCTCAGTGGTAGAGCGCTCGCCTAGCACACGCGAGGCCCTGGGTTCGATCCTCAGCACCACATAAAAATATATATATAAATAAATAAAAAGAAACTGATTTGTAAGCTAGGTATTTTTGGACAATTATTTACTGTGGTGGTGATAGTGATTTATAACTTAGCCTACAAAGGAAGTGACAATTCTGTTAGATTTTGGTGACCAGTCTCCTTTTTGTTTAGATGATGTTCCACTTATATGTTGCTATATAACAAAAAGACCTTAGTGGCTTGAAACAACAGCAACAGCATTTATTTTGCTTATGAATTTGTGATTTGGACAGTGCTTTAGGAGAACAATTCATCTATGTTCAACTGGGTATCAGTTCCGGGAGGTTTAGAGGCTAAAGTCATCTCAAGTCTCATTCACATGTCTGGCAGTTATTCAGAGAGAGAGACAAGAGTAAGAGACAGAAACAGGCAGGAGCTGTATTTGCTTTCTTATAACCTCTGAAGTCACGCTGTCATTCATATGATATTGTGATAAAAGAGAGTTACTAAGGCTCACTCATATTCAAGGGGAAATGTATTTCTACATTTTGATGGAAGGAATATTCAGGAATATGTGGACTACCCTAGACACTACCACCAACACCTTTAACACTACAAGCTGCCATTTTTTGAGTGTTTAGAATATGCCAGATAATATACAGTTATTTAATCCCCACAAAATATCTCTGAGGTAAACATCAGCTGCAGAAAATGATGCTCAAATATTAAATAGCTTGCCCAAGGTTACTAATGGTAAGATCCGGGGTTAAATTCAAAATCATGTTAACTACCGCAATATATATTATTTCCCTTTGTGTCATTGCACTTGTGTGATGATAGAAATACATTTTTTTAATGGAGTGTGACTGCTAAGTTATCAATCAGTGAGTAAAATTTGTCTAGCTCTGTTGTTCTGACAGAGGAACAAATTTGATACCTGTAAATAGGTGTTGCTTAAAAAAGTTATAAGAACCTGCACTCTGAAATGAGTGCCTAACTTTGGTCAATGAACAACAATTTAAAACTCTTAAAATCAGCACCCTTTTAATAATTGGCTCTCAAGAACTTCTAAGATTCTTGATGTTAGAGTAGATAGCCTAGAGGTGTCTAAGTCAGAAACCCTTGGGAGTGTGTAGTTCAAAGAATGATTGAAAATTGAAGTTAGTGGCCCAGCTTCTTGGTCACTCATTTGATGGGTTCTGTGCTTCAGCAATTATGGCAAGTGGAACCCTTCATGAGATGATGGCCAGACACTTTGGATGCAGTGACTGTGATTTATTTCTATGACTAATGCTATGTGATTACAGTGATCATTGCCAATGTCATTCAACTTTTGAACTCTGCCCAGCCTTGTTTATAGAGCTAACAGGTTGCATACTTACTTGTTGATTTTTGGAAAATCCCAACAGTTTATCCTTGCCTGAATTGCCTTGATTGACAGTATGATATCATTAATTTAACTTAATAAGTGCACAGCTCTCTGCTTTTCTTGGCTCTGTCAGCATAGTCTCATGGAGGGTGGTAATGATATGTGGGAGGCAAACAGCTGTATATCATTGTCCTTGAAAGTGGAATGGTTTGGAAACTAAAAGAGACCCACAAAGGAGAGAAATGTGAATTGCTAAGCTTATTGTCTACCATACTTAATGTCAAACGAAATGGGTGAAATGAGATTGATAGCATCATTAGTTAGCCATGACTTTTGGGATATTAAAATTCAAAAATACAAAAAGATGGTTGCACTTATAGAGTTACATATTCATATCCATATCATTGCTTTACTAAGTTAGATTAAACTATTGTTATTGTTTAGGTTTGTGGTGTCCCCCAAAAGCTCATGTGTGAGACAATCCAAGAAGGAGGTGAAATGATTGGTTATGAGAGCCTTAATTCAACCTCTGAATTAATCTCCTGAGAGGGATTAACTGGGTGGTAACTGAAGGCAGGTAGGATGTAGCTGGAAGAGGTGGGTCATTGGGGGAATGCCTTTGGGGTATATATTTTGTCCCTGGTGAGGAACTCTTTTTGTGCTTCCTGGTGCCATGTTCCCAGCTGTTTTCCTCTGCCACATATTTCTGTCCTGATGTTCTGCTTCACCTCAGATCTCACTGAGAAAGAAGTAGGCTGCCTATGGACTGAGACTCTGAAGCCATGAGCCCCAAAATAATCTCCCTTTCTAAAATTGTTCTTGTCAGGTCTTTTGGTCACTGCAGTGAAAAAGCTGACTAGAACAATTATATTGTTGGCTGCAAGGAATGTTGCCTTTTAAAAAGATTAACATGTTAAAATAAGTGAAGCCGGGCACAGTGGTGCAGGAGGCTGAGATAGGAGGATCATGGGTTCAAAGCCAGCCTTAGCAACAACAAGGCACTAAGAAACTCTGTGAGACCCTGTCTCTAAATAAAATACAAAAAAAAAAAAAATAGTGCTGACTGGGCATGTGGCTCAGTAGCTGAGTATCCTTGAGCTCAATCTTCAGTAGCTGAAATAAAAAAAGTGAAATATTTAAGGTACAGGACAGATTTCAATTTTTCTGTATTTGTTTGCTTTTTTGATGTTTAAGGGAAATAAAATAAAATTCTTTCATTCATGAGATAAATATTTTTGGTCCATGAGGTTAATTATTAAAGGCCATTTCCTTAAGAGTATGTTTTGTTTTAGTGGAATGATTGTCCCAGTTTGGGCAGAAACATTCCTAGAATAAATTCAATGAGAAGAAATTCAGTGCATACAAAATGAACTTAAGATGCTGTGAGTAGCTATCCATCACATTTTTCTCTTGCACAAACCTTTGTTTTTTAGAAGAGGGAAGTTTATTGAAAGGTTAAATCCATTGTTTATAGGCCTACATAAATTTTTATTTTTTTATTTTTCTTTTTTGGCCTGCTAAGTATGAAACACTTCCTTTGTATTGTTTGTCAAGTGAAGGCTAAAATGGGCAGTTGTCCATGAGAAGGACACATGTTTTACTCTACAGAGGCAGATATTTGATGAGAATATGAGCATTTGGCGAGCACATAATTATCTTATAAACATTTGTTTTGTGATGATTTGAACAAAAATACTTCTTTTAAAGAGAACAAGAGAAGGGTGTTTCATTGTTTATCACTTTAAGCATATTATTTCATGCCAAGATCAAAGAGGCAAAAGTTGATGTTGTACCTGTTAAGCCATAACTATTTATTTCAAGATGTTTCCTGTTTTGATAGATTTTTCAAGAAGCTGAACTCATTTTTCACTGTATCTATATAACTCTACATATCTAACACTTGAGTTTCAGAAGTCAGGGCCAGAGAATCCAGATTACAGGTTTAATATCATGGAAAATTTTAGATGTTATTAAATAGCAAGCAGATCTTAAATTTTCTCAAGGTTTATGAGTATAATAAATGAAAAATGGGGCACAGATGAGGTGTTTACTAGTATATGCTCTCTGCACAAAATCAGCCAAGGTGTGTATGATCATTAAATGTTTCATCCCACAAAACGGCTGTACTCTAAAACCTATATTATTTTGATTGATTCAGAACTGTCTGAAGAATTCATGACATTGAGATTGTGCTTCTCTCAAATCTGGATAAGATTTCTCTACAAATGTTTTATTAATGCCTATAGTGTGTATGCTGTAAGCTGAAGAGAAGATCTGCTATTATATGCTAGATCAGTGAATTTGGATGCAGAGCTGGGGAGAGGGTAGATATATGGAATATTCTAAATTGTATGTTTATGGCCCAAGTCTAAGCTTATTGAGTATAGGTACCTGTCTCAAAGAATTTTAAAATATTTATAAAATTTGATAAAAAATAGTCTACTTTGTTATCTGTCAGAATCCACAAAATGGGAAGAATTAGCATGGCTATCTGAGTAACTGAGTTTCAAATATATGCTTCCTCTTGGTTGTTTTGAAAATGGAAAAACCATGCATTCAACCCACAAATATATTCTGAGTGTCTAACATGGGCCATAGTTCATTACATTGAATTATAATTATTGCTTACCAATAGTTTTCCATGACTGGACTATTTTCTTTAGGAGAAAAGAGATTATGCCATAGTCTAGTGAGAACCTCACCTTTGCTGTGTATTATATTAAAAGAATTTTTTTTAAATGAAAAAATTTAATTTAGTATAGGTCAGTTTAGAATGGATAGAAACTTTTTAGCATGTAAATAATAAAAAAGCAACGTTCAATGATTGATAGAGTGAACTTTATGAAATATCATAAATATTTGACTACCCCAAACTAGCAGGAATCAATTAAAAAGACAGGACAAATTAGGAATATAAATGAGGCAGATGAAGGGTTAATATCTATAACAGACAAAATTCATACATTTTAAGGGGAAATTGACTGTAACACTCCCATAGAAAAAGAGGTAAGGAATACAAATAGATAATTCACAGAAGACAAATTAAAATGGCTGATAAACATGACAAAACACATTCTATGTCACTAATCATATTTGAAAAACTACAAATTGAAACAATAAGGCATCATTTTTTGACCCATCAAACTTATTGTCATTGTTGTTTTTTTTCTCTTACATTTAAAAATGTGTATCAAGCTTTTCAAATGGATTTACACCACTTAAAAAAGAATTCCACTTCTAAGAATATATCCTAAGGAAATAATAAGAGCTTAGGACAATGATTTATATACAGAGTTGTTCATAACAACATTATTCAAACTGCAAAAAATTAAACCATTTTAATATTTGACAACAAGGATTTTGTTAAATAAATTATGGTCATCCATGTTTTCTCATTATGAAAATCATATTTTTGAAGTTTTTAAGGGTGAGGAAAAATGCTCTCAAGGAGATATATTACCAACAAATTTTAAATGAGTCATAAGTCCATAAATAAAAAATGTGAAAAGTAATACGAGAAAGAAGTACACCAAAATGTTAATTGTAGTTGTTTTTCGGACTTGGGATTTGCATAATTTGATGGATTGATTGATTTCAAGCTAATCAGAGAGTACTTTTACCCTTCACCTACATGGCCTCATGAGATTCTCCCAATTACACAATAAGGTGGATAGTATTCAGATTATTATATTGATTTTAGATGAAGTGAAACTGGGATTGAGCTATCAAGAGACTTATGCAAGATATTACATTCCTTCTGTATTACATGGTACAAAGTAAGCACTCACTACGTATTATTTGTGTGCTTAAGTGTGCCCCTAATCCAGGTTTTCTGACTCTTAGCTCAAAACTATTTCTACAAATATGTCTGTAAGGTCCATTTACTATAGCCCAAACTTCTAAAGCAACTCATTGTGGTTTGGGCCTTCAACACTTGACCACTTCTGGCCACTCTTTATGAGATATTTCAACACTTTACTTACATTCACAGAGCATTTAACTAGAACCAGAAATATGAAGTGCCATTATGTTTCATCAGTTTGCTTTGGTATTATAATGATAATGTGTTAGTGATTTAGAAAGTAATTACCTCAAGATCAGAGGCTGTGCCTTTTCTATGTCCAGGTGTATAGAGAGTTACTCAATTGTCCGTGGCACAGTCAATTTGGTAGTTTAGACCATCTTAATGATTGCTTGTGCGGCAATCCATCAGATTGAATGTGCTTTGATCCGATTTGATTGTTAAAATGGACAAAAACACTGGATTGACTGTGCCATGGTACATTATTTTTGGGTCTTAGGCAATTTCCTGTAAAACATCTAACATAGTGCCCTGAACATTAGAACACTTAATAAATATGATAATGATGGCAAAAGCAAACTTGACCACAATTAGGATAGTTGTTTCTAAATGATCAGCAGTACTACTTTGAAAACAGAAAAGTATGTATAGCTTTTTAAAAACTCTTTAATTTACATCTTCAGAAGCCACAGCTGAAAAACTAAGTTAAATACTTAGTATTTTAGCATTTTGAATTATTTTTTGTTTCCTTCATTAGTATGGAAACATGTTATATTAGCATACTTTAATTTTGTAACCTGGTCCCTATGGAGTCATATTAAATTTCCTCATAATCTTATATCATGATAGCATTTATAACACCATCTCTATATATTTCTATTTAAATTATTATGAGACTTGTATGCATTATTTATGTCAAAATGTCTACTGTCAAAATGCTTATGGTTTGGAGAAAATGTTACATTATTTTTATAATTTAATGCAAAAGTATTACAGAACCAAAAATAATGTATTTTATACCAAAGTTTTTACTTGGATGGCTACTAAAAAGAGAAATGTTACAGTGAGGGAAGTAACATGTCAATATTTTAGCATAATGCAGGGAGTACTTATCATAATGGTAATGATGTTTCCATCCAGAATGTTATAGACTGAATTGTATCCCATTCAAATTCTTATGTTAAAATCTTAACTCCCAATGTAACTGGATTTGGTGAGGGCCTTTACAAGAGTTAATTAAGCTTAGATAAGGTCATAAGGGGAAGGACCAAATCTGATGAACTAGTATCCTTATTAAAAGAGGAAGAATGAAACAGACATTATTACTGTATGTATATATGTGACTGCATGACCGGTGTGATTCTACAGTATGTACACTCATAAAAATAAGAAATTGTGTTCCATCTATGTATGATATATCAAAGTGCATAGGTGCATTCTACTGAAATGTCTAATTAAAACAAATAGAATAACCTATGTGATTCTGCAACCTGTACACTCAGAAAAATGAGAAATTATACCCCATCTGATTCAAATGTATGATATGTCAAGATCATTGTACTGTCATGTGTAACTAATTAAAACATACAAAAAAAATAGAAAAAAATTTTTAAAAAAAGAGGAAGAGTCATGGAAATCAGTTATGTGTGTATGTGTGTGTGTGCGCTCACACATTCACACATACAGAGCCATGTGAGGACATCATGAAGAGATGGCAACCTGCAAGCCAGGAAGAAATGTTGCACCACAAACTAACCCTTTAGCATTTTGATCTTGGACTTTCAGCTTCCAGAATTGTGAGAAGATAAATGTCTGTTGTGTAAGCAGCGCAGTCTATGGTATCTTTATTGTGGCCTGAATTGACTAACACAGGATTTGTTTTAAATAAAAATCACCATCCCCAAATGCATGTTGAAAATCAGAATTTTGCTTTTATCAGAGTTTTTTTTAACCCATTCAAACTATGAATCACATTCTTTAAAGATGGATAGAAGTGTGCCAGCAAAATTTTTAAGAATTTTTTTTATCTTCAAGAAAGCCATAAAATACAATATGTTATTAGTGAGGAAGAAAAGAGGAAGTGATGTAGGTTTGCAGGAAACCCTCCAATGCGTTCCAATTTGAAAGACATTTTTAAAACTAGGAGGAGCTTCTAAGATAGAATGACAAATATAAGAGGGGTACCAAGGCTTTTTAATGAAGTTTTTTTGAGATGTGCAAATTACTCTTTTTTGTTACTTTTACTTGCACTAAGAGCCAGGGTTGATACTAGGTCATGTACTCTCAGAAAAATGAGAAATTATGTCTCATCTATGTATGATACAGCATTCTGGCTCAAAGCAACTATTGTAGACAACTCTTCTAACTACACAGTATCAGTGCCATACTTATATATTTTAAAAACTATAATCAATACTTAGAGCAAGAAGAATGAAAGCTGAAGGTTCACTGAATAGTCAAGTGGGTAACTTGACCCAGAAAGCTGACTTGGTTGGCTTCTTGATTCTGTTTTCTCTGCCAAAATAAATTATCATGAATATATATATGACTGGAAGAAACTTGATGTGAGAGAAATATGCTCATTTGGGGGAAGGAAGCTCAAGCCTATGGCAACAAGTTTATCTATAAGACTTTGTTACTCTGTTCATCTAATCTTCAAAGTCAAAGTTATTCCACCATTGAGAATATCCAACAGATTGAGATAGCAGGGCCATAAAAGGAGATTCAAAATGATCATAAACAACAGAAGTATTGCTTGTTTTAGTAAATGCAGAGCTTTCTGTGATGATTGCTTTAAAACAAGGCAACACTTAATAAAATAGTTGAGTTGTTCTACATGTTTGTTGAAAAAGAACTCAGACTCAGTATTGGAGCTAAAATTTTTTAAATCATTCATTCAATGATTTGTTGAATGATACATTGGGTCACACACCTCTGATGGTAATTAAAACCCAAAACTACCTCTGAAGAAGTTTTTTATTTAGTATAGTGATGATTAAAGAGTGATTATTTATTAAAGAGTGATTCATTAACTATTGAAGAAAGCAGGTAGCAAATTGTAGGAATGGATGCCTTGCCTAGACACTCTTTTCTTTTTGGATTGACATTAGTGATAAAAATCTAAACTGCTTTAGTTTAAGAGGTCAGGAGAAGAAACTCTAACCCAGCTCCTTTCAGTAGAAATATAAGCCATAAATAGAATTATATTGTGCCATTATACATTTTCCAGTCACCACATTAAACAACATAAAAACCAACTGGTGAAGTTTATTTTTACATGTAATGAATACCAATTACTAATGAAATATTTGCATGCTTTTATAAATCTTCAATCTCCTACATGTATTTTACATTCAATGAACACTTCTATTTCCACTAGCCATATTTTGAGCGCTCAATATCAACATACAGCTAGTGGTACCATATTGCATAGCACTGATCTTAGTTCATACTCACCCTGAACTGCTCTGGGAGTTTTTAATCAACTGTGTTCTTTCCAAAACTTATCTGTTGGATGACCCCAAAATAAACTTTTCTGAGATGTTACTTTGAGCTTATTAGTTCAATTGGTTAATGTGTTTAGATTTCATCCCTACAAAGAAATAGTATTCCAGTCCTTTAGCATCACTGTAACACTCCAGGAGCCTTATTATAAATGCCCCCTTTCATGCTCCATTGGTTAACCTTTCATTATAGCATTTGTAAAACTTCAGGGTGCTTATTGAATAAATATGTCTCCTTCTATGTGATGCAGTATAACAAGGTACGGGGTTATAGGCCCAAGATTTCAACCTGGGTTCTGATTCCAGATTTGCCACTTGGGAAGTTCCTTAAACTCTCCAAAGCCTTACTCATATTTAAAATGAAGATAGTAATACCTACCTTACAAAGTTTCTGTAAGGAATATTAGATATAATATTTATAAGTTCATATAAAACCCTTGGCATGGTGAATCTTACTAGTAAGCATTCCATAAATAGTATCTTCTATTATTGTTAATAATATTACTAATAAAACTTTGCCATCTTAATTTTAGTATTCTTTATGCCTATAGTATAGCAGGCTTTCAATATATTTTATTGATTTAATTAGTTAAGGCTCACCAGATGATATATAAACTTACTCAAGCTTCTAACTTTTACAACACAGAAACCTAAGAATTATTACTGATAAGCAATTCAATTGAATAGTCTTGGATTAAAGTCTAGAAAATTAGTCATAGATTCTATTATTTCTTGAAAACTCCAGAAAACAATTTTAGAACTTATTTCTTCAGAGAAAGTCACTGGAACATTCAAAATTCTCTGAGCCTGCCATGGTTTCAGTGTACATTCAGGATCATTTGTGGTTCTTGATCTTTTCCTATTGTCTAATGGAAATAAAGATGAATCTTTGGTAACTTGCTACAAAATAGCTGGTTAAAGCAAAAGGACTCAGAATGGAAAATCAAAAATCTTTACAAAGAATGTTCTCCTTTCTCAGAAATAAAGTCACTTTGGGAGAATAGAGTTTAGAATCAAAAGACGCCAAGGTCTTTTTTAGAAAAATCAGGCACACCAACACCATACATGCTACACATTCATTCAAAGACACATGTGCAACATATCTGCTGATAATTCATGCTGGAATTTTTAATATTTTCAGCAATCATTAAGCAATATGGCAGTCACTTAGAATAATCCAATGTCTTAGTGATTTGAACTTCTAGATTGAGTCACTGATAAATTTATTTTATTTTACCCTCATTACTTTTACTATCTCCCTAATGATCTCTTCTACAGTAGTAAACTCAGAACTGCTATTAGCAAAGGAAATGGCATGGTCTTAGGTGGACAGCAGCCACTTTCTAAGAATTGCTCATTCAAATAAGGCTAGTCTGGGAATAGACAATTGACAGTTGAAACAAGCAACAATAATACTGGTTATTCCCAAATGGAAAAATGTGAGGTACAATTCTACAGATTAAAAAGGATATTATTTTTAAGGACAAGACACTGGGATTTTCTTCAGTTAGCACTGGGTGCTTTTGCATTAAACTTTTTACTCTGAGATAAATTGTCAGAGCTGTAGTTTTGTTTGATTCATGTTCCCATATTAGATTGTTAAACCCATAAGAATAGAGAATTCCCAAGTGACCAGAATTCCCTATTCTTAATTTTTATGGGATTCCTATTGCAGATTAAATAGGACTGAAGAAAATGAGTCTCCTTGCCACAGTTCATAAGGGGAAAGACTTAATAATATTTGCAGATAATTTAAGGTAAGATAGATATGAATTTAATCATGGCTACACCACTTCCTAGTTCTGTTACCTCAGTTTATTCATCTGTAACCTGAATGTGGTAATACCTTATGAGTTTCTTGTGATTGTTTAATTTTATTATTTAATATTGTTATCATTTACCATTGTTATCATTACTGTTACATTGTACATACATTTTCTCTGTTCCTAATAATTAGGGAGTATGCTATAGTCAATTATGGCTTTAAGCAATTAGTAAAGCCTTGAATGTTGTTCCAGAGAGCCAAGCACACTAGAACAAATGTAGCAAATGTTGACAATTAATAACTCTGGTGAAGGGTACATGGGAGTTGTACTATTCTTGCAACTTTTCTGGAAATTGTAAGTAGAGTTTTTAAAAGTTAGAGGTGCCTAGCAAGGCATGTTGTCCCACACCTGTAATCCCACTGACTCAGGAGCCTAAGACAGGAGGATCACCAGTTCAAAACCAGCCTCATTAATGGAGAGGTGCTAAGCAACTCAGTGAGACCCTGTCTCTAAATAAAATACAAATAGGACTGGGGATATGGCTCAGTGTTAGAGTGTCCCTGAGTTCAATCCCCGGTACAAAGAAAAAAGGTAGAGGTACCTAAACATCATCTCTTTGAATTCTCACAATGTGTTTGCCACCAGTGAATGACCCAGGTATCACGGTGGCCCTGAAAGTTTGTGATTCATTTTGTCATAAATAGTCTAGTGTGAGTATATCACATCTATTGACTTTTATGTTTATGGTTATATCTGTTCTATTGTGATAACTGCCCTAATATCGAGGAGCAGGGGAATTATTAGATATTAAAGTAGTATTAATTATAAGCAATTAATGTACTCTGGCACCAGGACTTAGAGTAGGATGATGATATCAGCTGGGGGACCTTTCTGTGGTGTCTGCGAGTATTTTCTACCCAGGAACTCTCTAGCTTTTCCTTTGTTTGCCATTGTTTGTTTTATCCTGCCTCTAGTTAAATCCAAGGTTCCCAGTAAAAAGACTGATCATGCAGTGTCCTTTTCCCAGCCTCACTGTCGACTAGAAAAACATTGAAGCTTTTCAAATAAATTCTCTTCCAGCCTGGAACTCTTTACCTAGGAAAGTTTTATAATCTATTATAGAGTTTCAAGAGTAAATCTAAAACAACCATGAAAGTGCCTTTACATTGCAAAGAAAGCCTTGGGTAAACTTTCATGTACTTCCAAATTCCCTTTCCTCAATAAATCAGATAAGGCCTGTGAAGGTTCACAAACATGTCAAGGCAAACTATGTTGGTTTGATTTCACTTTTGAATTTAAAATAGGAACATCCTTGGCCAGGAAGGCCAAATTCCAGACATGAGGCCCTTTGGAATATCTCCAGAAAGGCAGAGTTGTTGAATTGGTTACAAAAAAAAGAACCAACTGTTAGTTCTGTCAGTTTCTGTGACAAAGTCACTTAGCTGGTTGATTTTTTTCCATCTGGGAGGGATAATCAGACTTGTCCTTTGTCCATTTGGAAATAGTTTGCAAGGACAAAGAATATATAGATGTTTTTGGTATTTGCTTTCAGAAATATATAATGCAATTTCTAAATTTCCACAGGCTTTTGAAGCCTCGGTAGAAAGCCCATGCAAGGAAAGTCAATACAGAATGTATCCAAAACTTTTCCCACAGAAGTGTGGCTTCTTGATAAGAAAGTTTCCTGAACTTTTGTCCGAAGCACCACAATTCTGATCATTATATTATTACATTTTTATTGCTCACTGGGGATAGAAAGAAATTCCCTGGTATTATATAATTGGGAAAAGGAACTGGTGTCTTTGATAAATCCTTGAATCCCCCTGGCCACACACACTGACAGCCAGCATATACTAAGTCTTGAAAATAAATTGATACTTTATCAAATGCACAAGTAAATAAGCACTGTAAAGGCATAAGGTTTATGGATTTTTTTTTCCAAAGCCTGTGGTGCCCATGTGACATTGATGGCAAAGAGCACACTTTGAAGTTTGGATTTCAGCTTCTGGATTCTGAGTGATTTGCTTTATACCTTATTGGGGAGGAAAAAATAATGACACCTCGATCCTATATCGTTCTCAGTGAACATAATGTACATTCTGTTTTAATAGTTTTTTATGGTCCCCATTTTTATTAATGCACCCTGAATATGCTATGCTTTTTATTGTGAATAACCAATAAAGACTGGCTGTAAAAATAGTCATAACACTATACTATTTTCTTCCATACTTTTATCTCCCACTGTAAACTTAGATGCTGCTCAGAAATGCAATTAAAGTAAAATGAACTCACAAAGAAAACATGTAGGGCTATGACAGCCTCTTCAGCTCCCATGGCTTCTTTGACTGGTCATACCCATAACAGCCCAGTATTCACTTGGCTCATTTCTCTAAATAGTCTTCCTTATTTATAGTTATATGATATCATTGATTAAAAATTGCACATAGAATTTGAAGACAGGCATTTCAAAGGCATCTTAACTCCTGAGAGCCTGGTTTTTATTAATTACAGTGAAACTGAAAGGTTACTTGAGATAAAAATATTTCCAAACTATGGTACAATCCCTTGGGATGCAGAGTATTTTAAATGATTCCTGTCTAGTGAGCTACACTATCACTTAAACATGGTATCAGCAAGTACTCATTAATTACCTATTATGTACAATGCATTGTTCACAGGCACAAAGAGGTATACAACACAGCCCCTTGTTGGGGGAAGACAGAACAAAATTTAGTAAACAATGAATTAATATGCATAGGCAATAATTGTTTAAGACTCACAGAAGAGAAAGAATAATGCTAGGCTTATTTTCCAGGGGAGGTTTCACTAGGAAAGTAGGATTTAAGCCAAATCTGGAAGGATTCATTGTGGTAAGAAAGATGGAGAGCTTTAAATGGACTTTACAAGTTTTAAAAGAAGACAAGATTGTGTTTAGGAGGATAACATGTAAAACTTTTTACATGAGACATGCTTTAAGAAACAGAAGAGATTGGAAAAGAAACTTAAGCTAGGTTGTAAATATTCTTGAATGCAAGGGTGACCAAGTTGGGCTTCATTCTGTAGCAGATAGAAACCTTTAGAAAGCTTTTGAGCAGAAGCATAACATGATAGAAGAAATGATATCATTCCACATGATGTGTGGAATTTATGGAAAAGAAAGAAACTAAAAGTGGAGAGGCTAGCAAGGGTTGTACTACCATCCTGAGAGCATGCACCAGGGCACCCAAAGGATAAATGAATTAAAGAATACAGAGTAGTCTCTGGCACTTGGGATCCATATGTGAAACATCTTCTACAGCTAGTGTCTTTATGTTTGGGGGCAATTCTTTGCTGTATCTCTTGACCTGTTCTTTGGGGGTAAAATGATGGCATCTGTATAACATATTTGACCATGCAGCCACTTTGAAGGTTAGAGCTACAGAACTGGTTAGGTAACAAAAACTTTTCAAATCTTTTTTCTAGATGGCATGAATGACTAGTTTCTTCCCCAGGGAGATATTATTTCTCAGTAATGCCCACAAGATGTTTTCTTGATTTTTTTCATGTTCCTGTTCATAATACTAAAGGAATTAATGGATTGGCATGCTATTCACAGGAGTTGCACAATGCAGCTAAAGAACATTTTGCAATATTAAACAATTCATATGCCTTTAAGTACATAAAGGTAGATCTAGAGATATCATGCATGAAGCATTGATACTAATAATTTACATTGCTAATTGTATGGATGATAGAAATGCAATATGGATGATAGAAATGTAAATAGTTTATGTAAACTAATACATTCAGTTCAATTTTCAGAAAAAATAAAAACTGCAGCTTTATTTAAATAGCTTTGAATTAATCATAATTAGTATTTAGCAGTTTAATAGATAAGTCAGAAGAAAAATAACTGCCAATACATATTAAAAATAATTTCTTTTTTTATATTTTAACTTTATCATATGATATTATATGTTATATGATGAAATAATTCAATAACTCAAATACTATATTTTTAATCCTTCACTTCATTACCATCAATAGATTCAACATATATAAACATCTTTATTATAGAATCATAATAATGTTGCTGAAGAGAAGTCAAGAAAAGCTAATTTAAGGATTATATAGTACATATCAATTTATGATTTTCATGTCACTTCTTCATCTTACCATTCATCCAACATTCCTGGCCCATTAAGGGATCACTCAGATATATATAGTAACAAGTTATCAACTTTGTGGTTCTATCATCTCTCGGTCATATGGAAATCATAGCTTTATACATTTTTATCTCTCCACATTTTTAATTGGTGCATTAAAGTTGTACATAATGGTCAGATTTGTTGTTACATATTTGTACATGGACACAATATAATTTGGCCAATATTATTCCCCAATATTTCTTGCCACTCTCTCCTTCTCCTATTCCTGTGGTCATTTTACATATTTTTTTGTTTTATGATTTAGGTCTATTTGTTGATGTAGGAAGATAGAACATAGTTTATTCCAATTTTTAACCTGATTTACAGTGTAAATATTTAGACATATGTGATATGGGTCTCCATTTGTTCTCTTGTACTAGGTTCCATGTTAGAGTTGGCCTGAGTTAGGGATTGTTGTTGTTGTTATTGTTATTATTATTATTATTATTATTTGGTATGGGGGATTGAACTCAGGGGTCTTTAACCACTGAATCACATCCACACCACTTTTTTTATATTTTTTTTAGAGACAGAGTCTCACTAAGTTTCCAAGGCCCTCACTAAATTGCTGAGGCTGACTTTGAACTGGCAATCCTCCTGCCTCGGCCACGGAGCCACTGTATTACAGGCCTGTGCCCTCACATCTGGCATCCTTTGAAATAAAATTTCCTTTTGTTCCTATTTGTGTTTTACTTATAGCATATGTGAAGTTTTTGACCTATAACTCACATAAAATAAAGAACATAGAGTTTAAATGTTCAGTTTGGCAAGCTGGACAAATATATATATTCAATACAGCAAAATCAATATGTAGAACATTTTCATCTCCTCAGAAAGTTCCTTTGGGTCTGAAAGTTCCTCCCATGCCTCCCCACCTTCATTTCTGCCAGAGGCAAATGCTGTTCTTATTTCTATCACTATAGATTAGTTTTGCTTCTGGAATTTAATATAAATGAAATCATAGAGAACTGCACTTTATGTATAGCTTTGTCAGTATAGTGTTTTTGAATTTCATCTTTGTCGGTGCATGTAGCACTATAAGTTCCTTTTTTGCTACTGAATAGTATTTCATTTTATGAATATTGAGTAACTTTCTTTGCCATTTAGTAGTTCTCACACACATTTAAGTTCTTCTAGTCTGAGGCTGTCATGAATAAAGCTGCTATGAGCAATTTTGCATTAACTACATTTTGTGTATATATGTGGATACAAGTTTTCATTTCTGTTGAGTAATTTCTTAGGAATGTATCATAGGGCAGATACATGTTTAACTTTATGAGAATCTTTCAAATAATTTTCCTATGTCATTATAATTTTATAATTCCATTAGGATTACATGGAAGTATTAATTGGTCTTAATCTATGCTAACATTGATTTTTTTGGTATTTTTAATTTTAGCCATTCTAGTAAGTGTGAAGTGATATCCTATTATGGTTCATAATCTACATTTCCCTGATGTATAATGATGTCGAACACTTCTATATCTGCTTATTATTCATCTGTGTATATTTTTTGAAGTATACATTTCAAGTTTTTTTCCCAATTTTTATTGGGGTATTTGTATATTCTTATGGGTTAGGAGTTCTTTATAAATTGGTTTATACCCTTTTCCCGATATGTGTATTGCAAATATTTTTGCCTCATATGTGGCTCCCCCCACCTCAGTTTACTAATGGTGTTTTTTGATGAGCAAAGGAGAAGTATGAATTTTAGTTTTAGTTTGATGAAACTTAGTTTAATTATTTTCATTTATGTGGTGCTTCCCATATCCTAAATAAAGGTACATATCTGTTTTGGTTTGAATATGAGGTATCCTCTAAAAGTTCCTTTGTTAATGCAGGAATATTCAGAGATAAAATGACTGGATTATAAAAGCTCTAACCTAATCAGTTTATCCTAGTTTGAATGGACTGCCTAGGTGGTAACTTAGGCAGGTGGGAGAGGGCTGGAGGAAGTGGGTCACTTGAAGTGTGCTCTACATCTTACCTATGGCATCTTCCCCCACTCTTCTGCTTTTTGACCCCCATCACGAAGGGAGCAGCTTCCCTCTACCATCCCCTTCCCCCATGATGTTCTACCTCAACTTGGGTCTAGAACAATAGAGTTAGCCATCTATGGACTGAGACCTCTGAAATCATGAGGCCTAAATGAACTTTTCCTCATGTAAATTACTCTTGTCAATTGTTTTAGTCATAGTGACAAGCTGACTAAAATTGTACCTCAACATCACAGTAATAGTCTCCTGTTTACTATTTTAAGAAACATATTTTTTTAGAGTAGCTTTTAGGTACATAGCAAAATTAAGAGAAAGATACAAAGATGTCTCACACATTCCCTGTCCCCACACATGCAGTCTCCCACACTGTCCACATCCTACACCACAGTGATACATGTGTTACAATTGATAAATCAATTCTGACACACCATTATCACCTAAAGTCCATACTTTACCTTGGTGTTCAGTCTTGGAGGTATACTTTGTATGGATTTGGATGAATTTATAATGGAATGAATCTGCCAATATAATATCAAACAGATTAGTTTTACTACCATAAAATTCCTTGTCTGCACTTTTCACTCAGTTTTCCTGCATATCTAAAACAACTCTTAAAATTAAGATAATAACAAAAAAAATAAGTCCTTTATGGAAGAAAGTATGGAGGCTCAGAAAGGCTGAGTGGGTTTTTTTTGTTGTTTGTTTGTTTGTTTGTTTTGTTTTCTACAGTGAACATTAACAGGAGATAGTCCCAGGACTCCCACTAAGGCTGAGGTTCCCAAATATGGGGTTGGTTATTCCATCCCCTTAAGTGCCCTGTTACCTGACCTTAATACTTCTTTTGTGGCAATGTAAGGAATTTGATTTGAGGGCTCAATAAGGTCCCAAGGCAAGGATTTAGGAATATTATCTCTACTCCTGTCTGTGGATGTGAAAATAAAACACAAGTCTGAATTTTAGCAGCACTTTCACAAAAGGTAACACCATGATACTGTTCTAAGAAAGATGAGTAATAACTGCTGGGTTTGCCCATCTTCCCCTTTTTTTCTTCTTTTAGCCTCCTTTCCTTTCTTTACATGGTTTTCTTTTTAGCTTCTTTAACTTAATTCACAAATCCATTTTTTAAAAAATCTTTGCATTCTACCTGCTAATATTCTAACCCCTGAAAACCACTGACCATTTTATTATCCCCATAGTTTTGACTTCTTCAGAATGTCACATAGTTAGGTTTAGTTTAAAACAATAGCTTTCATACTATGTTGAAATGTCCCAATAGTCAATTAAAAATATGACTTAAGGACTTGACAAATATTCAAGATTATTAACATACACATATTATTATTACTGAGTATAAGAACAGTCATTTCTTGAACTCATGTGAAGTGTGGTTAGTATGTTTAACCTTTTGTATAAGTGACATAATTATTCAGCTGTGCATATGGAAAAATCTTCTATCAAAGCAACTTTTCTTTATGATTCATGATAATATCTTAAATTGTATTATTAGGATTGATTCCTTTGATTAGGTCCTCTCCCTTGTTAAAGTGCAAAACTCCGTGTTTGCAGTTGCTACAGTTTGAATGTGTCCCCTTCAAAATGCATGTGTTGGAACTATAATCCCCAATGCAAGTGTTGAAAGATGTGACCCTTGAGGAGTGGTTTATGTCATAAGGGATATGCCTTCATGAATAGAATGGATTGGTGCTACCATTAAATGAGGTTGTGGGAATGCATTCTGTCTTTTTCATTCCTTTGCTATGTAAGGACACATTTGTCCTCTCTTCTCCTTCTGCCTTCTGACATATGATGACACAGCAAGATGGTCCTCACTGGATGACAGTACTTTGATCTTGGGTTTCTCAAGTCTCCAGAATTATGAGGGAGTAATTTTCGGGTCTTCATAAATCAGTCAGTCTCAGCTATTCTATTATAGCAGCACAAAATAGACTAAGATAGCAAGCAATATAACAAGCTTATATTTCTCAAAATGTGTTCTTTGGGACACTATATCTATAAGCTCAAGTTGTTATTCAATAGTAAAAAAATAAATAAGCTTTGTAAACAGTAGTTTAAATAAAACCAAACATGTTTCTTTTCTTGGGGACTTCTCATACCCTGTAGTAATATATTATGTGTCCTGATACATCAAAAAGGTAAAGTATGTAATATTTTCAAAGCTTATTTGACCATGATACCTTTCTAAAATAGATCATCTATTATACTTCCATTATTTAAATATAGTTTTAGAAATTTCTTATAATATAATTTCTCACTGACAGTATCCTAAGAGAAGGTGCTCAAAACAGTTGTTAATGGATAAGTCATAGGATAAGCAAGAGAAATTGACATATTTATAATCAGATCATATAGCACTGTCTGGTCTACCTTAAGCTTGTAAAATTGCCCTGGATTGAGTGGCTAGTGGAAAAGATGAGAATTGGAAGGCACATGGGAATATATCAGTTATACCCTTTGGAAGTATCATTTTCAGGTATTAGACAACTAGTATAGATGAGTGAGTAGTATTATGTAAATCCTCTATAACTTTTCAATTTGTAAGTATTTTAGAAATATTCCTGTTGCAGTGACATTCTCCAAGTATGTTCTTTCTAATTGGCAAAATTGGTATGGAAATAATTCGTATTAAAGAACAAAAATTCTATTTTTATCAATGAAACCATCATTCTCCCAGTAACTTAGCCTTAAAAGTTTGAAACCATCTATGATATTTATGTCTCCCTTACCCCCATATTAAATCTATCACTGAGTCCTGCTTCATTAATTTTCTTGCATTCTTTCACAAATTTAGCATAGAACTCCCTCCCCCCATTCAAAACAGTTCTTCATGTTATGGTCAGCTTCATCTTCCTAAAAAATCTACCTTGGTTTTTCATTGATAACTAGCCCTTGCTCAGGCACCTTCATGGATACAGTATCTGAACTCTTTCAAGTGGTATTCAAGGACTTTGATTTCCTATCCCATGCATACTTTTAGGATCCTGTGTTTTACCTCCTAATAGATCCCTTCACTCTAGTAAGAGTTATCTGTTAGGTGGCTATGCACACTCTTCCTATTCATTTTCTACTTTCCCTTATAGTCCTCATCTATCTAAAACTAACCCATTCCTATACACTCAGAATAAGCCCTATTATACTAGAAGGCCTTCCACAACAACATCGACATGAACGATATCTACATATTCTGGACTAATTGAATATTTACCATCTGTTCCTCTGATTTGGAACTCTCATTATTTTTGTATTTTTAGATCTTATCTCCTTAAGTCAATAGTATGCTCCTTGAAGTTAACGATTATGCCTTGTTCTTATTTAGATCCTCTAAAACACAGACCAAGCTTTTGAAGAATTCCAGTAAAAAAAATGGTTTTTCTTAAATGAAAATGCTTCAAGTGACCATGTCTTGATTTCTGAAAACACATTGAGAATAATAAAAAGAGCTTCAGTCTTTCATTCTTCAAAAATTAAGGTTTTATCTGTACTCTAATTTTATAACTGTACTTAAAATTGCATCTGTTTCCCCCTTGAAATAGTATCTATATGTATGATTTGCATCCAGGAGAAAGCATCTAATTTCTAATTAGTAACATTCCCATTTTTATCAGATTTTTTTGTTGTGAAAAGAATAGTGAAACATCATTATTTCTGTTGAATTTTGAAAGAGATGCTGTGATGCTTTCAAAATGCTTATAATCTCTCAGACTTAGCACTTCCCTATCTCAGAGAACTTCATATTTCCCTAACTGCCAAATGAATAATTCATATTTGTAATAAGCAGAGATGTTATTCTTTTTTGGGAGAGAGAGTACCTCATTTTTGATGATCCTAAGTTGTTTATCAAAACCACCTTGAAAGTGTTGCCTTGATTTCCTTATTGACTAATTATAATTTGAACATGTTTTGGCACAGTCTTATGGTACAGATCTGATTGCAGACGTCTAGTATAGCAAACTTATCCTTTATCATTTTCTTTAAAGTAAACCTTTTTGAAAAATGCCAGCAATTGGGGTACTTATTTCAAGAAAAACTAACAGGCAACTAATGTGTGTGTGTGTGTGTGTGTGTGTAGGTGAGGGGGTGGGTGGGAGGAAAGAAGGCTAAATAGTAATGTAGAAGGCTCTAGTGCAATAGAGCTTACCTTAAAAACAGGAACAGTTCATCATTAATATGCATATGAGACAACATCATGGTAGTTGCCTGGATACAAATAAGAGGAAGTCAAATAATGAAAGGACTCTGATGCCCCAGTGAACCAAATTGAACTTTAAAACTACTAGAAAAATGGATAGCAACCAGATTAGCTTACATAGTTCAGTGCTTGAAAATAGACTTTTTAAAAAGAAAAAAAAAAGCCCTTCCATTTAATTTTCCTGTCACCTTAACATATTTTCCCCCAGTGGGACACTTAGAAGCAGTATTAATTGGCCACGCCAAAGAGTTTAGCAAAATATAATATTAAAGCCTGAAATAAATGCTTTACAAGGCCATTTGAAATGATGTAAATGATAAGGTATCTCTTAGGATAGACCTTTTCATTATACACTTAGAATGTCAACCTGATATACTCGTATCCTATTGAGGGAGATGCCTGTAAACTTGACAGTTTAAAGAAATGCTTAAAAATTCCTTGTAATGGCAACATGAAACAGAAATGACTTCAGAAAGTTCTGAGTGAGTGATATAATTCTACTCTGTGGTTTTCAATGGAAGACACAAGAAAATCATAGCATGAGATGAGAGGGTCCCTCTGGCTAAATGCCCTTCCTGGTAAGCACAAAAGATAGTCCATGTATCAGACTTGACAGGGATAAGAAAGACAAATGCATATGCTTTTATAGAAGCACTATATCATTTCAGCATGAGAAAAAAATAAGTGAAGTAATAGACCCAGGAATTCTAACATTTTATTGTTTAAAAATAAAACATATGTGTGGTGTTGTTTTTAATGTTATTTATTTTTTTAAGTACTAGAAACTTTAGGACCAATACTGATGCATTTTTTGCCTAGTGTCATATGAGAGACTACCAAATGATTTATTCAACAAGTATTTGTTATGAGACTCTGTTGTGTTCAAGGTCCTAGGTAGAGAGAGATATAAAAATACTAAAGCTGTAATAAATGAAACTTGGAGCTTATAGCCCAGTGGAGGAAAAGGAATATGCATCATTCATTAACAGTACAATTATATGCTATAATAGAACATTTCACAATGCTTTTCAAAACCACAGAAGAAATAATAAATTAGTATCTATGGGAGAATTAGCAAAATATTCACACAAAAGTATTTCAGGTAGGTTTTAGATGATTAACAAGAGATTTTTCCCTGAGACAAAGAGGAAGTATATGCCAGGCAAAATAAAGTTATGAATATAATTTTCTCCATCTTTTCTTTTAGAAAGGTTAGGGTTTTCATTTTTAAGTTTAGGTCTATCATCAGTTTTGTGTTCATTTTTACATGTGATGTTAACCCATTTTGACCCATCGCTCCAGAGTGATAAACCTATAAAAATTTTAACTGAGCAACAAATATACCACTAATGGTAACTTATGTTAACTTTGAAATAATTATTATGTTTTAGAAGTCTAGTCTTTTGAGAACAGTAATAGATGAATGATTAGAGTATTTGAAATATATATATTATATATAATATATATATATGAAAAATATGTAAGGTATATATAATCTCTAGATTATGATTTCCAACCTATCTAAGTGCACCTGTATCAATTTCACTGAGGTAGTCACATAATTGAAAACTTGGAACTCAATCGGTTAAGTAAGAGTCAAGAGCATGTTTAAACATATGTGCTTTTACTTGCTTATTGTTCTTAAACACTGTGTTGAAAAGAATATCCCTTCCATTGTATGGAAAAAGAAAATAGAATACTGATTCCTAGGGTCTAGGAAGAATACGAAAGAGGGAGGAAAGAGGAAGTTGGATAATGTACCTAACCACAGACAGACAGGAGGAATAAATTCTAATGTTCTACAGCACAGGAGGATGAATGTAGTTTACAACATCTCACTATAAATTGTATAAAGAACTGGAAGAAAGGAGTTTGTGAACTCCAAACACAAAGAAATGATAAATGTTTAAGAATTAAATTTTAAATACCCTGCTGTGTCCATTAGATGTTGTATACATGCATAAAATTATCATCATTTCCCCCAGAAATATGTACAATTATTATGTGTCAATTAAAGATAACATTAATAAAGAAAAAAAGGCATAGAAGTCTGCAAATAAATGAGGTGACAAAGAAGTGTGAAAAGGTATAGCTGAAATGTTTTTACTCTATGGTTGTACCTATTGTAAGCAGTGGCCTCCAAACCTGCTGATCATCAGAAAACTCATAAGAGCTTTATAAAAATACAGATTACCTGATCCTAGAAATTTGTTTGTGATAGATTTGAGATGGAAGAAATATTTTTAAAAAGAGTCCCCAGTATTATCACAGCGATTAGCTAAATTTGAGAAACTGTGGTCTAAAGTGCTACTTAAATTTCAGTGTGCATAGAAAGTACCTGAAGACCTTGTAAAAATGCAGATTCACATCCAGTTGGTCTATTACGCAGACTGATATTCTGCATTTCTAATGTTTCCAGGTGGTAACGTTGCTGCTGGTTTGTGCACTAATAGCAGCAATGTTCTAAACCACATTATGGAAGTAAGGGAAATACTGAGTCATAGAAATTTTTTAAGCAGGGAAGTAACATTGCCAGCTTTGCATTTTATAAATCTCACTCTGGCACTATTGCAGCAAATGGATTTGTGTGGTGGACAAGAGTAGAAACTGGAAAAAAAATGAGTAGAAGGCTATTGCCATAGTTTGGGTAAGAGCTAATGATAGAATAAAGTATAGAATTGGCAATGATGATGGAAAAAAGAACATAATGGAAAAATAAGTTTGATATTCACAGGAAGTTATGACTGGATGGTATTTGGGAGTAAATGGTTAGGAAATGGGAGAAATATGTAGGGAAATGTGTACATTTATTTGGATGAAGATATAAGAAAATAATTTATTTGGAAAGATAATTGTTTAGGGCATGTTACATTTGTATTAGTGAGTATTTTCCAGAGAAACACAAGCAATAGAGATTTATCTGTAAGAATTACATATTTGTGAAGTCTTAGTCTAAGGTATGATGAGGTTAGCCAATAGACTGGAAACTCATGGAAGAATTGCAGTTCAAGTTCAAAGGCAACCTGCTGGTAAAATTCTTTCTTGCTGAGGGAAGGTCAGTCTTTTATTTTATTTTATTTTTTTTGGTACCCATGATTAAACATCCTCCAATAAAATGCACAGGTCAGCTAAAAGAGCAAATAAAAGACATGGAAATAAAGCCATGTAACTTGAAGACAGAAAAACTACAACCTTCACATTACCTTAAATTGCAAAAATAACCCAGGCGCAGTGGTGCACACCTGTAATCCCAACAATTTGGGAGGCTGAAACAGGAGGATTATAAATTCAAAGCCAGCCTCAGCAACTTAGCAAGGCACTTAGCAACTCAGTGAGACCCTGTCTCTAAATAAAATACAAAATAGGGCTGGGGATGTGGCTCAGTGTTTGAGTGCCCTTGAGCTTAATCCCCGATACAAAAAAAAAAAAAAAAAAATCAAAAATAAATCCACAGTCAGCAAATCTCTCTCTGAAATTTACTGAAGTCTTCTTCAGATAGTGAGGGGACTCTGGGAAAATTATGCAAAAAAAAAAAAAAAAAAAAAGAGAAGAGCAAAGCTCAAATTACCCCACAAATTAGAAAATCTACTGAAAATACTGAAATGATAACCACTGGACTTTTATCTCAGAAAAGTATAATAAATGTTTTTAATGTTTTTAAAGAGATAATGTTTTAACAGAGGGTTTAAATACCCGACCAAAGCCAGACAGTAGGCAAGTGCATACTGTTGTACATCATGGTTTCTATCGATATATCAAGAAAATCTTTCCATAACATTAAATACTTCTATTTAAATATAGAAAAGCCTTACTTCTGGGTGTGAAGAGGTTAAAAGGAAAGGAGAGGTGCTCTTAGGAGATGTAATATTGAGGGTAGGAAAAGAATATTTAGAATTCAGAAAACAAAAGAACTAAATAATTAGATGACACAATTTTTCCACTGACCACCACCAAGCACCAGTAAACCAAAGTTATTCATTGAAAATTTGCTTCTGCCGTACTGGAAGTGTAGGTTGTGATTGGACTAGGAATCTAATAAGCCACCCCAAACTTGCATCCCTGTTCATGAAATTATGATGTGAAAATCAATTTATATTCATAAAAATTTATTATAACAACACACTAGAAACTGAATCAAAACATTTTAGGTACTGACCCTGACATCCTCCCAAACCCCCACCACCAATAAACAACCATAGAGTAATAGAAAATTAGATACAAATAGTTCAAATGGTATAAAGTATCCTCAGCCACTTAGAGAAATAAAAATGCATCTTGAATCAGAAATTAAAAAACCATAAACAGAAATAAATGATAGGAAAAAAATAAAATGAGTTGATCTGGGCTCATGAAAGAAATCAAAGGAAATACAAAATCATGTTATACAACTGAATTTCAGGCATTTAAGCAATCTGAATGTCAAATAATATAGTACTAAAAAGTAAATAAATAATGGCATCTATTGAATAGAATATATGGGACCATTAAATGCAATGTGGTAGAACAAGATTTTCAATCTGCTCTGTGAAGGCTTCTAAATCACTCAATGTGATTTAAAAGGTTTCCAATGAGGGCTAGGGTTATAGCTCAGTGGAAGAGCACTTGCCTACCATGTGTGAGGCACTGGATTCAAATCTCAGCACCACATACAAGTAAATAAAATAAAGGTCCATCAACAACTAAAAAATACATATTAAAAAAGAAAGGTTTCCAACGAAAGATAAAGACAAGTGGTTAGGTCCCTTAAATACCTGTTCAAGAGTTCAATCCCACAACTCTTTTCTTGGTCTGTTTTATAGATAGGAATATTTTGAGACTTTTAAAAATAATGTATGCAAAGGCTACCGTTCTTCATATTTTACAAAGATACAAGTATTTATTTTCATGGAAATCTTACATCAATAAAAAGCAAAATGTACAACAGTATAGACTTGTCATGTGTCTGATTTTGGGGAAATATTTAAACCCTCTGTTCCTCATTCTCTTTATAAAAAATGGGGTTAATAATAGTACTTATAGCATTGTGAAGATTAAATTATCTAATTAGTGTCTGGGACTTAATAAGTGCTCTGTAATAGAAAAGGTACTCAAAGGAAAGAAATATACCAAATGTGCCTACAGTGATTAATCGAATTATGATATTATAAGTAATTATTTGTTCATTGGCTAATGTTAACTTTTTCTCTACAATGGACACATACAATAACATAATGGATAATGTTGAAAAGAATGAAGACACCTCCATAAACAAGCTGTTCACCTGATAGTGAATGAGTTTCTATAGCTATCATGAATTGAAGCTATTTCTTTGCCTTCTAAGCTCTGAAATAGCAGTTTCACTTGTGATTGAAATAAACAAAAAGGGCCTATCTGCTACAGTTGATGGTCATGTCTTTGCAGTGTGCTTCAGAGTTTGTCCTTAAACTAGACACAATCAGCAGAGCTTTTAACTTTGTGGCATTCGGTTTCTATGTAAGTTTTGTGACAGCTAGTTGGTGAAGGATCTCATCATTCTTATTGGAATAGGTTGCATGGTCAGGGAAAAAAGAAAGTTCCCCCTTTCAATGAATTTTAGTGTTTTCATTACTACTTTTCATTTTTAAGACTCTGTTAATTCTCATTCTCTATCTGGTCACTTGTATTTTAAGCTTAAGTTGTATGCTTTAGATTTTCTTGAACAACGGTACTGCCAAAAACAAAACAAAAACAACCATATTTATTTCATGTGTTTATTTGTCACATAATTCTCAGATAAGGATTAGGTAAACAAGATTACAAACGAAACTTATGTATAAACATAACAAGTCTCACCATAGTTTTATATTAAATTTTGTGTAGTTGGGTTCCATGTTTTTGCTGTCTCCTCATTTCAAGTCTGTAAGACCTACAAACTGGCGATAGTTGAGGGCTCATCCACTTTTTAATGGTTTCTAATATAATTTCATTGTGGCCAGAGAACATACTTAGTATGATTTAAATCTGTTTAAGTTTAATGGGTATGTTTTGTGTCCCAGAACATTGTCTATTCAGTAAATGTTCTCTAACATTTGCAAAGAATTTGTATTTGCTGCTATTGAGTGGAATGTTGTATAAATGTCAATTAGGTCAAATTGGTTAATAGTGTTGTTCAAATTTACTATATCCTTGATGATCATCTGACTATTTAGTCTATCAGTTATTTAGAGAGTGGTGTTTTAATCTCTGACTACATTTTTGGTTTGTTCCTTTCCCTTACAGTTATATCTATTTTTGTGTCCTGTAATATGAAGTTCTGGTAAGCTCTATTATAAGATATATAGACATTTAGGATTGTTCTATCTTGATGTTATTCTGTTGACAATATCTTAATCTCTCTGTCACTATGAAATTATGTTCTTTAACCCTTTTGATATTCTTTGCCTTGAAATCCACTTTGTTCATTGTTAACATAGTCACTCCAACTTTCTTTTTGACTAGGGTTAGCATGTTTTATCTTTTCCTGTCCTTTTCAACTTTTTCATGTGTGCCTCTTATAGGCACTATATAGTTGGACATTGCTTTTTTTCATCCAATCTAAGAAATTCTGGCTCTTAAGTGTTTGACCTTTATATTTAATATGATTGTTGATACTGTTAAAGTCTAACATCTTTATGTAAGATTTCTCTTTGTCACCTCTGATCTTTGTCTGCTTATAATCCTTATTTGCTCTCTTTGAGATTTTTTTTCTGTGTATTCTTTTTATCACCCTTGGCTTACTAGAAACAACTTTGTTTTGCTGTTTTAGTGGTAGTTTTAGGGTTTAGAGTATGCATATTTAATTTTTCACAGTCTATCTTCAAGTGATATTATACTTTTTCACATATAGTATAAAATCTTTACAATGGTACACTTTAATTTCATGCCTCATGCCTTTAGTAATTCTTGTTAGATATTTTTAATTTCATAACATATTCTTAATTTGTTTAAATGGTCACTTATTTTTTTAAAAGAATTGAAAAATACTTTACATTTTGCCACTTAGTTATCATTTCTAGTGGTCTTCATTCATTTGTATAGATCTATATTTCCATCTCTTGGCATTTTCCTTTTAAATAAAAGAATTAGCATTATTTGTAGTGCAGATATTCTGGTGTTCAACACTTAAAACTATTGTATGTATGGAGACTTTTTTTTTCACTTTTTAAGTTATTTTCACTGGGTTTAGAATTCAAGGTTGACAATGTTTTCTTTCATTACTTTAAACATGTTACTCTACTGTCTTTTCACTTGCATGATTGCTATCAATCCATATGCTGTAATATTTATATTTTCCCCCTCTATACATAATGCCCATCCCCAGCTGTTTGAAAACATTTTTCCCCTTCATCACTTACTTTGGATCATTTGATTACAATGTGCCTTGGTGCAGATCTCCTCATATTTCTTATACCTGGGCTTCATTGATTCTTGGCTCTATATAGGTTTAGACTTTTCAACAAAAGCTACTTGAAGTTGTCCTGTAGATGATTAATACTCTTCATTTTTAAAAATAATATTTATTTTGTTTGTGTTTTGTTTCTATTGTTAGGTTTTCAACTTGCCTAATAGTTTCTTCTGCATTTTCTAATCTGATGTTAACCTCATACATTATATTTTTTGTCTTATACATCATAATTTTCATCTCTAAAAGCCTTATATAGGTCTTTTAATAATATATTTGCATCACTCTAACTATTTAGACTCATGGAATAAACTTGTAATATCTCCGTTAATGTCCTTCTAAGCTAATTCTAACATCTGTGTAAGGGCTGGTTCATTTTCAATTGATGGCTTGATTTTTCTTCACATTATTGGTGTATTATCTTTTTCTTTTGCATATGTGTGTGTGTATGTGTGTGTGTGTATACACACACATACACACACACTAGGAATTGATCCCATGAGTGCTTTACAACTGAGCAATACCCCCCCCCAGTCTTTTTTATTTTTTATTTTGAGGCAGGGTCTCACTAAATTGCCGAGGGTCTTGCTAAGTTGCTGAGGCTGGCCTGGAACTTATAATCCTCCTGCTTCAGCCTCCTGAGTCACTGGGATTATAAACTTGCACTACCACACCTGGCTGCTTTTCTAATTTTTGATTGAATGCCAGGTTTTGTGAACTTTCATCTTTTTGGCTATTTGACTTTTTTTTTTTTACTCTAAATATTTTTTAGCTTAATTCTTGGATGCAGTTAAATTATTTGAAAACAGATTGATCCTCCCAGATTGTTCTGGATCAAACAGTATTCCCACCAAATTTGTGTCTACCTGAAACCTCAATGTAGCCATATTTGAAAATAAGGTCTTTGCAGTTCTAATTTGTTAATATGATGTCTGCTGGATTCTGGTGGGCTCTAAATACAATCAGTGTTGTCCTTATAAGAAGGCTGTATGAAGACATATAGGGAAGAAAGCTATGTGAGAATGGAGGCAGAGACTGGAGTTATACAAATACAGGCCAAGGAATGCCAAGGATTATTAGCAACCACCAGAAGTTTTAAGCCATGTTTTTGTGGTAATTTTTATGACATTCCTAGGAAAGTAATACACGAATCTTGCTTCTAAGATTTGTTAGGTCAGATCATGACAGTATTTAGTATAGGGTTAATTATCCCCCACTAGTCAGGCAATACCCTTTCGAGAACTCAATGACCCAAGAATTATGAGATCGTACATCCTGGTTGGTGTGAATAGATACCATTACTGGCTCTTTAGGAAGTTTTACCCCCACATCTTCAAGTTGTTTCTTTACATTGAAAGGTCCAGAAGTATTCTCTGCAGAATTTGGGGATTCCCTTTCTGAGTAGCTCTCTACTAAATTGGTACTATATTTCATGAACTCCAGCTGCCTTAGGTTCCCTGGACTATGAACTGTGAGTCCTTAATTCAGGAAGACTTTTAGGCTCCACCTTTGCTTCTACTTCTTGGGTCATGCCCTGGAAGTTCTTTCCAGGCATTAAACTAGAACAATCATATGGCTTACCTTATTTGTTTACCATTTTCACAGATCACTATCCTTTGTTGCCTGATATCCAGCATCATTGAAGCTATTATTTCATAGATTTTTGCCTCTGGTTTTGTTGTTATTTCCAAACCCTGTTACTGCATGTTGTTTGGAAATGGAAATCTGCCTCAGCCAAAATTATGACAAACCTATAAAAACATTTTAAGTATTTCCTAGTAATTGAAAGGAAGAAGAATAAAATAACTGTGGTCAAGTATTTAGGTAGCATTGGTTTCTCTGGCACCCAGATGTTTATACTATGCAGCTTCTCAGAGGGTGGTAAGAAGGCATGGAGGTAGGCAGCATTGCTAAGAGATCTCAAATCCATCGTTCTACTGATGAGCCTTGATCCTAGGTTATTGACCCAGTGTTAATATTATGTCAGGTGTCCCTGGGATAGTTTTGAAATTTAAATTAGTCGAAACATGTTAAGTTCTTAACAGGTCATCTATTTTGATATCACAAAATTTATTTTCTATGTGTAAGAGACTTTATCTTAAGTGACAGCTTATTCATTTTCCCTGAATATTATAAAGATAAAAAACCTCCAACATTTTGCTGTCACATCATTTCTACCAAATTAATTATTTTCTTTTTTAGATATTTGGGCAAAATTCATGCCAAGTAGAGGAACACTGAGTACAACACCCTGAAGCAAGAGAATTTTTGGTGTCTTCTAGCAATGTCAAGAAGACTAGTATGGATAGTGTGTGGTAAGGTTAATGCATTGTGGAAGGAATTTGGCCCACAGAGGTCACTTTGGGGGGTATAGACAGCAGGTTCACTAACAAAGCCCAGTAAAACCAGGCTAAGAATTTTAGTTTTTTTTTTTTTATGAGATAAGGAATGAAGTAACATTATATGATTTTTATTATATTTAATAGAAATACTCTGACTATTGTGTGACAGAAAAAAATGAATGGGTAGTAAGAATGAAAGCAAAAAGTCCTTTAGGAGGCTATTGAGGAAATTCAGGTGTTAGGTTTTAATTGTCTGGTCCTCGATGTTAGCATTGTGAATAATGAGAAGTGGTCAGATTTTGAATACATTTTGAAAATAGAACCGAAAGAATTTGCTGATGGATTAAATATAAAATGTGAAAAGGAGAGAGAAAGGAAATGATTATGAACTTTTTATCTCAGTAGCTGGACAAATGGAATATAACTTTCTGTGATTAGGAAAGAGAGACAGTTTTGAAATGGGGCATTATATTAAGATGCATATAAGACATCTAAGTGAAAATATCTAATTGGTATTTGGTTATACAAGTCTGGACATCAGGAGGACAAGAAAGGAAATTTTAGTAAAATAAAGAGAACCAAGAGAGAAGAGAGTCTGAGAAAGAATGTGGGGGAAAAAGAACGACCATTCAAAAAGGGAGTGTCAAATTATACTGCCAAACCAATAATTTAAATGTGATAGGAAACAGAAAGTAATCATTGTATTTGTCAAAATACAGTTCATTGGTGACCCTAAAAATACTAAACAGAGTGGGAAAGCCTGTTTGGAATTAGGGTCAAGAGAAAATTAGACTTCATAGTTGGTTGCATAAATCCAGATGTATCCACAAGTCCTCAAAAAACACTACAGGTCAACAAAAGAGCAAATTAAACTACACATAACTCATTTTTCATCACAATGAGAAGACAGAATATGCTGCAAACATCAAATTGCAAAGGAAAAGGAGTGACATTACATGTATCAGAAACATGTCAGACATCACCTGAACCAAGAGTACTACCACTACTAAAAATGCATAACCTAGATTTATTCATAAGAAATCATTAGGAAAGCTAAAACAAAGCAAATTCTCCACAATGACAAGCCTGTATTCTTTAAACATTTAAAGTTGAATAAAAGGTAAGAATGAAAATCTGTTCTAGACTAAAGGACACTAAACAATACAATGATAAAGTGTAATACGTGATCCAGGATTGGATCCTAGGGTGGGAAAACAAATAACTATAAAACACATTAGTAAGCCAGTTGATGAAATTTGAATATGGTCTGTATATTAGCAAATAGTACTTTATGTTGCTGAATTTCCTTATTTTAATAATTGTACTGTCCCTATATCAGAGAATGTCTTTGTAGGGAATGCACACTGAAGAACTTTGGGATAAAAGTCAATTATGTTGTCTTGCATTTCTCTAACTACTAGAGATGTTAAACATTTTTTCATATATTTGTTGATTGAATGTATATCTTCTTCAGAGAAGTGTCTTTTCAGCCCATTTATTGATTGTGTTGTTTTTTTTTTTTTTGGTTTTAAGTTTTTTGAGTTTTTTATATATCCTGGAGATGAATACTCTATCTGATGTGCATGTGGCAAAAATTTGCTCCCAAAATGTAGGCTCTCTCTTTACCTCATTGATAGTTTCTTTTGCCGGGAAGAAGCTTTTTAGTTTGAGACCATACCTTTTATTAATTCTTGATTTTATTTCTTATGCTTTAGGAGTCTTGTTAAGGAAGACAGGACCTAATCTGACATAATAAAGATTTGGGCCTAGTTTTTCCTCTATTTTGTGCAGGGTCTCTGAACTAATTCCTAGGTCCTTGATCCACTTTGAGTTGAGTCTTGTGCATGGTGAGAGACAAGGGTTTATTTTCAAATACTGGTTTGGAAAAACAATATATGTTTATATGTATGTGTGTATATACATATATATGCAGTATACAAGGAACAAAGCAAATATGATAACATGTTAACAACTGGTTAATCTAGTGAAGAATAGAAGGGACAAGGAACATTTTTGTACTTAAAATTTTAGTAAGTTTTAATAAATTATATCAGCTTAAAGAGTTAAAATTAGGGAAAGAAAGTAAAGATAGCAAGTATAGGCAAATCATTTGGGAAATTTTTGGTGAAGAGGAGCAGAAGAAATGACAGTTATTGAAAGGAAATATAAAATAAAGGGAGATTTTTTAAAATGGTACTAATACAATACTGCTAACAATAATAATAATGATGATGATGCATTTATTAAACTCTATGTAAAGTTCTAAGTGGTTTCCCTATTTGAACTCATTTAAGTATACACATGTATGTGTGTGCACACGGACACAATAATGCAGATATTAATGTTATCTCAGTTAACAAATGAGAAAATTAAGGTACAGTTCAGTGAAATAATGTGCTAAAGTCCACACTGTAGCAGTAGGTAGGAAGGGGCATACTGTAGAATGTTTGTGTAGTTATGGAAATGATCTAAAAACAGGAACAGACAAGACCATTGGGTGATAGTAAGGATGGAAAAAGTAGTTTTTGAGGTTTAAAAAAGTGGATGGTGTGACTATCTCCAGGGTGAGTCAAAGAGGGAATTGTTCAGGGAAATGTAGTAAGAATTGCAAAGCAGCACTAATGGGCCACTTGAGGTTTTATACCATGAATTCAAAGTGAAATGAATTGTTATACATCAGATTTACTCTAGGCATGTCCTCCAGTTGCCCAGTAAAGCACAGAGTAGGGGCACAATCATGACTTTTTCCATTACTACAGTAGAGGGAGAAAAGAGCAAGAGATTTGAGCATGTGTGCAGTGGACCATGAAATTTAAACTGCATAAGCAGAGAAATGAGGATATGATGGTGAAAGACTGGAAAAAGGTGGTAGGACAGTTTTATCCCAGAGGATAAAATGATGGTTATTTTAAGTTAGTTCAAAAATGTTTAATGTCTTTCGCATGGAAAAATAAAACCTGAAACTTTTTAGTAAAGAGTTGCCTTTATGGTATTATCAAAAGTGATCACTTAAACACTAATGTCAAAATGTAAATTCAGGGCTGGGGTTGGGGCTTAGTTGTAGAGCGCTTGCCTAGCCATGCAAGGTGCTGGGTTCAATCCTCAACAACACATAGAAATAAATAAATAAACAAAAATGTATTTTGCCCAACTACATCTAAAAACAAGTTATAAAAAATGTAAATTCAGACGAATTAAATTGCTCATGTAAAAAGTATGTGGCTTGAATAACTTGCAAAGGAAAGGAAGAAGTATAAAATAAAGAATAAAGCTGGCTAAGATAGTAACATCTAAATAAACTTAAGTAATCATAATACCAAAGGTGCTGGATGGTTCTTATTCAGACTCTATTAAAGAAGATATTGGATTATACTCTCTAAATTGCAGGGAGCTATTTAAAAAAATTGATTTGGAAAAGACTATTTCTGATAAGGACATTGTATAATATGATATTTTTTTTTGGCTTTGTTTGCATTAAAGGAGGACAATGTTGGATAAAGAAGTTAGTTGTTCCAGAGGAAAAAAGGCTAAAGTCAAAAGGGGGAAACTGGAAGTAAAAGAATTGTTTTTTTCTCTAGGAGAAAAAAATGGCTATATCTCTTAAATGACATGTGCTTAATATCATGGTGAGGTTTTAATGGTTAATTTGATCCATATAAAGCAATATTAAGTATAATACCTACTATGGTAGAGAAGGATTTTTAAGTTACAGAAGTTAAAATATGGTCTTTATCTTTGATATACCTTGCAATTTAAGGTACAAGTTAAGATATTGATGACTGGAAACATTTACTTATAAGGACCAAGATACCTGGAAATGCTGTCTACAGAAAACTACCCTAAACTGTGGAATTAAAAGCCTAAAGGTCTTAAGGCCTTGAGTAGCTGATTTAGTCATACATAGTGATTCATATTTTAAGGCCTCTGACTGTTCTTGTGTTTCAATTACTTACAAAAAAGCAAGTGCCATTTTTTTTAAATTACATTCATACTTTTACTTTTTGAGTGCCTCTGAAAATTACCTCCTTAAATGAGGTATGCATTTTATGTTTGCCAGCTGGTTCAATAAACAGGGGTACATTAGATAAAAATTTGTAGAGCAAATAAAAAAGAAAATCTATGGAACACCTATGGGTAATGACCTAGAATGCAGCTTATGTATTTATTTACATTGTATTTCAAAGTTTACTTGTAAGTTATGACATCAGCTTTTAAAAAATCAATTAAGAAAGAGGAAAATACTCTGTCTTATTTTCTGCTTAACAATACAAAAAGTCACCTGTCTGGTTCATAAATTGTCACTGAGAAAGCTCATCTAAAAATGCCATCTATACTTAAAGATCCCTAGTTATAAATATGCTAGGTATGGTTGAAGGATTAGTTAACTAATTAGTTACCTGGAATTTAGAAGACCTAGCATTAGTTGTTTCAATAATATGTTGAATGGCATTAAGAAAGTCACATATAGTATTAGCTTTCATTTTTCACATTGGAAAAAAGAAAGGGTATAACTACATGATCTCTAAGGAATTTTGTAATATTTTCTGCTTCCTCAGTTATCTGCAAAAACTTTGTATTGTAATCCTTTTAATCTATACAACTTGACAGGGCATAACCATACTGGTTATCCATTTTATAGGAAGATGAAATGGAAACCAGGATGAAAAATAAAGATTTAAGGGCAACCATTGTAGCCAAAAATACAAGGGAAATTAAAAATTAATATATTAGTAAATGAAAGTGTAGATCAAGATTTACTGATTTGAAAAGATTCAATTTGGGACTGTCTTTCCTTTTTATCTTCATTCATGGGGTGATTTACTAGATCCTGAAAACACTAAATTATAGATTTACCATTTTTCCCTTAAATAAATTTCATTAAATTACTTTTGACAAGCACACACTAATGAATAAAAACATGGAGAACCACAATCTTCCCTATCTTTATGGGAAAAAATGATATAATCCATGAATTGGTGCTTAATTACTTAATTGCCAAACATCACCCAAGCTGAAACAGAATAAACAGAGCAAATCCCTATTGCCTTGTCACTGGGTGTGACCAAATCCCGTCTCATTCTCCAGCCTGGGCTTCTGAGTGAAGACAGTGAAAAAGAAATTTGGTCAATCCATTGAAAATAGTGATGGAATGTAAAAAAACAGATGTAGCCCATCTTATTGATATGAACAGGAAGTGTCCAGGGTGCAGAAACAATCTGTCTTGCAGCATTGCATAATGCCTTCCCATATGTTGCTTTATTTATTTTTTCTTCCACCTACTTGTTTTTCATTTCTCTTCTTAATTTTCACATAAGGGTGAAATATTTTCTGGTCTTTAGAAAACTGACAGAAGAGAGAACATGTTACATGCTAATGAGTGATTTTAGTGTGTGTGTATATATATATACACACACACACACACACACACATATACATACATACACACACACGCACACACAGACTACATGTATTGATTCAAGTTTGAAGGTAATTTAAAATTTTCTTTTTTCAAAGGCCTTATCCAAGGCTATAGGTTATAAAAAACATGTCATCACTTTGCCCATGAGGGTTCCTTTTTGCCATATCCTTTTCATATAAACATCATGTGCATTGTTTCATCTGTTTTTCTTTCTTTCTGACTTCCTGACTGTTTTTTTTAATTTCCTTCTATCATTTAGGCAAAGTGTCTTGAGTTGGCAGATCCCATTTTTCTTTCTTCATTTTCCTTATTCCCTACATTTTCTCCCTAAGCCTATGTAGCTCTTAGTTTCAATCAACATTTCAGGTCACAAGAAGAGTATATTTCTGCCTCATTTCCTTCCTTTATTGTTAAGTCAAAACATTCCTTTATATATTTCATATGCTTCTAAAGCTATTTTTTTCTAACTTGTTCAATGTATGATGACTAAACATGGTGGATGGGGAACTGGGATGGAGAAAGGAGGCATCACAATGCATATCAGGGTGAGAGTTAACTATATGATCCCTGAGGATAATAATTTGGGACTAAGTATATACTTGTAAGGGTTTAAAGCATGTTTATCAAACACAAACTGCCTTTGTATTCATCAGATTCTCCAGAGAAACAGAAAAAATAGGCTGCACACACATACACACACACACATTTATCTAAGAAATTGGTTTATGACATAATGGAGACTGAGAAGACCCAAGATATGCAGGGAAGGTTGGCAATGTGGAAAACAAAAGCATGTCAATGGTTTAGTTCTAGTCTGGGTCCAAAAGCCTGAGTACAGAGAAGGCTGATTGTGCAATGCTAGTCCAAAGGTCAATAGACTTAAGACCCAGAAAGAACAAGTATTTCAGTTTGAATTTGAAGGCTGGACAAAAATCCATCACTGTCTGATAAGTCAAATGAGAGTTACGATGTAGTATAATTTGTCCAAGACCAAACTTGAAGTTAATTCCATCTGAGCTGTCCCTCAGGGAACTTGAGAAGGCAACAGATAGGCCCAAAGAAGATGCATACTCAGAAAAGACTCAAGAAGACCTTAAGCATTCACTTTCAATTAATCAGTATACCCAGCTAATTAGTGAAGGACTATCCAAACACAGAGCCAATCTACAAAGACTGAACAGGTGGCTGATTTCTCCAGTGCCCAGTCTTAAACAACAAAATCAAAATCACACAAAGAAATAGGAAAAATTGGTTCATTCAGAATAGCATAATAAATCATGAATTGACCCTGATGAAACAGAAACATCAGATTTACTAATAAAGACTATAAAACAATTGTTTTAAACATGCTCAAAAGCAAAAAGAAAATACAAATAGTTAACAGATTCAGGAAAATGAAATATAAAATGAAAATTTCAACAAAAAGGACAGAAATTACCAAAAGGAACAAAAACTTTTTGGAGCTGAAAACTATAATAAATGGATTAAAAATTCATTGGAGAGGTTCAATAGATTTGAATAGGTTAAAAAAATCAGTGAACTTGAAGCCAAAAAAATTGATATTATCAAGTCTAAGGAGAAAAATTATAAGCAATGAAGAAATGAACACATTCATTATTGGTATTACAAAGGAGAAAAATGGAAAGGGATAGAGAGATTATTTGAAAAAAATAACAGCAGAAAACTCATCACATTTCATTAAATGTAAATATCAAAGTCCAAGAAACTCAAGAAATTCCAAGTAGGTTAAACACGAAAAGGTCCACATTATAACCGAATTGTCCAAAGATAAAGAGAAAATCTTAGAATGAAAGTAACTGGTCATATCCAAGGGAAACTCGGATGATCACTGGATTTTCAGCCAAAAATGTTAGAGGACACAAAGCAATGATACAATATGATTTTTTTTCTTACATATTGAAAAAGAAAAAAAAAACTTGTCAAATGGGAATTCTATATCCAGCAATAGCATCCTTAAAAATTATGCAGAAATTAAGACATTCTCAGAAAAACAAAAGCTATTGGAGTTCATTATCACTAGACCTGCTTTATAGAATTGTCCAAAGAAATTATTTTAGGCTGAAATGAAAAGATGCTAGACATTAACTCATAACTATATGAATATATTAAGATCTTCAATGAAGGCAAACACATAGGCAATTATAAAACTCAGTATTAATGAAATTTTTTTTATTTGGGAGTATATTTTTAAATGTTCTACAGGATTTAAAAGACAAATTAATAAAAATAAACATAGATCTATGTTAATGGGTACATGAGGTATAAAGATAGTTATTGACATCACTAATATAAATGGGAGAGGACAGACCTGAGTAGGAGTAAATATTTTGTAAGTAATTGAAATTAAGTTAGTATCAACACACAAAAAAATATTTTTACAACTTTAGTAGATTATATATAATACCCAACAAGCTACAAAAATATCAACAAAATAAATATATGCAATAAGAAATGAGAAGGGGATCAAATATTTAACAGTACAAAAATTTAGCTAAACACAAAGGATGGAAGTCCTAAGAGGAAATGAGGAACAAAACTATAACTATAAGGAATACAGAAAACAAATAGCAAAATGGAATAATAACTCCATGTCAGTAATTATTTTAAATGTAAATAGATTAAGTTACCCAACTGAAAGACATGGAAGGAAATAATGGATTTTAAAACATTATCCAACTGTGCCCATCAGCTTTCTGTTGCTCTAACAAAAGACCTGAAAAAGCCAACTTAAAGGAGGAAAGATTTATTTTGGTTCATGATTTCCGAGATCTCAGTCCGTGATCACTTGGCTCTGTCACTGTGGGTCTGTGATGAGGTAGAACATCATGGCAGAAGGATGTGGAAGAACAAAGCTGCTCACTTCATCTTAGCTAAGAAGCAGCAAAAAGAAGAGAGAAGAGGAGGAATGGGTTGGGGGACAAGGAATATCTTCCTCCAACTAGGCCCCACCTCCCAAAGTTTCTGCCACCTCCTAATAGCCCATTTAATTCTGACTATATCAATGGGTTAGTTCATTGATGAGATTAGATACAATTACCAATTGATCCAATTACCTATCACATCTGAACACTGCTGCATAAGGGACAAAGTCCTCAACAAAATGAGATTTTGAACATTCCAGATCCAAACAATAACATTAGCTATAAGCATTTTATAAGAGATTCATTTTAAGAATACAAATACGTTGAAAAGGAAAGGATGGAAAATATTGTAAACAAACATAAGAGATGCAAAATATATGAGGTAACTATTGACAGAACTGATGAAATGGCTATACAATAATATTTGGAGACTTCAATTCCTAACTTTTAATAATGTGCAGAACAAGCCATCAGAAGATCAATAAGGAAATATAGTACTTGAAGAACACTATAAACAAATTGTACCTAAAAGAACGCTGTACTCCATATTTTCCTTAAATGCCTATGGAACATTCTGCAGGACAGACCCACAAAAGAAGTTTTTTTTTAATAAAGCATTTTTTTTCTACACAATATCTTTATTTTGTTTATTTTTATGTGGTGCTGAGGATTGAACCCAGTGACTCACACGTGTGAGGCAAGCACTCTTCCACTGAACCACAACCCCAGCCCCTAGAAGTTTTAATAAAGTTAAAAATATTGAGACAATACCAGGCAGTTTTTGTCACTATGGAATGAAACTAGAATAGTGGAAAATTCACAAATAAGTGGAAATTTAAACAATATGCTGTCAACCAATTGGTCAAATAAAAATCATAAGAGAAATTATAAGACATTTTCAACCTAATGGAAATTAAAACACAATATACCAAAACCAGTGAAATGTAGCCATAGCAGAACCATATGGAAATTATAGCTATAAACACATAAACTAAGAGGAAAATCTCAGCAAGCACCTGTCTTTATGACTTAAGGAACTAGAAAAAGAAGAATAAACTATACCCACAGTTTGCAGAAGGCAAGAAATAAAAGATTACAATGAGTATACATAAAACAGAGAAGATAAAAATGGAACAGAAAATCAATAAAACTAAAGTTGGATTTTCAGATGATCAACAGAATTGATAAAACTTTAGCCAGAAAGATTAAGGGGAAAATTAGAAGATTCATATTACTAAACTCTGGAATTACATGGAAACGTTTCTACTGATTTTAGTTTTTATTTATAATGGATGATAAGATAGTATGATGAATAATTTTATGACCACAGAATATAGAAAACTTGTGTGAAATCAATAATTTCCTAAAGATACATAATATACCAATATCCTGAATCAGATATTCCAAAGAATTAGAAAATCCAAATAGATATATAATAAGGAGAATGAATCAGCAACCAAACATACCCCAACAAGGTGAGTCATGAACTAGATGGTTTTATTGATGAATTCTACTAAATATTTAAAGAATTTACACCAGTCTTTTTTTAATCTCTTTTTTTATGGGGCTGGGAATTGAACCTGGGCTTGCTCTACCACTGAACCATATCTCTAGTCCTTCAATTTTTTTTTTTTTATTTTTTTATTTTGAGACAGGGACTCACTAAGTTGCTGAGGCTGGCCTTGATTTGCCACCTTCCTGCCTCAGCTTCCCAAGTTGCTGGGAATAAAGGTGTGTGCCATGGTGTGTAGCCATACCAGTCTTTTCCTTAACTATTCTTAAAATTTGAAGAAGAATGAGCATTTTGTATTAAATAATAAAATGTGAAGTTAAGACACTAAATAAATTAAGAATAAAAATTGTCATATAAGATGATGATTCCCAAAAAGATGGTTTTGTCTTTGGGAATAGTACAAATTGACAAAAGATTTGAGGAACAGCCAAATCAGTTTTGATGCAGTGGCTCAGATATGTTGAGTAGATCTGTGCCCCCCCTCCAAAAAAAAAGAAAGAAAGAAACCAACTCCTGGAATGTATTGTCTAGAAAAGGTGTTAAGTGGATAAATAGAAATGAACACAAATTTAATAGTCTCCTGCTGTGAAACCACCCAATCAAACAGTATGTGTGCAAGAGATGTGCTGGCATATATGGAAATATGTCATCAAATAGCTTAATTTGATGTGTAGGTGAAATGAACAGCTTGTGACAGTTCAGAGGCAGGCCATTGTGAACTGTAGCAACAACAAAAATTAGTTAAATACATCTGAAATTAATGCCATCCAGCATGAGATAAAATAAATTTTGGATTTCATCATATCATAAATGACAAGGGCCCCAATGGTAATGAATATATCCTGGAACAATAACATCGAAGAGCTGCCAGTGACTACAAATGAAAAACATAAACTGTTGTAGGTCTTTTCACTTTTTAGGAAAATATTTTGACCATATGTAAATTTAGCAATACTAACCAGATACATATTGAATCTGAATGTTTGGGGATAAGGAATGCTACACCCCTCATGATTGATTCTCTTGCATGTTAGTTTCAGAATCAGTAAAAGGACTAGTGTTTACTACTATTGTACCCAGTTTATTGCCATTATAGCAACCTCAGTTTGGGTTCACAAACTCAAGAGTTAGAAATTGGGCAGATATCTAAGAGTGTGGTCTGGGAACCATTAACATGGAAATTATATGAATGCTTGTTAAAAATTTAGACTCTGGACTTCATCCTCAGTTCTGCCCAAACAGTTTCTGTAGGAGTACAATCCAGAAATCTGCTTTTAACAAGCTCCCAAGTGAATTTATTATATTCTGAATTTTAAGAGCCAGTGATTGAGAATGATTCCCCAGCTTGAAAAAAGTATATGGCTAAAAGGAAGGAAATAATTATAGGCCAAAATCTTAGAACTCTAAAGAAATGGATACTGAGCTAAAAGTCTAGATTCCTGGATTTTGGCCTCAGTTCTGCTATATATATAAATATATTAGGTAAGTCACTTTCCCATTGTAAACCAGTTTCCTAATGTGTTAAAAGAACAGGAAAAATAAAATGTATTACTTTATGTACAGCAATATTTTATATATTTTATCTCATCTATTCCTCAAAACATCCTTTGAATTAGGTATCATTTTACAGAAGAGGAAAATGAGTCTCCATGACATCAAGTAATTTTCCCAAGGTTGACTATTTAACAACTGGCAGAGAAGTATTTTGAATATAAGTACCTGACTCCAAAGCCATCTTGACTTCTGCTCCTTCAGTTGGAACTAGAAATGATTTACTGTAGTCCCTTCAGCCTCTAACATTCTCTTTTCTTATGCAATATTGCTCTGGCTGATAATAATATGACTCAGATAATAATAGTCTAGCTAGTGAGTTTTACTATGACTATTCAGTTGTTACTATGACTGGCATCTGTTTTCTTTCAGAACCTGAACTATATTATTCCAGGACCTCCTAGCTTTAAGGGTCTGGGTTGAGAAATCAGTTGAGACTTGAATTGGTTTTCCCCCATATGTAATTTGATTTTTTTCTCTCACAGCCCTTAAGATTTTATCTTTATTCTGTGTGTTAGTCATTCTCAGTATAATGTGTCTTGGTGTGGGTCTGCTATAATTTTGTACATTTAGGGTCCTGTATTTGATTTTCCATTCCATTCTTTAGGTTTGGGAAATTTTCTGCTATTATATCATTGAAAAGATTGTGCATTCCTTTGGTTTATATCTCTGCTTCTTTCTCTATTCTGATAATTCTTAAATTTGGTCTTTTCATGTTATCCCATAATTATTGGATGTTCTGTTCATGGTTTCTTACCATCTTCTCTGCATGTTAAACTCTACTTTCAAGATTATATATTTTGTCTTCATTGTCTGAGGTTCTGTCTTCCAAGTGGTCTAGTCTGTTGGTGTTGCTTTCTATTGAATTTATAATTTAGTTTACCGATTCCTTTGAGGATTTCTACTTGTTTTTTTTTTTCATGATCTTTAATGCTTTATTGAAGTTGTCTTTCACTTTCTGTATTTTTTCTTTGAATTTGCTCCTGATAATATCCTTAACTTCTCATATAAATTTAAATATATACAATCTGAACTCCTTCTTGGACATTTATTCTACTGTGTTATCAGTAACTTCTGTTGTTAAAGCATCTTGGTTTGTTTGGGTGCTTTATTCTCTTGTTTTTTCATGTTGTTACTGTGTTTTCCCATCTAAAATTATGTATCTATGTCAGGATAAAGTCTACCCTGTTGACCTATAGTGTCCCTGAAGGTTTCCAGCACTTTGCCTTATTGGTGAGATGATTATCAACAGCACCCAGTGTACATAATACATAGCCTTAAACCTAATAGCTCCCACTAAGGTGTCTACTGCTTTCTGGCATTAAATCAAAATGATGAGTTCAATAACTATCTATAGTACAAACAGAATATTTATTAAAATGATTTACAACTTAAAATGGTGGATGAGAGAATAGAGGGAATGAAGTATGCGATATTCACAAGGGAGGAAGAGAGAAGCTAGAAGTAAAAATTACAGGAAGAGTGGAAGAGGAGCTGACAGAGATTGGCTATTGGTTAGAGAAAAGTTGGAAAGAAAATCCAAGAAAATAGACAAGAGATAGGAAGAATATGAGCAAAGAGAAAAAAATTAAAGACATAACAATATAACAAAAATGCAAAATACCATTCATGTATCATTGTCCTTCACATACTGATGCATAAAAAACATCCTGTTCCAAATATGGTAGAGAGATTAGTGAATCAAAAATAAAATAAATCATGCTAGAAAGTTGAACTGTCTCTGTCAGTGTTCAACAGTTTCTCAGCCCTGTCTCTGATGTCTCTTGGAATCACCAAATCCAGATCAGCCCTCTCAAACCCAGTCTCTATCCCACTGATCTTGGCTTCATATATCTCAGGCTTGGTCATGCTGCAGTTCCAAGATCTCAGTGCTGTTCCTACTTGCAGAGAGACCACCAGGGATACACTCATGCAAAGGAGCAACCCGGAGATGCAGCAGCAAGACAAGGGCCACCAGCACTCTCAGCTGGAAGACCCCAGGCTTCTCCAAATCCGAAGATACCCCACACTGGACCTGCAGGTCCCAGCTGGAGTCCCCAGACAGAGGCTCTTGTGGTGATAAACCTGCTGGCACCTGTAGGAATTCTGTGTTTGGGATTGAGGTCTACAAACTTCGTGATTGTGACATGCTTGATGAATAGGAAGTTTCTGTGCAAAGACACAGAATGTCTAGATGGTAGGTAATACCTTGTGACAGGGAAACTCCTGTGCAAAAGCATGGCTGCCATAGCATTTTCCTTCACAAGTGTACCCTGCTTCCCAGACCTAGGATGCCCAGCCTCCTCCCTCTGAGACTATTAAGAGAACTATGCAGGTGTACTACCTGGTTTCCATAGTAATGTCCTTAGGTGTAAGAGTCCCTTGTTTGCATTAACCTGGACCTTATCTCACTCAAGTTTAAAGGAATACTTGTTAGAGTATAGTCATTGGTGGTGGGTAATATGTAAGCTTTTTTGGTTAATAAAGATGATGGCAGAGGGGAGTAGGTACCCTTTTGTCTGCCATCCTTCTGTCTGTCTGCACCTTCCCTGTGTGTCTGTGTCTGTCCTTTGTTTGCCTCCTCCACAGGCACCCAGGCCCCAGGCCCTGGCTGGTGTCCCAAAATGGGTACAGCCACGTGCAACCAAACCTGGAGTCTCCCCCAAAGCAGTCTTCTAAGCCATGGTAGTAGTGGTAGTGGTGGTGGTTGTTGGTAACAGGTAGTGGGTCAGCAGTAGAGGCAGCTGCAGCAGCAGCTACAACTGTAGCTGTGGGGGCAGTGTCATCAGGTGATCTCTGGTGGTCAGCAGCAGTGTCAGCTTCACTTGCATCCAGGGCAATGGTTTCTTCTGTGGCAACAGCATCCAGAAAGAAGACCTCCAGGCGACCTCAGGCTGGCAACAGTGGAATCAGAGACAGCAGCAATGGTGGTAGTGGTGCAAGTGGTGGTTGATTGACAGGAGACTTCCAGTTCAGCTGCAGCGACCACGGAGGTAGCATTGGAATTCCTGATCAAAGTAACTGAGGCCATGCCCAGAAAAGAGACCTCCGGTATGGCAGCGGCTTCTGCGGCAGCCCAGAAAGAAGAATTCCAGGTGATCTCAGGCTGGCAGCAGCGGAATCAGGGGCAGCAGCAATGGTGATAGTGGTGCAGGCCCAGCTTCTCTGGTACCCAGAAATATTTGTCTAGACCATATGTCCTTTTCTCTCTTCCTCTGCATATGCACTTGTGTATAATATCTATAAACATTATGAGGAGAATCACACCTTAACTGAGAAAAAGCAAGATATAAGAAATTATAACAGGTTGTAAGGATCAGGATATTACAAATTTAGTGAGGCCTATCAGGCAGTCAAAAACAAAAACTATGGAGCTGGGGTTATGGCTCAGTGATAGAGAGCTCACCTCACACGTGCAAGGCCCTGGGTTCGATCCTCAGCACCACATATAAATAAATAAAATAAGGTTGAAAGAAAAAAAAAAACTTTGAGGACATGTGGTACTATTGCATAAAGACTAAAGGCCTTAGTCTTTATTTCTACTCATACACACTAAAGATTAACTGGTCTATACTATTTGACTCTAGTTATAATTTTTGGTGCATAAAATAATAAAATCTTATGTCTTGCAATAGTGGGAGACTGTAAAAAAGGATAGTTATACACGTGAAAGGAAGAACATTTAAAAATGATTTACTTAGGGGCTGGGGTTGTGGCTCAGTGGTAGAGCATTCGCATAGCATATGTGAAGCCCTGTGTTCAATCTACAGCATCACATATAAATAAATAAAATAAAGGTATTGTGTCCAACTACAACTAAAAAATAAATATTAAAAAATGATTTACCTTGTCTTCTCAGTTCTATTTGGAACCAAAGTCGTTAAGTAGAAATAATATACATATGTAGACATGTATACCTGTGTTAGTATACACACATATATTTCCTTGCTTTGCAAGCAAAGAGGGTCCAGAGCCATAAAACTCCAGTAGCAATGAGTACACCTAACTAGCACACAGATCTCAGTTTCTAATGTAATTCTCTAATAGAAAAAAATAATGCTCCTTAGATAAATGGTGGAATCTATGACTGGGTCAAGAATTATATAAGATGATCCTGGAGCATCCTATACAGCCAGAATATAAGGAAAAATGATCAAGAAAACCCTTCAATGATGAGGGTATGTCAAAAGGATAAATGAGCCAACTGAAAGAGCTCCCAAAAGCCAAAGCTGGAGCAATTCGAATAAGACAATAAATATAGTATTTTTAAGTTATAACCTAAAGGATATAATTAATATGCATGAGGCCATATTAACATAAATAAATAATCAAATAATTGGGGAAAAGAGACAAAAGTCCCATGAGGAATTATATCAAATAATTTATGCAGATACTCTATAATCAAGGATGTGGAGCATAACTCCACTTTTCTTAAGTGTTTGTTGTACATACTGACTTCCTTCTAAAGAAGAGAGTATGGCATTATGGAAAAGGGCAGCAAATGGATAACCCTTACAGTGTACAATCCTGATAAGCACTACTTCGCCAGGTAGTCAAGGCTGACATCATCAGCAAAAGGTCATGTTGATAGTATGTACTTGCACTATGATGTGATGGGGATAGCACTTGAACTTTGTGATCTTCCTCTCCCAAACCCAGAACTCTAATATAATAATAAGAAAAACATCAGAAAAATCCCAATTGAGGATCAGCACAGTGGTACATGCCTATAATCCCAGTGACTAGGTCATTGAGGCAGGATGATTGCTGGTTTCATGCCAACCTTAGCAACTTAGTGAGACCCTGTCTCAAAGTTAAAAAAAAAAGTTAGATATGTAGCTTAGTGGTGGGGCACTTGCCTAGGACGTGTGAGGCCCTGGGTTCAATTCCTAGCACTGCAAGAAGAAGAAAAAAAATCGAGGGACATTGAGATGACATCAAAATATTTCACCAGTATTCTACAAAACCATCAAGTTTATCCAAAGTAATGTCTGAAAATCTGTCATAGCCAACATAAACCCAAGGAGACATAATGTGGTATTGTGGATGAGATCCTGGAACAGAAATAAATAAATATATATATATATATATATATATATATATATATATATATATATGTAAAAACTAAGGAAATGTGAATAAAGTAAAGACTTTAGTTAATGTATCAATATTGGTTCACTAATTGTAACAAATGTACCATCCTAAGATATTAATAATAGGGAACACTTGTTGTAGGGAATGTGGTCATTCTCTGTGTCATCATCAGTTTTTCTGTAAATGTAAACCTTTCCTAAAATAAAAGGCTCATTAAAAAATCAATTAGCCATAAAAAAGTATTTGAAAAATGTGGCTAAGGTTACTCATAGTAGCTTAGTTGTGTATTATAGTTTCCTTCAAAATGAAGAGAATAATTTGTCTAGGACTTTCATATGCATCCTCTAGTGTGAACACCCATCAAGACATTGTGATACATATTGCTTCCCAATTTTTGATCACTTTAACTCAAAGAACATGTGATAATAATTATATAACCTGCCTCTCCTGTCAACTTTACTTCCATCTTCATTGTGAGTATACTTTGTTCAGTAACCTTGTGTATTTTGTCGCTATCTCACTCTATCCAGCTTATAGGTAAGCATTTCTCTTTTGAAAAGCCTACTTAATTTTTTCTGTAATTTCTCAGAATCTTCTATGAACCATCATCTTGATGACACTTCATTGTACAGTACTCTTGGATATAAAGCAGATTAACGTTACTTTTTTTGAAAAAGTCTTGGCCCTACTTTCATATTCCTATAGCCTACTTCTCAGATGAGAAAATGTAGTCCTAAAAATAGGCCAGAAAGCAAGTTATTTCTTGTGTTTTCAGAGAAAAACATTAATTAATACACAAAATATCTCTATTTAAGTGACACCTCTTTTGACCAAATGGTCTAACAGTAAAAGTTGTAAATTCCAGTAGACCACATTCAGGTTACCAGAGATTAAGTGTATCTCCATTTATTGATGTGGAGCATTAAGAGAAATAAGATAGGTTGATTCTTGGAATGGTATCTGACAGAGAGTAAATGCTACCTGAGTGTTCACCATTAATGTTATTGTTACTATGAAGAAATTTATGCATCTCAGTTACATATAGGCACACAAACACAAATAATGGTCATTGGCTGTGTATAGCTGTTCATACTGGGAAAGTGTGCTGATGGTGAGCTTCATTGTCAAGGATCTTGAAGGCTCAGAAAGAGCTGATTCATGGCAGGAATCTCAAATGATTCCATAAAATGAATGCCAGGTGATCAATTCCCATAATTAAAAATCTCTGATTAGTATTTTAAATATAATGAGTCCCAAATTGCAGAAATATTAGTTTCCTTTTGAGCATAATTCATAACAGCCTTTTCAAACACTTAGAGTTTACAAAACAGTATCTAATAAGTTTCTCATTTGATCATAACAACAAACCTATGCAGTAAGTAGAAAGTGAAAATAGAGTAAAATGCTGGTGCAACTGTGAGGAACATATTACCTGTGTTATGATTTCTGCCTTCCCAGTTTAGTAAAAATTTAAGGCTACAATTGGATATTTCCCTTACATTTTATGTTAGCATCTTGTGACAATTTATGAAATTACATAAAAAGAATTTGCTACTTCTGAATTTAATACAACTTAAATCCTGAGAGTTTTGAAAATATTGCTGTATGTTCAGTAATATTGTTTTACTATTTATAAGTGCCTTCTCTCCAACTATGGACAAAAGTGTTCATCCTATAATTAAAAAAGTCATGCTTTATCAGATTGTAGGTCAGAAACAAAAGCCTAGTCCATCAAAGCCAGAGCAAACCAGAACATTTATCAGATAATTCAGAATCACTCATTCTTCTCATACTCATATTTTTCTGCTAGAATGGCATGAATGATAATTTCAATTCCTATTATAGTTCACTTGAGTTGGGTTTCTAAATACCTTTGTTTACTCCAAATGTGTGGTACCTAGATTCTCTGACTCAATCTAAGTAATCAGTATTTATTAAATGAGTTTGGATGTATCAGTTCATGAGAACTTTAAGTATAATTTTTCTTTTTCTATTTTTTGTACTGTGGATTGAACCCGGGGATGCTTTACCACTTAGCTAATTCCACAACCCTACTTATTTTTTGAGATGGGGGCCTCACAAATTTGCTGAAGGTCTCACAAAGTTGCCAAGGCTGGCCTCAAACTTCCTATCCTCCTGCCTCAGCCTCCCAAATTGCTAGGATTATAGGCATTTGCCACCACACCTGGAGTTCAAATTGTAAAGAGGTTCTTAATCACTAAAGAACCATTTTCATGGTTTTTCTTGAAATTACATGTAAAATTGCAGCACATATCAATGGTGGCCGGAGAAGGTCTATACCTTTCATCCTATCTTTCAGAGTCCTTCTATTTAAAAAAATGTTAAGAACAAATTAAAGGAAACAGATCTAATCCAAAGTTATCCCTGTTTTGTGTTGATATACGCCAAGAAGGAGGAAACCAGTGCTACTTTGGTAACATTTTTTAGAGTTAAGTAAGTTGATGTTTTCTTTTTCATTATTTTCAAATTTATATTCAAATATTACTTTATCAAAGAAATCTCTCCTGATAACATTTCATAAAATAATACTGTTTTCACTACCTTACTATTACCCCACTTTATTTTTTGTAGAATATATCAGCAACTGATACTTTTATTTATTTGTATTTTCAAATTCTCCCCTTCATTAGAATATATGACCATGAGAATAGTGGGTTTGTACTGTTCACTTTTTTTATCTTCAGAGCCTAAAAATATGCCTAGTTAAAAGCATATGATTAATACTACTAGATGAATAAGTAAATGAATTAATACTACAAAATAAACTCTTTTATTCTTTTTCCCCCCCTGCTGTGGTACTTGAGACCAAACCCAGGGCCTTGCACATTCTAGGCAAGTATCTATATCCCCAGCTCTAAGGTTAACTCTTAAGCAATCAAATGTATTTGAAGCTTAGCTAAAAGTCATGAAGTAACCAGTAAAGTACCATAGTCTATCAAAAACAATATCACAAAGGAGTATTATATATTTCAAAATGTGCATGAAATGGTTCAGCAGCACCACTATGTTCTCTTGTAGTTATAGAGTTTGGTGGTGTAGCTCACTAGGGGAGCCATTTTTAGATCTTTCCAAGTTTAAAATTGCTTTTAAAATGAAAAGAAAATGGTTTTTAGAGAAATTCTTGTACCGATTTTGTGGGGTCACAAAAAATGCAGAATTGAGTATAGAACACAGGGAATGTTTGACTCAAAGAGAACTCTAACTTGAAGGGATACAGTACTGCTTGAATAATGATATGATTTCCTGGAATGAAAAGTACCTGCAGCAAGAATTTTTTCAAGCATGTTAAAGAGTAAAAATTCAAAATAGATACAGCCAGTGGGTATAACTAGAAACGTACTAAGAGTATACTAAAAAATCTAAATTTTGAACTATTCCAGGTCAAGATATTACAAGAAATTGTGAAATACACAGGTGTAACCTTAACAGTAAATTTATAGAGTCTACATCTTGAAAATTGTGTTAGTGAGCTTTACATCACAGTGACAAAGTACCTGAGAAAAAAAATAATTAAAGGATAAATGATTTATTTCCACTCATGGTTTCAGGGGTTCAGTCCATGATTGGCGGGCTCCATTATTATTGGCCTGTGGTGAGGCAGTATATCATGATGGAAGGGCAAGGTGAAACAAAATTGCTTACCTCATGGCAACCAGGAAAAAGAGAGCATAAGGTAGGAACATAGGACAAGATTTCCCCAGTGAATCCCTTCCTCGAATCTGGCCCCACTTCCTATGGTTTCCACCACCTGTCAATAATGCCATCAAATCATGAATTCATCAATGGATTAATCCACTCATATGGTCAGCACCCTCATTATCCAATCACTTCCCAAAAGCCACATCTCTGAATATTGCTGCTACATGAACCAATCCTTTAACACATGAGTCTTTGGGGACATTTCAGATCCAAACCAAAGCAAGAATTATAAAACTTTGTTGAAAAACAAGACAAAAATTGAATAAATGGAGAAACATAGTCTGGTTTCAGTTTTGTGAGTTTTTGCTTCATGTATTTTGGAACTCTATTTTAAGGTACATAAGCAATTGGAATTATATTATCTTCATGTTAAATAAAATCCCTTTATCGTTATAAAATACACTTCTTGATCTTTGGTAATGCTCTTTGTCCTGAAACTGACTTCTTCTGGTTATAATATAGGCACTCCAGTTTTCTTTTGATTAGCATTGGCATGCCATAGCTTTTCCCATTCTTTGATGCTTAATATATTTGTTATATTTTAATGTGTTTATTTGTAGGGAGAACATAGTTGGGCCTTTTTTAAATCTAATCTGATAATCTTTGTTTTTATATTCAATGTAAGTATTGACACAGGTTTAGAATTACCATATTGCTATTTTTTCCCTATTTGCTTAATCTCTTTCTGCTTTATTTTAGGTTAATTGTCTGAATTAGCCTTTATTTTGCCTTCATTTTTTCCAGATATATTCATGGAGTATAGAATTCTAAATTGATTCCCCGCCCACACTTAGTATTATAAAGGTATTACTCCCCTGTCTTCTCACGTGCATTGTTTCTGTCATGAAATTGTCTGTCATGCCTGGCAAGGTTTCACCCGTTAGTGATTAAGAACCTCTTTACAATTTGAACTCCAGGTGTGGTGGCAAATGCCTATAATCCTAGCAATTTGGGAGGCTGAGGCAGTAGGATCTCAAGTTCGAGGCTGGCCTTGGCAACTTAGCAAGACCCTGTCTCAAAACAGAAAGTGAAAAGAGCTAGAATGTAGCTCAGTCATGAAGTGTCCCTTGGTTCAGTCTCCAGTACCAAATAAAAAAGAGGGAAAAAGCAGGGTGGGGAGAGAAGTAAAGAAAAGAAAAGAAAATTGTCTGTTACTCTTATCTTTGTTCTTAAGATGTAGCATTCTTTTCCTGACTGCCTTTGAGATTTCCTTATCATCACTGCTTTTGAACAATATTTTATAATGTGTCTTGTTAAAGTTTTCTTCATGTAATTTTTTACGCTTATGGCACACTGAGCACTTTGCATCTGTGGGATTACAGTTTTCATCAAATTTAGGAACTTCACAGGAATTATTTCTTCAGATATTATGTCTCCCTTCAACAACCCCAATTTCACATATTTTGGACACACAGTTAATTAATGGTTGTTTATTATTATTATTTTTAATTATCTTTACTACCCATGATGCATTTTTGGATAATCTTTATTGCTATATGTTTAAGTTTAATAGTCTTTTCTTTTATAGTATCTAATTAAACATGAATTGATCTAATGTATTTTCCATCTAAAATATTGTGGTTTTTCATCTCTAGGAATTTAACTTGCATCTTATATTATCTTCTGCTTGTTGTTAACTTTTTGTTCATATGGAATGCAATTATAGTAACTATAGTAACTATTTTATGAACTTATTTACTAATTGTCTCATCTATGTCAATTCTGGGTTCATTCCATGGATTGATTTTTTTGTTTTGATTCACAAATACATTGACTAATGGTAATAATGGTCAAATCAAGATAATTAGCATATCTGTCACAACCTTTTATCATTTCTTTATGGTGAGTACATTTAAAATTCTGTCTTCTACTTTAAAATGCATTATTGTTAGCATATTCATCCTATTGTGCCCTAGAACATTAGAGCTTTTTTCTGCTGTTAAATTATAACATTGTGTCCATATTCCTGGTAATATTTGATTGAATGACTGATATTATGAATTTTACCTCTTACTTGATGAATGTTTTTAACTTCCCTACAAATCTTCTTGAGCTTTGTTTTAGATTGTAGTAGTTAAGTTGCTAAGAAACAATTAGATGTTTTGTAAACTTGCTTTTAAAGTATTTATCAGTCAACAGAAGAGCAGCCTTCAGTCTGGGGATAATTATTCCACACTACTGAAGGAAGACCCTTCTGATTACAATCACCACTAATTCATAAATCGTGATATTTTCTTATCTGGCTAGTGAGTTTAGGCACAATTTTCCATCATACATGTGTGCCATGAATCATTACTTCTAATCCTTTATGGTATTCCTTTCCCTATTCTTGTATAGTTTTTTAAACACGTGCATTGATCAATTTTGCTGAATAATTGAGGAAGATCTTCTGTAGATCTCTAGGGTTTTCTCTCTGTGTAGCTTTTTCATTTCCAGTACTCTGTTCTGACAACTCAAGCTGCCTGGGTTTCTCTAGGCACTCAGCTCTGTTTCCTCAACTTACAGAATTAGCCAGGTTTCACCTTTATTTCCCCTGGTAGGTGCTACAGTTCAGATTTCTCTCAACCAAGTGAACTGGAAAACTCACAGAGCTCAATGAGTTTTCTCCTTATCTCTCAGGGATCATTGTTTTTAAATGCCTGATGTACAGTATCTTGATAATCATCATTTCCTATATTTTATACATTTTTCTTAGAGTTGTTTCAAGTAGAAAGGTAAATCCAATCCCGTTACACCATGTCAGTTGGAAGCAGACATCTGATTCTGTTAATCTCACTTTTAATGACATTGAATTTATATTTCTTTGATTAACTATTTTTCTTCCAATGATAAAGATCATTAAGGCTATTCATTTGACTCTACAGATGGATTTCACCAAATCTCATGTATTTCATTTTTGTGTCATAATTATTTCATTTAAGAGATTAATTTTTGAACATCAAAGTTCAGTTTTTTTAATATTCTAGTTTTATTGATTTCTAATCCAATAATGTGACTTCAAATTTTCTACTTTTTACTTTTTAAAGATGCTCTTTGTTGCTTAATATAATAATAAGGTAAAGTTTACTAGAATTTAACGAATCTTAACAAAGTATCAACTTTAGTAAACAGCCAAGTTTGAGTTAACTTTTGTACTACTGCATACATTTCTTATTTAATATTTCATCTTCAGAACCTTTGAATACACCATCATAAATATGTTGCTGAAACTCATGTTGCAAATTTATTGGTTGCTTCTCCATTTCTCACATAAATCCTACTGCCACACATTATATGACATGTGTATAGCTTAGAAATGACATATACTCCAAAAGCTCATGTATGAGACAATGGAAGAATGTTCAGAGGTAAAATGATTGGATTATGAGAGCCTTAACCTAATCAATGCATTAAAATCCTGGTAGGCCAGGTACGGTGGTACATGCCTGTAATCCCAGCTGCTCAAGGCTGAGGCAGGAGGATCACTAGTTCAAAGCCAGCTTCAGCAAAGGTGTTAAGCAATTCAGTGAAATCCTCTCTAAATAAAATACAAAATCAAAATAGGGCTGGGGATGTGGCTCAGTGGTTGATCGACCCTGAGTTCAACACCAGTACGCCCCCCAAAAAAAAAAATTCTGGTGGATTAACTGGGTGGTTACTGTAGATAGGTAGGGTATGACTGGAAGAACTAGGTCACTGGGGGCATGCATTTGGAGTTTATATTTTGCCCCTGGGGGGCTGAGCTCTCTTTCTTCTTCCTGATTTCCCTGTCTGGAGCTGTTTTCCTTCTTCACAACCTTCCACCATGATATTCTGCCTCACCTGTAGAGCTATGGAATCTATGGACTGAGATCTTAGAACCCCAGCCCCAAATAATCTTTTCTCCTTTAAAATTGTTCTTGTCAGGTCTTTTGGTCACAGCGCAAAGAAACTGACTAAAACAACATGTGATTTGTATATGGTTACCTCACTGAAAGCTCTGATTGAGGGGCTGAGGTTGTGGTTCAGCAGTAGAGTGCTTGCCTGGAACGTGGGTTCGATCCTCAGCACCACATAAAAATAAATAAAGGTACTGTGTCCATCTACAACTAAAAACTATTTTTTTAAAAAAGCTCTAATTGAAGCTAGTCAGCATGTGCAATCCCTCAGGCAACACTGATTGGTTCAGGGAATGGTGATTCAGATCAATTTTAAGTAGTACAATTTCTGCCAGAAAGGATTCTTCCACTACCCTTTGATAGCAAGGATTAAGGTTATGAAACCTGCAGTTGCTGCATTGGTTTTGTAGCTATAAGGCAAGAGTCTGGGTTTGATTTGATAGATACAGTAGTTTTATTATAGAGAGTGAGTATAAAAACTACAGTACAATATGGAGTAGAATGAAGAGAAATGTGTATAGGTGATATCATTTTAGCCAGCTGATCCAATTTTGCCTGAAGCCAGCCCACCTTCAACTTTTTCAGTAATTAAAGGAAACAGATTTCTTTCCTTTTTGTCTGAAGTACACTTGATTTGGGCTTTTTGTCACTTTCAACTAAAAGTATCTGAATATAGACCCTGACTGTTGATTTCAATCAAGATTATCATGCATATGCAGGACAAAACAGGTGAGCAATACCCATTACAGAAAAATGATGGCTGCCTGGGGTTTGCAATACATTACACATGCTCTAATACTTGTGCATTTTATAAATATTCAATTTCTTCAGATTCTTGTTTAGAGTCTTTTCCCTTCTTTTAAAATGACAAAAAAGCTTCATCATCTGGTTTCTAAAACCATTAGCAGAAAAGATGCTACAAATGAGGAAAGGGAAGAAATACCATTATAGACAAGCTCTCTTGTCTATAGAAGTCATCGTAAATTTTCTTTAATTCAGGAAGAGACAAAAAATTCATATAGCACAGTAGTCTGGTAGAAGCGAACACTCTGATCCTGTTAAATACTCCTTGAATTTGCTAGGGTGACCCTGAATTATCATGAACAGTAACATTATATTTAATATAATTTAAACATTGTCTTTATTTAGTATATTAATTTAAAAATCACATTTAGTAAACAAGAGTTGAAAACACAATGAAGTTCTAAATAATCAATATTTTACAGAGTATGAATTTTTAAAAATTTGATTTTTCCCCAGGTTATTTAGGATATAAGAATAAAAAAGAAAGATCCTTGGCCATTTAACTATGACTAGGCAAATTTCTTTAAAACTTTCTGTAAAACTTCTATTCTGTCTTTTGCTTATGTGTTTGCACTTTTTTTCGTTTTCTTTTTAGATTTATAAGGGATATTCTAGATAGCCTTATCTTAATGAAAAGAAACAAAAATATTAAATATTCCATATTAAACTGTTTGCCAATGGAAAAGAAGGGGTATATTTTTCCTTGAAAAATACCTAAGAAAGAGTGCTTCAGAGTTGTATTTGCAAGATACTTTTTAAAGTGGTATTGTAATAGTAGTTTGCATGTTTTTTAAAAAAGATATTTATTTTATTTTATTTTTGGGTCAATCTCCCATAGAACTCAAAAGCAGCAGAATACCATATTTAATATTCATTATTTCACAAGTAGTCTGGCTTTTGCTAAGTCATAGGAGAAAATAATCTAGGATAAAAGAAAAACATTTCTATTTTTCTTTTGTTCTCTTGGTTGTTTTATGTATGTTTGTTTTTCCCATGGAAAACATTCTGTATTCTTTCCAGAGAGCTGACCTCAGGTCTTTGGAGCTGTCTCTAATAGAAGAGATGCTGCATATTAGTCATAATTTCAAGTACCATTCATGTATGTGCATTTCTAACATAAAAAGCGGTGGGGAAAATGGTAGAGAAATATTTCAGATGTAAGTTATGGAAAGCATGTGTGTATTTTGAAAAGATTAAATAGAAATAAGCATCTTAGTGATAAAATTGTCTCAGAATGCCCAATAAATGTTTTTACAAAAAGGGAAACAGTCAAAATGGGTTTCCACTGACTCTTAAGGACATAATCTATTATACTGTTTGATTGCAATATCTCTCCAAAAAGACGGTTATCTACTTAATCAAATAACCATTTTTCATTTTAACAATAGTGCATAAGGGGAATCCTGTTAATATAATGGGTTTTCTTTCTCCTCTATATAGACTTGATGGATACAACCATGGTTGAAAGTACAATCAATTTTCTCAGCAAGTTGGATGGCTTTGCTTCACTTCTTGGTGATGGTGGATCAGGATAATGATCTTTTCAAATTGTTTTTTTTTTTTCCTTCAGGGTATTGTTTCTAGAGAACCTGAGGAGATTTGAAGGAACTCATTTCTTAGTTCCTTAGATGGCCCAATAGCTTGAGGTCACTAACAAAATCGTTTATTCCTTAGGCTGGTCTATGTGTTTAATTCTGTGTAATAAACTGTGAAACCATTGTTTTAGAACAAAAGTTCCAATTTGCTTTAAATCAGAGTCATGTTTAGATGTGATCTCACTTTGTTTTTGACCCCTATATACTGACTCATATTACAAAGACATTGTTTGTAGGTGTAATATGTCATCTCAATTAACAGGCAATTCGACAGTAACAATCTCTGTCATTTTCATTTGGAAAAATGTTTATAGACTATATGTGTGTGCCGATATCTGTATCAGTCATGATTCTCCAGAAAAAGAAACAGCCAATAGGACATATCTCAATTTCTGTCTAGCTGTCTAGTCAGTGAGATAGGTAGTTAACTATCTGTATATACGTGTACACACACATATGCAGAGAGAGAAGAATAGGATGGGGGGAGATAGAGATTATTTTAAGGGTTGGCTCACATAATTATGAAGACTGGCAAGTCTGCAATTTGTAGGAAAGGCTGCCAGGCTAGAAACTCAGGCAAGAGTTGATGCTGCAGACTTGAGGCAGATTTTTTTTTTTTTTTTTTGCTAGGTATCCTATTTTTTTCTTCTCTCTCTTAAGGCCTTTCAGCTGATTGGATGAGACCCAGCCACATTATGAAAGGTTATCATCTCTACTTCAATCAACTGATTGTAGATGTTAACCACATCTACAAAGTACCTTCACCTAACACCTAGATTAGTGTTTGATTAAATAACTGGGTATTATAGCCTAGCCAAGTTAACATATAAGTAAGCATCACAATATCTTCTAAAGGCATAATTCTTCATTTTAAGCTTTTCTGAAATTGATCAGTTTCTTAAGCAATTATCCATTAGAGAAATTGCTCTTTTTCTTTAAATCACTAAGTGAATTTTCTTCTTCGAGATTAAGTTTATTATCTCTAACATTTTTCTTCCTGGGAAGAAGCACTACCACACTTGTCACTGTTAGCTGACAAGATTTTTTTTTTTTTTTTGTCTCTCACTTACTAACCCAATATAACCTGTTTCTGTGTTCACATTTTTGCAAGATTTTGGTAGTTGTCTTAGTGCATTTTAGATATGTACCCTGTCTCCAATTTGGCTAAACAATAGCTTATTAGACCTGAAAGGGCAAGGGCTAGTTTGAAATTGTCCAGAGAAGAAACTTATCACATGTTCAAGCACATTTATTTTTTTTTTTTATTTTATTGCCATTTTCAATACTAGGGGCCTGCAGTAATCCATTAAAAGGTCATGATTGTTACAAAAATAAGTCTTTAGCATTTACTGACCATATTTGTTAGAAATCTCTTCTTGTTCTTTTGGTAATAATAGTAGCAAAAGTAACTTAATATATAATATTAGCCTTTGTCTGTTTTATAAAACTCTTGATATATTTTTGGGGGGTACCAGGGATTGAACTCACGAGCACTCAACCACTGAGCTTTTGTATGTTTTTTAATTAGAGACAGGGTCTCACTGAGTTGCTTAGCGACTTGCCATTGCTGAGGCTGGCTTTGAACACTCAGTCCTCCTGTCTCAGCCTTCCTCGCTGCTGGGATTATGGGTGTGTGCCACCGTGCCCAGCCTTAAAACTCTTGATCTTTAAGGCATTCTTGTGAGCATCTATCTCATTTTGGATTGTAAATTGTCCCAATAGATTGTGTCCCTTAATATGGCCAACAACCAAACTAACATCTAGCAGATATGGAGAACCTCAGGCTATTTATAGTTTGTAGCTAACTGGGACAATAATAAATAGTTTACTCTTTGACTCCATTGAATAAGTAATTAAAAGTCAAATTATGAAAGATGTAGATGATATTCCAAAATATATCTTTCCCCTTACTTCTTTTTAACCCAAAGATAAAAACCTTCAAAATGGTCTGGAACTAGTTTCTCACAAGTCTGATAAATGAAATTTAAAGGGTAAAAAAATAATATTGGACATTATTGAATGCAGGCAATTCCCTTTGGGAAGAATTGTATCAAATTGAACCAAAGTATACAAATGTATAAGCTTTAAATTTTAAGACCTTTAGGTCAAAGTTATATCCACTAATTCATTTTAATGTTTAAAAGCCCTAAAAATGCATGCACACTGTAGATACCTGTTGTGATCAATTAGCTATGATGGTATTTTTCCAGAAAGTGCTTGCTTTCATGAATAAGCAACAAATCTGGCAACTCTTTTCTTTGAAGCTGTTAAGCTATACCCCAATTTTAGAATTAGTGTTTCAGAAGATGATGCTACAGGCATTCTGAATTTACAAATCTAGTCATGATCGTTAAGTCTCCATAGGACATCCCAAGTCAATAGTGACCTTTAGTATAATTTCATACAGTGTAAGTAAGGAAATAGTTCTTTATCTGGAAAGAGTTTGGAAATAAAGTACTTGGTTATATTGGTATACTTTGTCGGTTAGATAGTATATCCATTAGTGACACAGACATAACACAGGTACCTTTGTAGCATGCTGTATGAAAGAGTAAAATTTTGTGTGATATGATTTAATCTCAGGTCCTGGTTTAAAAATGGTTAGTCAACAGATATTATAGTCTCATCTTCACATCTCAGTTCATGTGTAGTTTGATTTCATGCATGCCACCCATAAAAAGCAAGAATATAGTAAGGATTCAGAATTGAGGGTATTAATGACTATGTGATAAATACAGATCTGGAAGTGGCAGTAGTGGCAATAGAATAATTAAATTACTTTCAGAAAATTGTACAACTGTGCTCAGAAAAAGAAAAAGAAAATCATCAACCCCAAGGTTCAGCCAAGGTGCTGTTTGATCCGTGAACTTCTATACAACCTTGTCCTATGCTATCTAGAAGAAGATTAATGCATCAACTATATCTTTGCCTTTTAACACTGTAGGAGAAATTTGTTCAAGCTTTTAGTATATACAATACATACAAAATAATCCACAAAAAAGGGAGAAAGGAATTAATATTCAATTCATTTACAAAGCTTATATATAAGTAATAAAGGAAAAAATATTGTCAAGTTATAGAACTGATGAACTATAATTAGAAACAGGACCTAAATTATTTCTTATACTAAAAATCCAGGATGCAGTGCATTTTTCTATATTATGATAATAAACATTATGGTAAGCTACCTTCTGTATTTAATATAAGTGAAGACAAAATAAAATAACTTCAAATCTCTTAAATGCCCCAGAGATTTTCAAGGAGCTAGGAAGGTGAGATTGTTCATTTTCAGGTATGCAGTTCCTATGGCATTGGGAGGAATCCAAATGAGTTTTCCTCATTATTTTATATGGATTATGTTGACTGTTGTGCCAATTGCATTTTTGATCTTTGCAGTATAAAAATATATTTTTTACAGTAAATAATAAAACTGTTCTGAATTGATTCATAGAACAGCAGCAATTCATAAAATCCTCATATTGCTTAAATTACTATCTCAGCCAATGGACTGGGCTTTTCCTGATTGTTTCGACTAAGGAGGCAGTGTCCACTATTTGGTGTCAACTGGGAGAGTAATTTGACTTTCAAGGTCACCAAGCTTAAATTCACTCAAATTTTATGAACTGAAATGACATCATTCCAGTATCTATGCTGTGTGTAGCAGAATTGAAACACAGCAAAATTATAAGGTAGGTTAGGTTAATCTTCAATTGTCTGCTACCTGCTCATTCAGGACTCCTTTCTCTTTTGTGGTAACATTCTAAGATTCAAACAATAGCATATCTAGTAGTATAGGAGACATTTTTGCACTTTAGAGACTACCATATACTACTACAGCTTCACTAAGAAAAGCTCCTGGATTCTACACTGAGTAGTCCCTGATAAAAACCATTAAAGGTAGTTTTACTCTAAAGTAGCATGCATTATTATTATTGTTATTATTTGTATGAATCACTTTTTCATACTTGAAACTACAAAATATATAATTCACATTTCCTTTAGCATATATATTACAAAGTATGTAAGACAAAACAACTCCTCAAAGAGACACAGTAATTATGTTATTGGTGTGGGCAGGGAAGCACATAAACAAAAATCACTGAAGATGTGCATTCCAAATACACAAACCTCTATATTGTTAAGCGATGACCTCCATTATTTACCTTTAGAAATGAAGTTTATATAGATTTGCAGAGCAATATGGGTTTCAGGATGATTGCATACTTTAAAATGAGAGTAAATCTTTAAAAATCCCTACAGTAAAATAAGTAGAAGGCATCTATTTCATAGTGACTCCATTTCTTGAAGTCTTAGAAATACTATATTATACAATGATTAACTGTTCATCAGAGCCAGGGAAACTCAAAATGCATTTGGTAATGCCTTTGCCGCTATCCTGAGCAGTTAAAACATTTTGGCATATCTCCTGTTCATTTTTGGTCCTTACAGGCATCTCCCATTCAGAGAGGTTTTTCTGTATGAATATTCATGCCTTCTACTGGCTTTCCCTGTTCTTTCAACTGATGTCTTATTAGTTGACATAATGAAAAGAGCGAATTGCCTAATCAAGCTTTTTATAGTACTAAAAACTGGAGAAAGACTTTTTAAATTATATGCATATAATGCATGTCATCAAAATCAGTGGCATTGTTAATGAGAATGAGCTCACCACACACTTGAAGAGAGGAACTATGCCCCCCCCACCATGATCATCACACAGAATAGAGAAAAAACAAAAACATGCAGACTTTCAACATCTGTAGAGTGAAATTTCCAAATTTATAATGGAATTAATGCTTTTGAAGTTATAAATATCAAAATGTAGTTCTGCATCTGCTAACTCATGCTTTTTGACAATAAGCCGTGCTGAAAAGCAGTCTGTTGGTATTGCAAGCAAGCACTGTGGGCTGAGGGGTTGCAATTTGTTTATTGTTTTCTGATACACATTCTTGGGCCATATGGTCAGGGTCTTCATGGAAACAAATTGTCCATCATTTTCTTCCAGTGTGAGGACAGGATAGTAAAAGTATTTCAGAACTATAGAACAACCTCAACAAAATCTGTTAATTATATTGATTATGTGAGGGTTGGACAATTTACCCATCTCATTGAGTATCTCTGCATATATTTCACAGGCCGTCGCCTATCTCTGCATATATTTCAGAGGCAGGTATACTAATGCAATTAGTATATCAGATATGTTATGTTACTGTCTTTATTTTTATTTTTTATGTTACCTTCTCTATGACTGAAATATATCCTCCTCCATCACAGTGGGAACTGTGTAGTATACCACTTTTTGTGCAGCCAGATAAAACAGCTACAGTAGTTGTTTCTCAGCAAAATTAGCACTCAAAGTATATGTACTTCTCTGCCACAATAGATTTATGTTTTCATATTTGTTTTCTTTTGCATTTGTAGTTGTATGTTGCTGATACCACCAATTCAGAGCATTAACCTGGAAAGCCCAGTAGCAATAACATTTCATTTTAAAAATCCTTCCTAATTCAAGTGCACCTTTCTGATTCTAACTAAGTGCACCTCATCACAATGTAAGTCAACAAGAAAAGTAGGGACAAAATAAAGACCAAAGCAGAGGCTACATTGCACATGGATAGAGAGATATATATCATGGAGATCAAGTGCTGCGATAAAAAAATACAATGTTCTTAATCTTCAGAGAGAATAGTGCTTTACAGTCTAGAGGTACTCAGCTTTGTGTCATTTAGTCAGAGTGGAATGAGGCTGTGTGCAAAATCATTTCCATTACTTGTGTCTTATGACCTGTGGCATACAATTGTAAGGCAGCCAACTAATTAGAAGCACCCTCTATAATTAGAACATGAAATGAAACCAACTGGCCATCTGGGAATTTGCCCCATGGTGTGAATCTTCTTAATACCATGCTCTAACCAATGCAGCAAATAAGTTCTAACTCAAAAGTAGAAATAGAACATACGTTGCCTAAATTATTCACTATTGCTATGATTGTGATTCTGAAATTCTAGTTCTGGTGAATGAAAAAATGAAAGAATTAAACATTATGTGAAAGGCAAAAGAGTTTTTACTTAAAGTAAAATGAAAGGTGAAATAAAAAGATGGTACCTTTATTTTTATGGTACTCAATAAATTATTTGAAATGAAGATTATTGAATTGACTGAAAATGGATCTGATGTAATTGTCTGTAAATGCAAAGTATTGGGACAGTTGCCTTGACTTGACTGGAACAGCATTAAGTTAAATGTACCTTCAAGCTCTTGCTCTGCAGTAGAAATTCTATGGCCTTGTAATCACTGCAGCCATTCCCTCTGAAAGACCACCCACAGTTGGTAATAGCAACTGTTTCACAGTAAAAGGATGTGTGGATTTTCTCCTTTATTTAACTTGGTCTTAAAGGGATTTGAACAGTACTTTCAACTAGTAAGTTGTTACAACACATTTTATATCACCAGGCACATTCCTATGCCATTTAAATTTGTGGTGAAAAAAAGTCAGTGTGTCCTTGGATTTGACTGCAAGATAGTATTATGCTTATCTAGACCACTTAGGTTTGATAACATGAGCTTAATAGCTCAATCTCACAAGAACAATATCCCAGGAGATTTCCAGATTGTACAACAGTGCTCTTAGCTGTGTGTCCTGTAGGAATTGACTGCATTGTACAATTCATCTTGGTTTTACCTGGCAGAACCATGTAATTTCTAGAACGACCATATATTTTTAGTCACCACCTCTGATATGCATATATACTTCTTCCTGTACCTAATGTTAACAGTTAACTCATTACTAGTTACATACATAATAGTTTATGATGGTAGAGAGGGTGAGTTCATTTATGGTGGAGAGAGGTTTATGTTTCCATGTTTATCTTTTTTTTTTTTTTGGTACCAGGGATTAAACTCAGGGGCACTCAACCACTGAGCCACATCCACAGCCCTATTTTGTATTTTATTTAGAGACAGGGTCTCATTGAGTTGCTTAGCACCTTGCCATTGCTGAGGCTGGCTTTGAACTTTCAATCCTCCTGTCTCAGCCTCTCCAAATGTTGGAATTACAGGCATGCACCACCCTGCCAGGCTCCATGTTTATCTTAGATGTTGGAATCCTGGATAGAAAAATCAAGTAGTTAATAGCAGTAGCAACTAAAAACTTATTAAAAATGCTGCAGCAGATAAGGCACTATTATCATGTACTAGCAACAAAGAGAAATATTGGAACTGGAGGTTTTAATTCCTCTGGGTTCTTGTTTCACAAATTTTGAAGAATAAAATTCACAGACAATCACAGAAAGGAAGAGTAGATGGAGCAGGATTTATTTAAGCAAGAAAAGATACAGCTCCCACCATGCTGATGCAGGAAGGGGCCTGATAGCGTGCGTGCGCGCGCGCGCGCACACACACACACACACTCACACACACACAAAAAAACCCCTTTGGTATTTCAGTTAAGGAGTTTATATATGTTTCTGTGTAGAGCATGGAGCAAAATGTATGTAAAAATAGGGATTCAAAAAGTATCAAGGCTATCACCTTCCTATAACTTCCATCCCATTTTAACCCCACTTTTTTTAGTAACTTCCATGGGGTTCATCCCCACCTTCTGTTTTCCACCTCTTGGACTAAGGAGTTGGCTGGAGGTGTGCCCACAGGTGAGCCTCAGGTCTTTTACATTTGAAATAGGCCTTGGTAGTGCTCATTAATATGTCTACAGATTAGCCTCCAGGTGTGGTTCCTGCATTTGAATAAGACTGACCATTGATATTTTTTCTTTTTAAAATTTTTTTAGTTGTTGATAGATCTTTATTTTATTTATTTATTTATATGTGGTGCTGAGAATCAAACCCAGTGTGCCTCACACATGCTAGGCAAGCTCACTCTACCACTGAGCTACAACCTCAGCCCACCATTGATATTCTTATTCAATATGTATTTGATTGGAGGGTATTATAAATATCAAAATATGTATTTATCACATGAAGGTTTGTGATTAAATTGGAAGTTGCCAAAAGACAAGCATAGACAAGCAGCAAAGAATGGTGGGAAAGCATGAAAAATATAGTTTTCCAGTCTTGGGGAATGACAGGAACAAAATGTGAGGTTACTTACAGCCTAACCCAGCACTTGAAACAGGTGCTAAGAAAGGCTTTGTCATGTTGATCTTGCTTTTAATTACATGTGTGTATGCAGTTCTATAAAAGCAATAGTCCGATTGACTACAAGGTGCTATTATTATTCTTTCAAATAGAGTTCTTTTTGGGTGAGAATTATTATTCTGGCAAATGCTGTTTATATAGCAATAAAGAAAATGTACCTACTTACATTTTTTGTATTTGCATTGTTTGCTTCTTGATAGGAGCAGAAAGGGAGAGGAGGAGAATTTAGCTGGAGCTGTGGTGGTTCTAGTTCTTTCACTCACTACCTCATAGCCATTACTAATGCTTCCTGAATTCTCAAGCAGTTCTAATACCTACTTCTTGACCACACAGAGTATGTAAAAACTCAATTTCCATACTACCTTCCAGAACAAAATGTGTACAAAACAGCATATAAAAAACAGACCAATTGGCTGGGGTTATGGCTCAGTGGTAGAGTGCTTGCCTAACACATGTGAGGCCCTGGGTTACATCTTCAGCACCACACAGAAATAATAAAATAAAAAGGTATTGTGTACATCTACCAAAAAAAAAAAAAAGACCTATGCGTTCAAAAGGAAGGAATAAGGCATTGGGATGAGGTAGCTATGGTTACCTACATGAAACCTCCCTTGCTACCTTGTGCTGCCACCCTCCACACATATTTTGCCCTCTTCATTGCTGTCTGAAGTGCTGCTTTTCACTTGTTAATTCAAACAGATAAAAAAAAAAATCTAGGCATCAGCTTCTTTCTTCCTGGCTCGCAGCTTTCTTCTACCTTTAACAAAATATCACCACAATAAAAAACGAATTCTGAAGTCTCCTTTTCATAGTAAGACTTTTACCTGTTCCTTGAATGTAATTGCAATGTCCCTGACCTGTGATTTCAGAAATCATCCTCCTTTTTGTTCGCTAAAGCAGTGGCTGGCTACCAAGTGCATTAAGTGTTCAACAACAGGCCATACACTGGAGTGTGTGCTGGGGCAGGGAGGGAGGGTAGGCAGGTGCTCTGCTATAGGGTTCTGTAATTAGACAACTCCATCATTTGAATTTGACTGGCCTCTCTTTCATTCCTGACAACAGGAGCTATTTCAGCTGTGTTGTGCCATTGCATTAAAAGGTCACATTTCTACTGCCAGAGAGAAAAGCAAAGAATTGAAGAATTAAATTAAATAATCCAGAGTCGGATTTCCCCCCCATTTTTTTCCTAAAATTACCCAGGTAATTATTCCATTGTTTTTTGACCTCAGAATAAAATTATTGACAAGGAAATAAAAGTTAAATATTATCATGGTATAAACAACTCTGTTGCCGTCCCTTGTTACAGCCAGGTTTAAAATGTAAAATGGATCTACGAGATAGAGAAAATCTAACATAAATACAAGCTGTTAAAATGGAATGCTATTATATTTAGTAGACTGTTTGTTTTTGATTGTGAATAATATTTGGAGAATTGCATCTTTCTTCATTCATGTCCATCATGATTTTACCAAAAAGAGGCCCCTGCCTCTATGCCCCCACTGCTGACAATGTAGGTGATGGGAAATTTTAACTGACTTCTTCTGTATTTGTCTCAAGATCTTCTTTTTCCTGTTTGATTTAAGCCATAAAGAACTGAATGCTGATGAGGCACTGGGTAGAGCTTCCAGCCAGGATTCCCCCCCCCCCAATTTGGGCTAATTTGTTTCAGAAAGTTAGAAAGTTAAGGCACCTATCTTGTTCTTAATCGGAACCTCTAAGGTCAGTTAAAATCATTTCCCATAGCTAAGAAGTGCTTGTGGCTGCCTGACCAGGTGAATAGGTAAACATTTCAGTCATTGCTCATGAGAATAAATCACCTTGCTTAGTTGAGGCTTGGACAGAGAAGTTGAATGGAATGCCAGAGTCTTAGCTGTGGCTGTCTCCTGGCTTGGTGGAATGCCTCCATCTTTTGTGATGCAAATAGTAATTTATTTCTTCCCAACAGCAGGTCAGCCACAAGGATTTAGTTTCCTTCCAAGGTGGGGGAGCTGATTTAACCTGCCATTATGCTTTTCTACAAGATTCTTATTTACAGCGGTTTCTTAATGAGTTATGTCAGAGTAGCTGCTGGTATGATCCTCTTGATATCAGGACCTGTGAAACAGAATGGTTAATGATGCACGCCTTGCTAGTTCCAGTGGAGAACATTACAGATTGACTGTATAGCAGTGTGGACTTGATGCCAAATTCATAATAAATGGAACACTGCCACCTTTTGGTCATAAAGTAGGAACACAAATTAGAATGGCTAGGATTCTGTAAGTCAGAGAGGTTATTTCAAACTATTTGTGACTGATTGGTGGTCATGCAATCTGCAAATAATAGTAAAATAATTCTTTGTCTCTTCTCCGCCCCCACTGTGACAGCATCTATAATTTGACTGTATGCATTTCACATAATAAGGATGCTTCAGAAGAGACTGAATTATGCTACATACTAATTATGTTTTGCACAGGAATGAATTACACATGCATTATGCAGATAATATGAAGGATACCATGGTTACCCTTGTAAACATGGCAACTTCTTTTATACAGTGACAATTAATCTAAGGAAATATTTGGGAAGAGTTTTGAAAGAAAAAAAGCTTAAATGAGCATTGTGGTATTTGTCTAGTATTGTACGTTGAATACTGATTCTAATTTAAAAAAATTGGGGGTCTGCTTTGTTCCTTCCCTACTTAGCCTTTCTCATGAAACAATAAAATAGCAATTAATTGGAAAATAATTAATCAAAAACATTCACACATTGAAATTGATTTTTCTCTATTCATTTTTAAAATAGACTTTATTTTGTTCAAAAGTTTTAGGTTCATAGGAAAATACTGAGGAAGGGACAGATTTTCTGTGTCATATGTCCTGCTTCCACATATGCATACTCTCCTCCCTCCATCATTAGCATCTATAACCAGAATGCTATTTTTGTTACCATTGATGAGTCTCAGGGACAAATCATTATCACCCAAAGTCCACACTGTACATTAGTTTCACTCTTGCTATACATTCCATGAATTTGGACAAATGTATAATGACTCATTTCCACAATTATAGTATTTGTATTCAACTTTTGGAAGAAAGTGGCAAATCACAAGAAAACAAGGTGATATCAGATATTTAATTAGAAAAGAAAATCACTGGTTATATCCTGATATATATCTATAAATATTCAACCTAGTCTCCTATGCCATATACAGGTCAGCCTAATGGTGATTGACATTCAGAACATGCAATACCCCAATTCTAGAATTCTATAAAAATATGTCCACTTGGAGCCTACTGGGAGAACAATATTTTTTTAAAAAAAATTAAAATCACAATCCTAAAAGAATACTATAACACTGACTTGTATTTCCTTCTTTCACAATTCTTCCTAAATGTTTTCTCATGTCAATTGTCACTGGATAAAAGATGTTTCCATGTATATTGAAATGTTTTTCAAGGAGTTTGTAGCTTTTATTAAATAAGAAATTTAGTCTGTATTTTAATGGTGTGCAAAATAGAGAGTCTGGTGGTTTTCAGAATATAGTATTCAGCATTAATTGGATCTAATTGTAGCGTTTCCCTTTTGCCTACCCTAATTCTAAAATTAGCCAATCGCAAAGATTGTAACCTGAACTCCTCCAATCAGAATGAAGGGCAGCGCTACAGCAGGCTAGAAATACGAGTAGGCAGACTCCCTACCCAGGCATGCTGGCTAGCCAGGTTCTAGTAGAATACTCTTCTGCTGGAAAGAAAAGTTTTTGCCTTGCCTATCCACTTTCGCGCACGTATTTGATTTCCGGTGGCACCTTGTTATTTCTAACAATGTTTATTACTGGAAATAGTGTTTGTCAACCTGAAGTGGAAGTTCAGGTATTTCAGCAAATTTGGTTAAAAGATATTATTGAAAGGTTGTGCCTCCCCAGCAGCAAAACTTATTCAACTAGACATAGGAAAACACATTGCAAAGTGAAAGAGGATGAAGACTGTTGGGGGTGGCCAAAGAGTTGGCCTTAATTGCTGTTATTGGAATGCTACATCCACCTTTTGCCTTCTATGATATTAATATGCTTACTTGATCACCCATGAGCTGATTCTTAGAACTTTTCCACACAGACTCTGTTTTGCTGTTATCCTTCCAGATAAAGATTGGAAATGGGCAGAATGTTTTTTTTTTTTTTTTTTAACCTCTCTTAAACAATCAATACTATGTAATCCAGCATGTTTCCTGTTGTGCTTTTATCTGCTAGAAAGCAGGAAATTTCAGAACATTTAGTTTCTCTAGATCTCTTTGATATTTCCTTTTTTGTGTTAAGTCTGGATTATTTTGAATTTCTTTGCATTTTATTTTGATAGTGATTTAATCATATTGAGCTGCCACAACAAATTACCATAGACTGAGTGGTTTACACAACACAAATTTATTTTTCACAGTTCTGGAGGCTGAGAAATCTAAGATCAAGGTAAGGATAAAGGTTTCATTCTGAAGCCTCTTGGTTTGCATTTTCACATGATCTTTTCTTTGTGCTTATGCAAGGGGGAAGGGAGAGAGTTCTCTAGTGTTCCTTCTAAGGACACTAATTCTGTCATGAGGGCCCCACCCTCAAGACATCATCTAACCCTAATTATCTCCCAAGGTCCCCATCTCTAAATACCATCACATTGGGAGATAGGGCTTCAATGTTTGAATTTTGGATGGGCAAAAGCATACACATTCTGCCAATAAGGAATTGCTTCTTCAAATCCTTTAGGAAATAAATAGTGCTTAACTATAAAAGTATAAATTAAAAATCATACGTGTAGTACATCATATTAGGCATTTTAGAGGAAAGAAATATTATGGTTTTTATTTGACATTAGAGCAAATACAAATAAGTAGATTTCAGTTGCTTTGTGAATTAAACTTACTTTCCAAAATTAACATTTATAAACCAAATAAGATTTCTGTAATATTAAAACCAATGAAATACATTTCAAATGGAGTTTTTATCATTTACATATATAAAATGTGTTCAATGTAATATGTTTGTATATAGAAATGTTCTTAATGTTGCAGGAAACTGAATATATTTAATTTTTTCTCTTCTACCTTGATTGGAAATACTACAAACTAGTTTCATTCATTATCTTAATGTAGTTGTAACATATTGTTATATTTGATATACTTTGTGCATAGACATGATAAACTGTATGATAGATCAAAGGTAATGAATTTTTGGTTCTATGAAAATGTACCAAATGATGGAAATTAGGAAGATTAAATATACACTTCTCTTCAAGTCAACATATACTTAATTAAATTTGACATTCTACTTAAGGAAACTGTCAGGTTTGAGAGAATATAAGATTTATGTTTTGTTGTTAAATGTCTTGAAAATTCTTGTTATTTTTTCTGGGTGTATTTCTTTTACTTTTGGAGGAACTTACTTCAAAGCCTCCTTAAAAGTGACATTTACTGCTTTTCTAATGTATTATAAACAAAGAGAATGTCCTTTCCTCAAATATGCAGGGCTCCTATGAGATGTCACTGGTGTATCAAACAAAAATCAAGAGCTTGCTCTTTTATCAGCATTATCAAGCCCCATCCAGTAGTAAGGACTTGTGGCAAAGGCACATGATAGGCCACAATTTAGACTTATTTTACCCGATTCACTCAGCTCAGACTTCAAGGGACAAAATGATACACCAGCAGAAACTAGATTTCTCTCTGCTTTTATCTTCTTTCCACTTCTTGAGCCATGGTTTCTGCCAGTTCTGGGTAGAGACTGCTGTGTCTGCTACCATGGTTCACTATCCAGGTTCATTGCATGGTCAGAGATTTACAAGGTCTTCCTCACTCCAAATAACTACCCCAACTGGCCTGATCTAGTACCTGATAAAAAAAAGACCCCTGCTTCTTGCCTGACCACTGAAGTGTAAAATAGGATATCCTTTAATAATCATTTATATGTTTTTCAGATTAGCTATATGTAAATCTTGAAAATATCATAGAGGACAGAGCAATGAAAAGAATACTGGAAGGAAAACTTTCAGTTTGGGGGGATGACTACTTGGTGCATAAAGGCTGACTCTAGGAAGGACATGGTTTGTTTTTATGAATACAAAATTATTATCTATTAAAAGGCCGGTGATTTGGAAGGCTGAGGCAGGAGGATCACAAGTTCAAGGCCAGCTTCAGCAGCTTAGTGAGACTGTGTCTCAAAATTAAAATTAAAAAAGGCTGGGTATGTGGCTCAGTGATTAAGTGCCCTTGGGTTCAATCCCCTATACCAAAAAAAAAAAAAAAAAAAACAAAAGGAAAAAAATAATCCTACTGATGTAAGCCAGCATTTTTCTGCATTTATTAATATATTTATTGAGTATATAATATATGCCAGTCACTGATCTAGGCTCTACAAAGATGGCAAGATTCCTTTTTTCAGTTACATTCTAGTAGGGAGCTTACACAGATGGTATGGAGGGCACTTTACTCAGTTGTCCTCATTTATTCTCAGAGCTTACTATAAGATAGATTTGGCTTCCTGTATTGTTCCTGTGTTACATTTCCTTTTTTTTCCCAGTGCTACTTTTGTTGTGCGAATTAGCCTTGGGGACAGAGAAGACAATCCAGGAAAGCCCTAGAGATACCATAAAAATGTCCCATTCTCCCAGCAAGCTGTATTTACAGAATATTGGCAATAAAAAATAATTGTAGGCTACACCTTAAGCAGTCATTCTTAATCAGAACACTTCTTTCTAATAGTTGATCTCCTAAGATGATCAACACCTTCCAAAATTATCAGCTCTTAATATTTACCTCAGTATCACAGATTGATGTTCCATGTGGAAGCTAATGCATGGTCTGCATTGGGTTTTCAGGAAGCACAGCTGCTTCCAGTCAGCAGTAATAAAGTAATCCCTATACCCAATTATATGGCCACACAATTAGCACCAGCCTGTGTACTCAATAAATTGTTGGTTGGTTGCTGGCTCTATTCAGAAGTTGAGAATGGTAATTATGGCAGTAGCATATTTCAGCTAGTGATACAACAGGCAAGATGTGTAAGGCATTTGTTTAGAGCAGCTGCTTCTTTGGATGGACAGAAACCCAGATGGAGTAGTTCTGAGTCACTGAGCATTAGTAAGGTTATGTACTGATCTGGCACACAGTCTACTCTGCTTGAGGAAGATTCAGTTGATCATTACCAATAAAGAACTTAGATCAAGAAACTAGAAGGCAAAGAAGACACTCGGAGAGTGAAAAGTAATTTGAAAAACAAATGAACATTTCCATTTATACCAGTCATGTCTTAAAATTATTTTGGCACATTCCCGTTTTTAGAAAGTATAAGTAAAATGTATTGTAAATTAGGTTTATAGTAAAATTCATAGACTTATGTTTCATTTTATTCTGGTCACAAATATTAGACTTTACATTTGTTTGTTTGTTTATTTATTTATGTTTACATAGGATTGAACCAGGGATATTTTACAAACGAGCTACATCCTCGGGCCTTTTTATTTTTTATTGTGAGACAGGGTCTCACTAAGTTACTGAGGCTGGTCTCCAACTTGTGATCCTCTTGCCTCAGCCTCCTGAGTTGTTAGGATTACAGATGTGCACCATCATGCCTGGAATCTGGTTTTTATTTTTAATGAAATAGGCTGGAAACCAAATCAGAATTTGTTTAATGTGTATAAAAAAAAGAGTAGCCATAACATAGTGATCCCTCTAACTCTTGTTTCTAGATATTCTTTTTGGATAGCTTTTTGGGACATGATTTGGTGCCCAGGGATAGGGGTAGTATAAGAAAACTACTTTTGTGCATCAAGAGCTAGGTGGTGTCTCTTAATCACTGAAGATTTCATATAAAATAGGGTATTCTTTTGAGAGAATTTAAAATAAGTCCAGAAAATATATATTACTGCAAGGAAAAATAAATGGCTATCATAATTTTAGACACCCCTTGTGGACTATCATGCTATCCCCTGAATATACTAAGAGGGTTTTGTTATGTTTTGTTACATTTATTGATTTGTATACATTTATTGATGAATGAATTGGTCATCAATAAAGCACTATTAATGTGAATTAAGTAGTTAGGAATAAGTATATGGTCCTGTTATTTCTTAAAAAGTAAATTCAAGCAACTACTTGACCATACAATCCTTTGCTTGGTGATGAACCATAACAATAATTGAAATATTGTGCTTGAATTTCATTACCATGAAATCTACATTCTAAGCATGTGATCACCTTAAAAAAGAAACAAGTATTTACAAAAAATTATGCAGAAAAGTGATATAAAAACTGACTTCTTAATTTAATAAGAAGTTTATTTTGGTTCACGGAATAGTATCAACACAACTAAAATGAGATAAATTTGATTAGGCTAAAAGCCCTATAAAGTAAAAAAAAAATGAAAATTTCATAGCAGTAAATTTGTTGTTGGCATCTTTTCATTCCCCATGTTCACCATATTATTCTTAGCCAAATCTAGAAATATTGCCAGGTTAAATATTGTTCTTTCTTTCATATACTCACTTTCTCCATGTCTCTCATAGAGTACCAATATTGAAGACAGTTTCAGTAACAATTAGTATCTTTTTTCAGTTACATAAACTTTGTATTTCCTAAGTCCATATAAAATGTGAAGGTAAAACTTTATTTGGTGTTTCTACTCCTTTTTGGAGGAGGGTGCTGCTTGAATTCTTTGGCATGCCTCTCCCAGTTTCCACACACTGTGTATTTTTTTTTTAACCAGACAACAGGGAGGGAACTGTCCGTATTCTACTGGCTTTCTTGACAAAATAGTTGTAATTTATGGAATATTTGTGTACATTTCTCAAATGATTTTAATGGGAGTTTTGAATGTAAGCAAGTGGAGTAGTGTGTGTGTATGTGTATGTGTCTATACCTGTGCATATGTATGCTTTTAGAACTCCCCAAAGAAAACCAGGACATTAGTAGCATTAGGACAATTCTCTAAATTTCAGATTCTCCAGAGGACTGATGATTCTGATAGCCATGAGACCCGACATTGTGATTTATGCTAGACACTGACTTAATTGCTGTTTTAGTCAGCTTTTGCAATATTGTGACCAAAATACCCAACAAGAACAACTTAAATGATAGAAAGTTTATTAGGTGCTCACAGTTTCTGAAATTTAGTACATGATGTGTGGGGTCATTACTCTGGGCAAAAGGTGAGGTCAAACATCATGGCGAAGGACAATGGTGGAGGAGCACTGCTACATTCATGGTGGCCAGGAAGCAGAGAGAAAGAAGAGCGAGTGGCCACAGGGAAGATCCACCCTTTCAGGACACATTCCAGTGGCTCACCTTCTCACGCCACACCCCACCTGCCTACAGTTACCACTCAGCCAGTTCATTCAAACTAGGGTGGACTGATTACATTAAACCTATTACAATCCAATCATCTCACCTCCAAACATTTCTACATTAATACAGGAACTTTTGGGGGCATTCCATATCCAAACCATAATCGTTGCCAAAGATACACCTTGTCAAAACAGCATGCTAGTATAATACCACCTTTAACTTCACTGGGATAAAAGGGCAAATTATTCATGTAAACTATGGTAGATGGAATTATAATTTATAGTGCTTAAAATATTACTTAAATACTTTTTTTCTTTCAGGATATTATGTCACTAGTAGTTTTTAAAAGTACTTTAATAAGCCCAAAATATTAGTATTCTTTTCCACAAATCCTTACTTATAAAACATGTTTTCCCTGTAACCCAGCAAAAGTCTAGAGCAATAATTTGTAAAATTCAAAGTAGTTTTTTGGTTTCCCTTGATTCCATTTTAGAATTGTCATTATTTGCACATAACATAAGCACCACAAATGAGGTATATCAATCAGAGCAAATTAGAGACAGCTATGTATCAAAACACTGAAAAATAATTTGTAGATATACTGAGAATGATAGCAAAATCCATGACTTTGAATTCCAAATATCATATTTTCTTCACTAGAAAAAAACCCAGAATTTCAAGATTGACAGTGAATTTTATTGGTATATGTATGCCAATATCTAATGATTTGGTACATATCTCATCTTTTTAATATCTTTAATTTGGTTTCTGATATCTTTCATATGCTGAGAAGAGAAACCTGCAGACACACTATTCATCTACACTTGAAATTTGATTACAGAATATTCCAGATAATCCACCATTAACTATAAATGGGTATCTGAATTCCAATAAGTTCTCTTTTCTAAATCAGAACTCCTTTGTTTTCCAACCCTGTAGAGGTATTGCTTTCATATTCAGGACAACTGACTATAATTTATAAGACAGTTATCAGTAAAGCTCAATGCTTCTGTGGTCATACTGTCTGCAGCCTATAATTTTCTTATTAGTGAAACAACAACACCTGGTCTGTTAACTAAGTGGAGAAAATAAATTCAATGGGTTTCTAGTTTTGTGCCAAGATTGTACTGTTTTTCTAAGATTGACTGTCAGCTTTGGCATTTGGCTGTTCTCCAGGTATCTTTTTGATAGATACTATTTTACATGAAAGAAAAAGGATATCATTACACCACATCAATATATGATGGAAAGTTTGCCCCCAGGAATTTTGTTCAGCTGCTAAGTTGGGGTCTGATCTTATACTGCTTACCAGATTCATTAAAAGAGGAGAAATTCCATTGTTGAAAATTATTAAATGTCAAGTGTATACAAAAGAATATTTATAAATTTATGTAAACTACATTGGACTGTAATGAACACTGTTCTCTCACCCATTCAATTTCAGATAAAACAATCATCATTACCTTTTAAAATTCAGTATGCCTCATCCATTCTCTCCTTTCATTGAGGTAGTCTGATCCTGAATTTTGTGTTTACTGTCCTCTTGCTTTTCTTTATATTTTATGTAATTATCTCTTTAGTTTTTTACAGTTTAATGTTAGTACAAAAAAATCATATCATGAGCATTCTTTTATGACATCTTTTGGGCTTTGTTTTTAAAATAAATATTGTTATTTAGATTCATTATTTCATGAAGTTGTAATTCATTATTATTTGCTATTGTGCAGAAAATTTCAGTATGTCACTATTCAAAATGTACTTATTCTATTGATGAGCATTTGAGTTATTTCTAATTTTTCTTACTATTACAAAAAGAACTGTTATGAACCTTATTCTTATAACTGTCTTCTATGGCACAGTTTTAAGAATTTATTCAATACTTGTACCTAAGAATTTGATTACTTCTAGGTCATAGGACATATGCAACTTCAACTTCACTAGACAATGCTTTTTTAAATTATTTTTATTATTTTGTTGCTGTATTTGGACAGAGTGCCTTTATTTTATTTATTTATTTTTATGTGGTGCTGTGGATCGAACCCAGTGCCTCACACATGCTAGGAAAGTGCTCTGCCACTGAGCTACAACCCCAGCCCACTTTTTTTTAATGTTTATGAATACTGGTGCCAGTTGCTCTGCATCTTTTACAATACAATATTATCAGACTGAGTTCTAATATGGAGATCATATCACATTTTATTTTATAATGTGGTTGAGCTTCTTCCATGTGCTTATTAGCCATTTGGGCTTCCTTTTGCATGAAGTGACTCCCTGAAGTTTTTATCCATTTGCCTGTTAGAGTTTTGTATTTTTCTTACTGTATTTTTTTTTTAAGAAAAAACAGATTGCAGAGGGGCTAGCGTGTGGCTCAGTGGCAGAGCACTTGCCTAGCACATGTGAGGCACTGAGTTTGATCCTTAGCACCACATAACAAATAAAATAAAGGTATTCTGTCCATCTACAACTACAAAAAAATTAATAAAATAGACTGCAGACACTAATTTTGTCAATTATGTGTTGCCAATATCTTTCCTATGTTTATAATTTATCTCTTCATTTTTTGACATATTTCAATGAACAGAGGTTCAAATTTGATAAGCTTTTATTTTTAATTTTTTGATTTACATGGGCTTTAAATGAAATCTTCTCTAAAGTTCATAAAGATATTTTTTCTACATTGTTTTCTAAAAGTTTATGTTTGTGCTTTTTACATTTAAGTATTGTGATCTCTGTTGATTTTTTTGTTTACTTGTGGTGTTACATAGACATTTTTTTCTCATATAAAGGGCATGTTCTTGTAGAACTATTGATGCCCATCAAGTGCTTGTGTATATATTAGTCACTTTCTGGGTGTTTAATTCTATTTCTTTTTATAATATGTTTATCCCACTGCCAATACTAAATGGTCTTAATTATTATAGCTTTCAAAAACTCCTGATAAGTGGTGTTTATATTTTTGGATTGTTATGTCTTTTCCTGGTCCTTTGTCCTTGGATAAAAATTTTATAATAATGTTGTTAACTTAGAATAATATTAACTTATACACGTTTGTTGGGTTTTTGTTCAGTATTGCACTGAATCTGTATTTTAATTTGAAGTAGATTGACACTACTATAATACTGAGGTTTTCAACAAATGGCCACAGCGTATCTCCTAATTTTTTAGGTGTTTAAGCTATTTTTTTCTATCTCGTTAAGAATTTCACAATATAATGTTTTATACTGTTGTTATTCTTTCATTTTCTAACAATGTTTTTTTCCTGGGATATTGAAGTATGGTTGGTTTGGGTATTTGTTTTCATATTCCACAATCTTGCCAAACTTGTTCTAGTTTTTTTATCTGTAGATTACTTTCATTTTCTGTGAAGATAATTTTATCACTTGTAAATAATGACACTTTTATTTCTTTATTCCTAATTATTATTCCCTACCTGTTCTTTTTTTTCTTACCTCATACTGACTAGAACTTTTTCTAACATGTTGGGTACTGTTTTTGAAAGCAGTTGCTATTTTTTTTAACATATGTTTTATTTCTTCTTTTTAGTTATATATGATAGTAGAATGCATTTTGACATATCATACATATATGGTGTATAACTTACCATTCTTTTTTCCCATTCATTCTTTCCTTTTTATGGTTGTATGTGATGTGGAATTACACTGGTTGTGTATTCATATATGAACACAAGAAAGTTATGTCCAATTTATTCTATTGTCTTTCCCATTCCCACCCGCCCTCTTCCACAGGCCCTGTCCAATCCCATGAACCTCTCTGTCCTCCCCACCATTGTGAATCACCATTGCATATCAGAGAAAGCTTTTGACCTTTGGTTTTTTGGGATTGGCTTAGTTTACTTACCATGATAGTCTCCAGTTCCATCCATTTACCAGCAAAAGCTATAATTTCACTCTTCTTTATGGCTGAGTAATATTCCATTGAGTATGTATACCACATTTTCTTTATCCATTATTCTGTTTAAGGGCACCTAGGTTGTTTCTTAGCTTATCTATTATGAATTGTGATGCTATATACATTGATGTAGCCATGTCACTATAGTGCTGATTTTAAGTCCTTTTGGTATATACTGAGGAGTGGGATAACTGGGTCAAATGGCGGTTCCATTCCATGATTTCTGAGGAATATCCATGCTGATATTCAGAGTGGTTGCACAAATTTGCAGTCCTACCATAAATATATGAGTGTGCCTTTTTCCCTGCATCCTCTCCAACATTTATTATTACTTGTATTCTTGATAATTGCCATTCCAACTGGAGTGATCTTAGTGTAGTTTTAATTTGCATTTCTTTAATTGCTAGTGATGTTGAAAATTTTTGCATATATTTGTTGACTGATCATAATTTTTCTTCTGTGAAGTGCCTGTTCAGTTTCTTAACACATTTATTGATTGGGTTACTAGTTTTTTTGGTGTTAAGTATTTTGAGTTCTTTATATATCCTGGAGATTAGTGCTCTATCTGAGGGCAGGTGGCAAAGTTTTTTTCCCATTCTGTATGCTCTCTGTGCACATTTTTTATTGTTTCCTTTGCTGTGAAGAAGTATTTTACTTTGATATCATCCCATTTATTGATTCATGGTTTTACTTCTTGTGCTTTAGAAGTCTTGTTGAGAAAATTAGTTCCTAAGCCGACATGATGGAGAGGGCCTACTTTTTCTTCTAGTAGGCGCAGGCTTTCTGGTCTAATGCCTAAGTTCTTGATTCACTTTAACTTGATTTTTGTGCAAGGTGAGAGATAGGAGTCTAATTTCATTTTATTACATATGGATTTCCAGTTTTCCCTGCACCATTTATTGAAAAGACTATCTTTTCTCCTTTGTATAGTATGAAATAACTGTATTTATGTGGGTTTGTGTCTGTGTCCTCTATTTTGTACCATTGGTCTTCATGTCTATTTTGGTGCCAGTACCATGCTGCCGAAACCATGCTGTCTTTGTTACTATAGCGCTATAGTATAATTTAAGGTCTGGTATTGTGATGCCTCCTGCTTCACTTTTCTCGCTGAGGATTGCTTTTGCTATTATGGGCCTCTTATTTTTCCAAATGAATTTCATGACTGCTTTTTCTATTTCTATGAAGAATGTCATTGGTATTTTAATAGGAATTGCATTAAATCTATATAGCACTTTTGGTAGTATGCCCACTTTTTAAAATTTAATTTATTTATTTTTATGTAGTGCTGAGGATTGAACCCCAGTGCCTCAAGTGTGCTAGGCAAGCACTCTACCACTGAGCTACAATCCCAGCCCAGTATGGGCAATATTAATATTTGACAATATTAATTCTGCTTATCCAAGAACATGGTAGATCTTTCCGTCTTCTAAGCTCTTCTTCAATTTCTTTCTTTAGAGTTCTGTAGTTTTCATTATAAAGGTCTTTCACCTCTTTTGTTAGATTGATTCCCAAATATATTTTTTAGGCTATTGTGAATGGGATAGTTCTCCTAGTTTCTCTTTCAGTGGAATCATCACTGATGTACAGGAATGCAATTGATGGCAGATGCCATATCTTGTTCCTTATCTTAAAGAGAATTTAATATTTTACCATTGACTACCATGCTTGCTGAAAGAGTTCTTTTAAATATCCTATATGAAATTAAAGAAGTTTCCTTCTATTTTAATTTGCTTAGTTGTATCTTGAATATTTATTGCATTTTTATCAAGCATTTTTTCCCTGTAGCTATTGAGATGATTTTTTTCCCATGAAATCATTATTTTTTTTTCCAATTAAGTTGTCAGCGTAGTAAATTATTATATTGGATACCACTGGCTGCACCTTATACCTTCAGTCTACCTTTTCCTCCCTTTGTTGTGGTGGTAGGCAGAGCAGTTAGCTTTGTGTAGGTATTACCTGACAGTTCTCACTTCTAGTACTACTTATCTCTCAATTTTTGCTCCATAGATTTCTCTTCTTCCTCTAGAATGGCCTGTGTACCTACTTGGAGCTTATGCACAGACTGGAAGTGAGAAAGAGTTAATGCCCCATGGAGCAAACTAAGACAGTTAAAAATATATTTTCATTTTCTTGGTTTGCAATAGATAATTCTGACCAAGTTGCGGGTAGTTGAGAATTTTCTGTTCTATTGGCTTTTTCTCTTTATGAGTTCCATTTTCTCCATATAGTTACTTTCATGAAAATCTTTGTATATGGGCAGAGGGTGGAGTGGGTTAGGGATTAATACAAGTATATTGCTTATTGAGTATCAAATTAACTTCATTTTCCAGAATAAACCCAGTGTGGTCAGTGTCCAATTTTTTTGTACAGTGGATTTTACTGGTAATTTTGTTTATTATTTTGTATCAGTTTCATGAAACATGTTGCCTATAAATTTCCTTCTCTTTAAGGCTCTTATATCATGATTATGATAATCTCAGGGATATGATCCTGGGAGTGTTTCTCATTTTCTATACCCTGGACTAGTTTCTAAAAAAATAAAATTATTTATTTCTTGATTATACATCTTATTTATTACTTGATTGTAGACCTTACATAACCATATAGTCCTAAGGTTTTCATTGTAAGGATATTGCTAACTACTGATTTCATTTTTTTAATATTGGGTGTTATCTTCATTCTTAGGATACTTTTATTCCTTTTTCTTAAGTTTTGAATTTGTGAGGATAAAGATATTCTCATATCCTCTTTCTATCTTTTATATCCAATATCATTTGCTTATGACTTTATTACCCCTTCCTTTTTGACTCTTAACCTTTTAGATTTTTATTTTTGATCAATTTTATAACTTTCTGCAAAATGCTTTGTCTTCCTTATTCTAAGTTTGCTTTCCAGATAGTTTATTTTCTTATATTTACATTTTCCCATATATTTTCTTTAGATTTTTAAAGTTACTAACCTTGATCACTTAAATTGGATTCTCAGTCCACTAATATTCAGACTATATTATTTTTAAATATAGTTATTATAGAGAATAAACTTCCTTCAAAGTACTGCTTTGGATATGTTACAGTCATGTTGCAGTCATCAACTCTGAATGGATCCCTCCTCTTCCTCTACATTCCTAGGCTTCCTCACAGTATTGTAGCATTCTATTAACTGAACTTATCATATACCAGCTCAGGGATTAAATAGACTGTAGCAGAGCTGCCAGTCCTCTTAAAAGTTAGGTCTGCAATTGGCATAGCATCACTTCCACCCTATTCTGTTGGCCAAAGCAATCCCAGTCCCTGCTGGGACTAGGATATGGACATCCCCATCCCCGACAGTGAAGGGTAAATAGACCCCATATTTCAATAGGAGGAGAATCACAGTATTTGAAGGCAACATAATCTGACACAAGCGGCATCCCTGACATATTAATATAGAATATTTTACTATTTAATATGTCACATTTTCTAATTTTGACCATGATTTCTTCTTTTACTTAAGAGTCACTTGGAAGTAATTTTCTTCATTTCTAAATATTGTTATTTTCTAGTATGCCATTATGATTTAGCTGTATTATTGTTTGAACTAATTGGTGGTTGGCAGAGTTTATCCACTACATCAGATTTGCTAATTATGTTTTTCAAATATTCTAAATCCTTATTGAATTCTTTGACTTTTCAGGATGTACTAAATATTGAAATAGAGGTTAACCTCAAACTATAATTGTGAATTTTAAAAATTTTCTTAAGTCCATTTTTAAATTAAAAATATATTTTTTGGTTTATATAATTTGAGGTTGTTATTGGTACATATATGTTTAGTATTGTGATATCTTCTCAGTGAATTGACCATTATTTTATTTTTGATACTGAGGACTGAACCCAGGGGTGCTATATCACTGAACTATATTCCAGCCCTTTAGGGCCTCACTAAGGTGCGAGGCTGGCCTCGAACTTGTTATCCTTCTGCCTCTGCCTCCTGAGATTACAGGTATCTGTCACAGTGTCTGGTATGAATTGACTTTTTGTCATTATGTAGTTAGTGAATAATGTTATGATAAAGCATAATTTATTTCCTACCAATACAGTGAAACTAATTTTATTTGAAATAGTAATTTTACTTACACTGTTCTTCCCCCTGTTTTATTTGCATTTTTTATGAACTAGTTCTTATGAATAGCCTGTAGTTAGATAGAAGAAAATGACATTTGTCTTCAATCAGAACCATTTAGTTTATATACAACTATCATAAGTATTAGTAAATTTGTTTTGATTTCTACTGTCCTGTTTTGTGTCTTCTATTTGTCCACCTTGTTTATATATGTTTCTCTCTCCCTCCTTGAATTCTTTTGGTTTGTTTATTTATTTATTTATTTTTACCCATTAGTGTTTTTTGTTGTTGTTGTTGTTGTTGTTGTTGTTGGCACCAGGGATTGAACTCAGGGGTACTCACCACTGAGGCACATCCCCAGCACTATTTTTGTATTTTATTTAGAGACAGAGTCTCACTGAGTTGCTTAGCACCTCACTTTTGCTGAGGCTGACTTTGTACTCACAATTCTCCTGCCTCAGCCTCCCAAGCTGCTAGGATTACAGGTGTTCACCACCACACCAAGCCCCATTACTTTTTTCTCTATTAGTTTAGAATTTATATACTTCATACCTACTCCTTAAATGATATCCACAGGAAATTTAACATTAATGTATTTTTAAAATGTATTTCCAGTTTATTTTATTTTTTATGTGTTCTAATTAGTTATGCATGACAGTAGAATGCATTGTAACACATCATACATAACTGGAGTATAACTTCTCATTCTTCTGGTTTTACATGATGTAGAATCACACCAGTTGGGAAGTCATATATGCACATAGGGTAATAATGTCTGATTCATTCTACTATCCCTCCTACCCCATCCCCTCCCTTTACTCCCATGCCCTTCTACAGATGAATGCATAAAGAAAATGTGCTATACATACACAATAGAATATTATTCAGCTTTAAAGAAGAATGAAATTATGCCACTTGCAGGTAAATGGGTGGAGCTGGAGATTATCATACTAAATGAAATAATCCAATCTCAAAAAAAACAAAAACAAAAACAAAGGCCTATGTTTTCTCTGATATGTGGATACTAATTCACAATTGGGGGAATGGCGAAGGAAACAAATGTATTTTAATTCTACTATAACTCTGTGAAATATTATTATCGTTTTTATAGAATCATATTTACCAATTTACAGTTCTTTCTTTCTTGCATATTGAGCTTTTCATATGGGATAATTTTCCTTCTGCTTAAAGTATTTCCTCTGGCATCAATTTTGGTGATAGTGTATTACATTGGTATAAACACTAATAACTTTTGATTAGCTTCAAATTGTCTGTATTATACCATTGTTCTTAAAATATATTTCTCTTAGGAATAGATTTATAAGTGATTTTTTTCTCAATACCAACAAAAATGTAATGATAATACAAATCTACTGTCTTCCAGTTTCCAATATAACCTTTTAGAAGTCACCCATCAGGCCTTGTGGCTCAGAGGTAGAGTGCTTCCCTAGCTTGTGGCAAGCACTGGGTTCGATACCCAGTACCACATAAAAATTTAAAATAAATAAATAAATAAAATAAAGGTATTAAAAAAAGTCATCCATCAGTTGAATTACACTTTTGGTCTAGTCTTTTGTATTCTGCCTGCTGTTGTGATTTTCTTTTTGTGGTATTTTTCACTTTCATAATGTTTTGTGTTGGGATAGATTTCATTTTAGGTATATTCTCTGAGATTACTGGTATTTATGATGAACTTGTAGATTATTGTGTCTTTTAACCTCTGGAAAATTCTCATCCAGCATCTCTTCAACCATCTCTGCTCCTTTCTCTCACTTCTGTTCATTTTGAACTCCAATTATGTTCATGGTAAAACTGTTCACTCCATATTCCATATCTCTTAAACACTTTCATAATTTTCATCTCTATATCTTTCCATGTGTCATGCCTTTAGATCTATCTTCCAGTTTTTTTATGTTGTTAACTGTACTAAATGATTTTTATCAATAATTGAGACTTTGAAATTGCTATGTTCTGAATTTTTTATTAGTTTTTAGATATGTTTGCCAATTATATTTCCCAGTCTCACTTTTATGTTTTGAAACATTAAACATATTTTCATTATGCATCTTATAGTTCTAATTTCTAAAATATTTTTGTCCTCTTTATTTTTTTATTTGTTCTAATTAGTTATACATGACAGTAGAATGCATTTGACACATCTTACATAAATGGAGTACAAATTTTAAATCTTCTGGTTGTATGTGATATACAGTTACACAGGTCGTGTAATCATATATGCACACAGTGTCATGATGTCCAATACATTCTACTCTCATTTCTCCCTCCTCTCCCTTCTCTTCCTTCTGTCTGATTCAAAGTACCTCTATTCTTCCCTAGTCCCCTCCTATTGTGAATTAGCATCTGAATATCAGAGAAAACATTCAGCCTTTAGTTCTTTGGGATTGGCTTATTTCATTTTAATTTCTAAAATCTTGATGGAGTAATATTCTATTGTCTGTTTCTGCTGGATCTCAGTCATTGTACTTTGTTTGCTGGTTTTCCTCTTTTGTTGTTGTTTGGATGGTCATGATGGTCATAGTACTTGGGTGGTTACATAGTAAAGGGGAAGTTTATAATGTCTATTGATATTTTACAGGCATCTCTATTAGCATGTGAAAAGAATTTGATCCACCAATACATAACAGATACTTGTCTATATAAATGCATACTTATGTCAATTACATAATGTTCTCTACTTTTAAGATTTATCGATAGGGGAATGCTAGACAATGGATGGCACCTGAAATAATACTCTACTGATTCTAAATGACTTATAAATTGATATATTATAAAATTGAAACATCCATTGGGTTTAAAAATTTGGGGTTAAAATAAAATAGTTATTCTAAAATTTTGGAGACTAAGTTAGGTCTGCAGTTTTTTGTTTTACATAGAAAGCATACTGTTTAAAATACATGATAGCATATGCTATTTCCATTTTTTTTGTATGAAAAGGGGTGTGCTAACATCAAGAAAGTAGTGAAGATAAAGATCAGTCCTTCTTCAGATAGATTGAAAAGTCTCTAAGAAAGGTAGCAGGGGATGAGCTGGTGTATGCTTAATCATTGCCAAGCATAGGGTGTGTCCTTGTAGGTTCTCTTCATTCCTTAATAAAGATCTTTGAATGTTCTGAAAATGAGACAGTGGGTAAATTGATCATATAAAATTGAGATTTTGTAATTTTACATGGACAAGTAAAAAACAGGAAACTTAGAACCATGGTCCACAGATTGGCATTTGAGAACCATTACACTAGAAGACAAAGTTGGGAATTTCAAATAAAGAAGTTAAATCCACATAGAAATCAGTTACCTTTCGTTGCTCATGTGTAGACTCTGTCCCTGATTCTGTCCATAACCTAATGCATGTTACTGGTTTCAAGATTACTGGTGACTAAATGTGGTTCAATCAGAGATAATCTATTGCTCCTAATTTAAAAATTAAGGAAAGTCACTTGATTTTCACACCTCCATGCTTACTGATCAGCAATATTTTTCCTACCTGAAAAATAGCCTCTTATTCAGTGAATATTGTCAATTTTCTTTTAATTTCTGGTGTTGGATACTCAGAAGCCTCAGAGTCCTGGTTATAACATAAACTTACTGTCCTTATTGCATAATGCAAGCTCTGGGAAAAGGGGCACAGTGACTTCTAACATTTCCTCACTATCCCTTGTAAAAACAGAATATCTAAAGTCATTTCTGTAGTTGTGCCAATCCTAGCATTAAATGAAGAAACACACCTTTCCTTTCTTTCACTATCTTTCCTTCCTTCTGTACCAACAGATAGTTGAAAGCCTTCATTACTGTTGCTTCTTGTTTCTATGTTAAACTCTTTTCTCTTGAGATGCTGATACTACTCATCTTTCTTATTGTGGAATATAAAAGCAGGCAGATTGCTAGTTTTGAGGTTCTTATTTTCCAGCAATCTGATAAACAGTATTCAAAGTTTTATAATAATTATTTCCATCTTATTCTTATTACCCAGAGTCCTCTGGTACTGACACCCTTGTCCCCACCTAACTTCACTCCAGGAATCTGGAAAACATTTGTTATGTCCTAGACATTGATGGGAGATTTTGCTGACATTAGTTTTGCCTTTGTAATACAAATATAAGTAAGATTTTACCTCCTAGTGGGTAAAGACCTCATTAACTTTATTCTAATTGCACAAGTTTACTTCAGATACACTGAAATAAATGGAAACAATAAGAGTAGATCTAGCTGGACAGCAATGCTCATTTGGAATCAGAATTTAATTATTAAAGTTTTTCTAGGAGTTATTCAAACCTTTCCAGATGTGCAGTTAAAAATTATGTCAACATAGAAAAGACAAAAAAGAGACAATATTCATATGTTTTAGATCAAAAAAGTTTTTAATTCATCAGCAAAAACTGAGGCATGTTGTTTAGCCATCCTATTTAATTTTATATAAGCCAACTGGCTTACTTCTTTTGTTAGGTAACTTAATCATAGCAACCTAAATGTATTTATAAAATTAGAAATTTGTCTAATGTAGCCTATGTCTCCTTCTAGATTGAATTGATTTTTTTAAGCATACGAAATCTAACAAAATTTGATTGGCCTGATAAGTCCCAAGAACCCTTGAAAAACAATTAAAATAAAATATTTTTATGTAGATTAAACATATTAATTGGAATATTTTATAGTTTTTTTCCTCCTTATCAATTACAACATTAACATGAGGGGTTTAACAATTCTCCACATGTCTTAGCTATTCAACCAAATAACCTATTTTATTCTTCTTATGCCTCTGGCAGTGTTCCCTTTTCCAAGTTATATTAGCCTAGATCAGAATTTCTTAAAGGTTTTACATTACTTACTTAAGATGTTAATATGTATTGCATGAAAAAAGAATACTGTGATCAAATAATTTGGGAAAGCACTTGGTTAGCAAATTAGCAAAACAGGATGCTTTATTCCTTTGTTCATTCATTCAATGTACATTTCTGCTCTAGGCACTATTTTATCTACATTCAACAAGACAGAGCATGGCCTTGCCATTGTGCCACTTGGATTTTAGTGGCACTTGTATTTTATTGAATAATGTAGGTGAACACCAAATATATCAATATTAATACCAGATACAGAAAACTGACTTGAAGCATATAAAGGAGGATAAGTGATGAGGAATGATGGGGGATCCCTTTAGATGGGAAGTAAAGGAAGCCTTCTAAGACAAAGTATTATTTGAACAGAGACTTGAATAAGATAAGGAAGCCAACTATGCCACGATAGGGATGAGTATAGGGAATAGTTCAAAGGCTTTGATGTGGAATTATCTTGATGTGTTTCAGCAGTAGAATGAAAGATGAGTCGAATGATGGATAGTGCTAAATGATGAGATCCAAGATGCAGTGAAGCTCCAGATTGTTGAGCCTCTTAAACCATCATAAGGATTTTCAAATTTGTTACCAGGAGACTTCTCCGGATTTTAGAAATTATAATATGCTATTGTACATTGTGAAGCAATAAGAATAGGCCATACACAGTTTCCCCAAGTTCTATAGCCATGGATCCCTCCTTTCATTGAATACCTCTCAGATTAGATACTAAGTGTGCACCTCAAAACTTCCTTTGAGAAATACTGGTATTGGACTAGATGCTTCTAAATCACTGGTTGTAGATAGAACATGTGAATCACTATGACTGACTAAAGTGTAAAGTACAGGGAGCTCAATTCACATTTATATTTATATTCCTACATTCCAGTATTAGTATGAGTTCCATTTCAGTCCACTTTTCAAACTTAATTCACTTTAAATTTCCTTAGAAACAAATGAGCCAATTCATCTTAATGAGAGTTTTTAGAGGAAGAGAGACTTTGGAAGACAGTCTATTTAAATATTGAAAAACTTGCTATTTTTATTGAAATGCCTTTTCCTTCCTATTTCCACAGGCAGTTTAGATTCAAGAACCATGTAATGTCTTGTTATTTTTGTATTACAAATTAAAAATTCTTTTGATGCTCTCTAGAATGGTTTCTTCTTTTCCTTCTTCTTTTCCCTGGTTCTCCTAAAACAATTTTAATCAAACCATGAGTGAAAGTTACACTAAAATAATTGTGTCCCATATTCATTTATATCTCTTGTCCACCTGCTACTAAAGTCTCAACAAAATGTAAAGTCATAGGGAAGACATGTCAGAAATAAAGAATTTTTACTGTATATTTTACAGTCTATTTGTTGTTTTTGATGATGTTACTCTTCTCTTTAGCTGTGAAAAAGTAGCAAATTTACTACCATTGAGAGGTTGGGGAAAGCTAGTAGAGGGTAGAAGGATCAATTAGTTTGGCTTAAATCCATGTTCCCAGGAACCTCTAGAGAGCAGAAATTCAGAAGCTAAAGTTTCTTTATGGAACTTTGAGAGAAGCCACAGAGTACAGTGGTTTAATTTTAGCCGTGTAAATTCTGATCACTGTGGGAAAAGCTGAAGTAACCTTAAGAATTCTGCCTTGTTTGTATTCTGGCCTGAAGCAGCCATGATTTATGCATAGAATGAATGAAAATTGGTTCTCTTGCTAGAAAAGGAGGTGAAAGAACTTATCCAGGTGATAAGTTTGGCCTCTGCTGTGAGCTACACATTGCATATATTCAGCTGTTTATTTGGCATTGCATTGTCACTTGGATGGCACTAACTCAAACACAGATTCCAAAAATAGAATATGCAGGATCTCTCTAGCATGTCTCAAATTTGAGCCTTTTCACATGTATCCTTAATCTTCTGTTTTGTACCACCATGCATGTTGCATAAGCCCCAAACACAAAGTTATCCTTGATTCCTCATTCTGTGTTACTTCTACACATAATCCATCACCAAATCCCTCTTCCTAAATATCTCCTGAAATTACCCATTTGCTTCTGTCTCCAATTAACTAGACCATTCAAGCTATCATCAATTTCCCTTGGAATTAATAAAGCACTAACCTTCTAAAAGGATTCACTTTAATCAAGTCATACTTTCTTCCTCATTCATTCGTAATAGTCTAATCAACAGGAGAATGGATAAATAATCTGATAATGCATCAACATACATGAATCACAAATATGTTATGCTCCATGAAAGAAGCTAATTTGAAGATTATGTATAGTATTATTCCACTTATATGAAATATTACATGGGGACATGGCACCAGGAAGCAGAAAGGGAGAGTGCTTTTACTGCAGACAAAATATAAACCTCAAAGACATGTCCCCCCTACCCACCTCCTCCAGCTACACCCTACCTACCTATAGTTACCATCCAGTTAATCTCTATCAGTGGATTAACACACTGATTAGGTTAAGGCTCTTATAACCCAATTATTTCACTTCTAAACCGTTTTGAATTAACTCACACATGAACTTTTGGGGACGCATCATATCTAAATCATAACATACACTATGAATATTTTCTCCATCATATTTTACTTCCAAACAAAGACATTTGGTCTTTTACCTGACACTTAAGAGGACATATGGAAATATTTGAATATATCTTTGGAGTTGTGTTTTAGAAATACTCATTTTATGTTTGAATAGGCAATGGGAAGACCAAAGGAGAAACATTTGGAAGGGAAGTTTTATATTCAGCATGACTCACTATCAAAAGTACTAATAATTATACAGTAGGCAACAAGAAATATAAGAGTGAAGATCGGAGAGTTGTTTGGTCTGAAGAAAGAGATTTGGAAGTCATCCATTTTTTTAAAGAAAGTGATATAAAGCACAAAACAGAGTAAATGCCCTTTAAAAAGAAAAGTATGATGAAATGTGGAAAAGCAAAGGGTAGACCCTTAAGGAATAATCATGCTTCTGTGTGGGAGGAATAAAAGAATCCAGAAATGGAGATAAAATTTGGTTAAAGGTGAGGAGAAAGAGGGTATACTCCTTACCATACAAAGCTAAGTTTTAAGAAAGATGTATTTGTAGGACACTGTTCTATGGTACAGAGAGATGGAGGAAAATGAACATTAAGTAAAGTCTATTGATGAGACATTCACAAAACACTTTTTAACAGTGCCTCTGGATTCAGAGAAATACTGTGACCCAGGAAGATGAAGAAAACCTTTTCTTTTTTTCTGCTTCAATGGGACTTGAGCCTGTTTAAGTCAAGAATTGCTCAGCTGTCATCAGGGGCCACCAGCTAACACAGGGTCCTAAGTATATCCAAAAGCCGCTTAGGGAACTGTCATATCTGAAGCATAGCAGCAGCTGCTGCATGTTACACAAGGGAAAGTGTATGTTTCATTTTATTGCATTGACTGTGCCAGTCCCTATGTAGAGGGCAATTGAATGATATGCTGCTGTGAGATACTCTGGCTGTCTGGATTGGATTTTTTTGACAGCTATCCTAGTCTTCACTCAATAGTTTGAATTGTCAGGGTATAGAATTCATAATCTTCAAAGGCCCTCTTTTCTATTTTCCTCTTTTGGAACCCATTCTACCATTTCTTTACTTTTTAATAAAAAGGTGAAGGCAGTACTTATATTTGCACTGTAACCTATGGTATGATTAAGAGAAGATTTAATGTGATTATGGGTAATCTTTCATTTTATTTTATTTGGCTGGTATTAAGTTTTCTCCATCCTCTCTGCTCCAGATTGTTATATTTTAAGTACCGCTTATGGAAACTTGACATTAAATATGCGTAATTATTATAATGAAAACAAAGTACCTTCATTTTATACTATAATGAACTCTTTTCTGAAGTATACACTTAACTATCTCATCTGGGTGAATTAAAATGATACACGTTGGAAAAATTTTTTCAAATAGGGTATGAATTTCCACTAAATCATGTACACAATGGTGTTTGTAAAATAGTTATCTGGAATAAGACTGTACCTAGTCAATGGAGAATAGAACAAAGTTAGTTGGCCTATAATTAGTACCTTTTTTTTAAAGAATTAGGACAATAGAATCAATTTTCTCTTCAAAACAACCACTTCAGTTCATTAACTGAACTTTTTTATAAAGATTTCAGAATCATTAAATCGCATGCATCCATAGGACTGTGATTTAGTTTGAATTTTAAGAAATCAGGATCTGGGTCCATAAATCTAATTTGGCACAATGAGAGTGTGTGTCTGCAGTATACATTAGCTTGAACATGTGTAAAAGCTAGAGCAGTTTTAAGCTAGAGCGGTTTTTGCACTTCAATGACATTCCACAATGTGTGGAGACAATTTTGATTGTCTAAACTGGGGGATGAGTGAGTGGAACTACTGGTATCTAGGGGGTAGAGGTCAGACATGCTTCTAATGATCCCAAAATGAATAGGACACCCACCTCCAACAAAGAATTATCCAGCCCACAATATAAAGTGCCAAGATTAGGGAACTTTGGCTAAAGCCCTGATCTTTAGACATAACCCTCATCCCTTCACTGCTATTAATCTTTTCACAAATATATGGTATAAGTACTAGGGGCCTGAAGGTGTCAAGTGTAAATATCTTGTAAATCATTTCCATTAAAGGAAGAATTGGAGTTATACCAGAGGCAGTGTTAGAAAACCTGGCACTTATATTGAGCTCCCAATATAAGTTTAACACTCTATTAGGTGCTTTGCCTATATTATCTCACTTAGTTTTCCCAAAGAAACCTTATGAGGTAGGTCATCCTGATAGATGTTCAAAGTGAGGCTCAGAGAAGTAAGAATAACTTTCTAAGGACAGACTGTTTTTCAACATAATTGCAATTTGCATGCCACAGTATGGGCTCTTTCCATTAAACGGAAAAGCCATGCAAAGTGCTCTATACAGATAGTGCCTCAATGGCACAATATTACTATATGAAGCCCTTCTCATTATTATTCAGGAAAAGTACTGGAGTACTGAAAAAAATTTGCTTGCAAAAACTGATTCAAGAACATATCAAATTCTGTCCTGTCTTTGACAAAAAATAAAGAGAGGCTGACAATCTTGCCTTTATAATAGAAAATTCATTGTTCAGTGAAAGTGAAGGTCTTTTCAAAGCACAATTTTCTTCATCTAACTAGATTGGAATAAATCTCGTAATCTCTTTCCAGTTTTAAAACTATGTCATCACCCCAACTTTTCTTATTATCCAAGATTCTGTTATTGAAACCCTAAATTGATAATTTGGAAATAGTCAGGGTCAAGAACTAGTACTAAGAGAAGGAAAGACACAGAGGTGAAAAGAAAACTTATATATGTCTAAGAGAGTACTTTTAGAATATTTCAGGAAGTACCAAAGTATGGCTATATGAGATATATTATAGTGAAAATTAAATTACAATGTTTTTGAAATTTTTAGAACTACTCTTCAATCTTACGATCTTGAAGACAAATGATAAAAACAACAACAAAAAGCTACTAGGTAAAATAAATTTTGCTATAATATGCCTTGATCCCCAGTTTTAACATGTATTTGTATGATGACTGAAATATATCCTCATTTTTAATACAGTTTAGTTTGAAAGTGTGGAATGAACTCTTGTCCTTATGATGAATATATCATTCAATTGATTTGCCAACTTCTGTGTGGGCAATTGTCTTGTTTACCAGCATGCCATGAGCTGACATGGGGGAAAGCCCATCTTCTCTGCCTCCCTCAAGAATTTCACTCATATCACTAAGATTAGTTAATAGTGACTATTTTTGGCAGAGATTCTACCTAATGCATAATCCTAGGACCTATTCCCTGACTTAATTTTTTAGGCACATTTAACACGTTGTACAGCACAATTAGGAAATGCTTAAATTGGAGGTCTCTCTGAATGGAAAGTGGGGTGATTAAAGTGGGGGATAAGTGAGCAACAGAACATTATTTCCTCTCTCTCTGATTCCACAGGACAAAACAGAAATGTGGGGTGATAGTTTTTCTCCATTTCTTTATACATGCAAAAAGACTTTGGATGGGTATTTCTGGAAGCATATGCTTACACTAGGTATGTTAGTCCACCAGGGATCCATAAATGAGAAGTTTTAATCCCTAGACTGCTTTTAACCAAACTGCCCCAGGAAACAAAGCAAACTCTGGTGCACAACGCTAGCAAGGCCAAAGAAAGGAATGTTCTATGTAATGCTGGCATCCCAGTTCTTGAAATGAGTTTTTCATCTGGCTTTAAATTCTTGCCGTGATAAAGGAAAAATAAAAACAGCATTGAAATTGGAATGTAGGAGATTGCATGGAGACTGCTGTTTATATTTTAGAGTTAATCTAATCTAGAGTCAAAAGAAAAGGAACACTTTATCGCTGAAATACTCTGAAGTCAAACAAAAATATCATATATTTGAGTTCAGTTTTAAACACAGGGACAAAAAATATATAGATGCAAGACATGTGGTATTTCACTGTCCTTTGAAGCACTGCACTGAACACTTCTTTATAGCCATAAGGTTGGCCATTTATAAGGTGAAAATGCAGAGCCCATTAGGATCTTGTTTTAATCCTTTATGGTCTCTCTTTCCATTTGCATCTAGTTTTACAGTTTTAAATCCACCATATATACTGGTGACTTGAATTTGAAATGCAATTGAACTACTTTAAATTTTATTGGAATGAGACTTTATTAAGAGTAGGCATTAGAATTTTGGTATTCTTCTTATTGACCTCTAAAATCTGGGTAAGTTAGTGAAGGCAAGATGGGAAAAATGGCTCCTCCAAAATATTTACAAGATGAAAAAAGATGATCATGAAATTCACTGATGAAAAATGCAGAAATGTCTATGCATTTTGTATTAATGTCATCTCCTCCTACTTTCCAGTGTGTCTCTATTGCTCTCAAGAGACCCATCTTTAAGTAAGGCTACACTGTGTCTGCAGAGTAATCTACAGCAAGCTGACAGCCTATTGAGGAAATCCTGCACAGTGAATATTTATGACACCTCTGATTATTTAAAAATGTATTGACTTTTAACTTTTACTATGATCCATGCAATGTAGGCTATGTACGTGCATTTCGATGGCATGGATGCATGCACATCCTTGTATATCATGTCACCTTACTTAGAAACAGAAAGTTCCATCTTTATTAGGGACAATGTAGTAGTAGATTATTTCTTGAATCTCACCAGCAGTGTTTCTGTGGAATGGAAATTATCATCCAAATGACTAAAACTCCCACAGAGATGATGTAAGATATTTGTTATGCATTTGACAGGTTAATTATAAAGACAAGGAGGATAATAGTAACTCTTGATTTGTCAATTTAAAATACAGGTATTAAACAAATACAAAGCATGTAATTAAAATTTGGAAAAAAATAGTCAATTAATGACCTCTAATGGTAATCAAAACAGATAGGAAGTTAAGTGTTATACCCTACAAAATTAAATCTGTAAATTGATTTTTGAATACTCTTCTTGATACTCAGTGTTCAAGAACCTGCTCAAGTAAAAGCAGCCACAAACAGAATTCATAAAGTCAAAATACATAATATGCATGCAGAATGCTTGGCTAATAAAGAAAACTGAGTGTGCAAAGGACTTGAACATAAGGATTCAAATGAGCCTTTAAAAAATAGCCTAGGAAATAATCATATGTGACCATGAGGAAAACTTGAGATGCTCGTGTTACCATAAAGATATTAGAATACAGGCATTTGAAAATGTTCTTTTTTCTAGATGAGTCTATTCTCGAAAGTCTGAATTCCCACAGATCAAATTCACATCAAAGGAAATAAAGGTGTTTAAAGCAGCAAGTCTGCAGTCCCTCCGGCGGCATAATTCTGTGACAAAGAGTGCAGCAATTCCGGCAGCATCCAGACAGCTGCACAGAGTCCCAATCTGCCTAATGGTCTGTCAGCTCCCAGTGCTGCAGAGCTCTCTCACACACTTTGGCACACAGCTTTAGCAATGCCCATCCATGCTGGCTGCATGACCACCAGACAGAGACTGTGCTTTTTGGGCTAAGGGAAATGGAATCTGAAACTGCAGAGAAAAATATCTGCTGTATTTAAAAAGAAGTATTTTAAACCAATTCTGGTTTTGACTAATTTGAGAACTTATCACATGATTACCTTTGAAGCAGCGAGTGTTTTAGCATTCTTGTAAGGAGGCTGAATATTAAAGTATTCAGTGCTTTTCTCTTTATGGCTGTAAGTGCATTGAGGCATAATTCTCCATGGTTTGACACAGATGTGTATTTTGTAATGATAATGGTCAATCTTTGCAAAGATAGAGGATGTTGTCTGAAATACTGATGAACCACTTTAATTGATTCTCTGGCAGATTGTCGAATAGGTTGTGGCTTGTAGGTGGGGAAAAAAGAAGCTAAATAATGTGAATCTAGTCACTGAAAGTGAAATTTGCACTTTTTAAACGTCATGTGCTTGGTTACCACTATAGCCTTGATGCTGAAGGTATTTTGCTAAAACAGGTAACATTGACAAAAATGTTTTTCAATAGAGTTTTATGTTAGTGGTTGTTTTTCCCTAGTACCCAGGAAGTAGATATAAGTGTGCCAGTTTCAATAATAACCGGTGCCTTTCCTAAATTCAGACAAGTACTAGAATATATAAGGCCCAAATCAATGCTACTAAACTGCCCCAAAGCATAAATGAGTTATCATAATATTTTAGACTCCTCATTGCCTTTCATCTAAATTATTTAGATATTTCCTTTCTCTAAACCCTTGGCAGAAAATCTTGTAACAAGGGTCATTAATGAATGTATTTTTTATAATATGGTTCTGATACTGTATTCACACACACACACACACACGCACGCACGCACACACACACACACACATACCTCTATTTTAAAAGACCAGCATTTACCACTGACCCTTAGAGTATATGGAAACTACTCCACTTTTAGAAAAGTTCCATTTCAAATAAAAATAATGTATCCTGTAGTACAATAGGAGATTCTTATACCTATGTAATTATAACTATAATTGTCCATAACTTTCCCCTTTTTCTGTTGTAAGATGACTTCCTGATTTAGGTACTGAATATGTTCTCAGGTATTTTATATCCTTTTGTCATTACAGATATCAACTTAGAAGATAAGCACTTGAGGTGTGGAGACCATGTTGAACCCTTCTCTGAATATCTGCACAACTTTACACTGTGTATCAATGGGTGCTGAATAAATATTTGTGAATAGAATGATCAACATATACTGAATAGTTAATGAGCCCCCACTAAGAGCCTAGCACCATGCTAGAAACTGAGAATAGATTGGTTAATAAGTAAGTTCCAAGTTTCAATGAATTTCATGTATGGCATTGAGGAGGGGTAGGGAGTAAATTTGTAACACTTTGTGATAAGGGAAATGAAGAAGGCAAAGCAGGGAATAAAATAAATGTGATTGACAATGACTATGTCAGGAGGTGGGGAGTAACTTTAGAAAGGTCACTCTGAGTACCACGCCTTTGAACTGAGATCATTGTTTTTTAATTTATGGCGTTATTCTTGCCTGCATTTTGACCTTGTTCTTACAATTAGATTTTAAAATAAAAACACATTTGTATTTTCCCCCTTTTCCTATAATATTAAGTACAGTCTATAATTTTGTGTTTAAGTTGAATAGGAAATAAACAAATCTGATGTTTCTGGTGATTTGGAGCAGTGGCAAAAACACAAAAAAGAAAAACGATCATGTTGTTAAGGTAAGCAAACTTACATAAACTATGTTTTTTAAATGTGGTTGGTTTGAGGCTTAGACGAAGGTTCATGGCAGGTCTTATTTTATTTGAACAAGTTTACTCTCCTTAATCATACACCTACAATACTTGCATACCAATAAAGCATATTTAATGATTTTTCTGAAGGTTCCATAGAAAGACAGTGATATATATTTCTTTCTAGAGCTCTGAAAAACTTTCTTTTCTGTCTTTTTTTTTTACTTAGAAAGTACAGCAAACTTGGATTTGTTTTAAGGAGATGCTAAATTGTAAATTCAAATTTTGTTCTTTGATAAACTTGAAAAATGTGTCAAGTTCTAAAATGATAACATCACTTTCCTGATTAAAATCCACCAGTACCTGTAATTCCAGTGACTCAGGAGGCTAAGGTAGGAGGATTGCAAGTTCTAGGCCAGCCTCAGCAATTAGCAAGACCCTGTAACAAAATTAAAAGGATGGGGTATATGAGTCAATGGTAGAGCACTTGCATAGCATGTGTAAAGTCCTAGGTTCAATCTCCAGTACAAGAAAAACAAAAATACACTAATGGATCTTTCCTATCATTAGAATGAAATAAAAAATCTTTACTGTAGTTTACAAGATCCTACAAGACATGGCATCTACCTGCCTATTTTAGGTTGTGCCTCTATCCTGTTTATTTGCTTTGCTTAGAACCATGCTGGCTGGCTTTCTGCTACTTCAACAGGATAAACTATTCCCTGCTTCAGTTTGCATATGCTACTTTCAGATCTCAATGCAATCTCATACCTTTGTAAAGTTATGTAACCATTTTGTCACCCTCTATCAAATTGGTCTATTTCAATGTCTGATCCATTTTTATCAGTATATGACAGTATATTATGTATCTACCTGTATGTTTATATATTGTGTGCTTTCTCTTTCTAGATGTGAGTGCATGGGATAGGATCCTTGTCCTTATTTACACTGTGTCATTTGTACTTAGAACAGTGTAGTACCTATAGTGGCCACTCAAGAAATGTTTTGTGAATGAATGTATGGATAAACAAGTTTGCTTGTTGCTTTGGACCAGTGTGTTGTGACACCACTAAATTTCATCTGTCCTAGTGCTCAGAAGGATAAAACTTCACAGTTGCTTCTTGCTTTCAATTTCATGGAAATCAGTCATGAGAAATCAATTTTAGGAAGCCCACAGGTTTGTAGACTTTGTAATAACAGAATTATATTGTAAAGAATGTTTTAAGAAAGACTGTTTGTTATGCTTCAGTCAAGTTGTCTTCGTGAAAATAGTTGTATCAATTCAGGTGGGCTTCTGATAGATTTTCTCATGAAAATGACATTCACAACATTGTATTTGCTTAGTTATATGGTTGCCTCCGTGGCATTAGTTCAGCAAACTTTGTGTGTCAAGCATCTTAGATATGTGCATTCAAAGATGAATAAAAAGTGCTCACAGTCTTGTGTCACAGAGATTAGTGTTAAATAACACTTAAGTACATTATAATATAGGTTATCCAATACTTTACTAACTAGAATTTTCTAATAATATGAATTCTTTCTGATACTAGTGTGAAGCTAGTACAATACAGTAGAATCTCTGAAGATTGCTTGATATTTAATTTTACCTCTGCTTCTTGCTAATGCTGACCTTGGACAAGTTGTTGAATTTCCGTGTGTTATATCTTCCACATTTGTAAAACTAGGGATAATAGTAGTACCTACCTCATAGAATTTTTCTGAAGTAATTACATGAGATAATCCATGTAAAAGTCTTAGCACAGTGCTGGACACATAATATTAAGTGATCACTCTTATGTGTTTGTTTGTATGTGTGTGTGTGTGTGTGTGTATGTGTGTGTTTATGGAATTGAATTCAGGGGTGTTCTACCACTGAGCTACATTGCCAACCTTTTTATTTATTTATTTTTTTAAATTTTGAGACAGCATCTTGCTAAGTTGCTGAGGCTGACTTTGAACTCCTGATCAGCCTCCCAAGTATCTAGGATTATAGGTGTGCACTTCCACACCCCCACGTGATCACTTTTAATATGATTTATTTTTACTTTTTTGTGTGTGTGCTGGGGATTGAACCCAGGGCCTTATGCATATGAGGCAAGTACTCTACCAACTGAGCTATATCCTCAACCCTCTTAGTATGATTATGATGACTATTTTAGAAGTTCTGACATTTAGACCATCCAATTAATTTGAATGGAACAAAGTTTCAGGAGTTAAAAGACTTTAATATGTTACTTGAGTTTGTAATACATGTCCCTAACACTTATAAACTGCCTTAGAGGTACAGTTAAATTGAATTCCATCAAAATAAACATGTTGGAAACAAAACATATGAATACAAATTCCAAAAATGCTGATAAATATTACTTCAATGTCCCTTCCTTCTTGATGAAATATAATATTAAAGATACTAAGGAAAACAACTAGCAAAAATGGATGCTTGTGATCCAGTGCCCACCACATCCTGTGACTAGATGGAGGCATATCTTTTATTTTGCCTGTAGTTGTCAGCCATATAATTTGCAAAAGCCCTTTCAAGCAGATATCTGAATTGCTTAACAATATTTGTGTTTTGTTTTGTTTGTTTGCTTTCATACAGTCCATTATATTTTAAAATAGAAAGAAAACAGCCATATCAGTTTGACATAGAATTTTGTAAAATATGTTTTAGGGATTTGTAAATATAGTTGGTTATAAAGTCCTTTCTTTTTATTCAGCTTAGGGTGGGGGAGTGAAGCACAAATCTAAAAATCAGAAAAAAGAAAGAAATGAGAAGAAGGAACCTCCTTTACAGGTGTGCCTTACTAGGGAGATGTGAGGGAACTTGCTATATTTTGATATAAGATCATTTGTACCATTTACCTGTATTTATAAATGGCTAAATGACCTTGCCTGACCAAATACCACACTTCTTCAAGCATCATGATAAAAATGTTTTTACTTTATAGCATTTTCTAGTAATGATGTTGGTAGATATTTGCTTAATTGTAAATGTGTGGTTTATAAATGCCTTAGTAAGTTGTTATAAAAGCCAACAACATATAAAATAAAGCATCTAATCATTTAGCATAAGAGCTGGCACATATGAAAATTTAGTAATTGTTAGTTAATGTGAAACTATTAATATTATGATGGCATTCTTGCCTTTAGGGAATTTTCTTAGAAATGAAGGAAAATGCAGACAGATATACCTACATAGAATTCATTTATTCAGCAAGCATTAATTACATATATACCATTGTGCAAGTTGCTGGCTGAGAGGTAAGGAAGCAGTGAAGATCATTTGTAAAACATGAAATAATCAAAGAAGCTTACGGTCTAGTTTGTTATAGATGAGAGACTAAGAAACATTTATTGACCATCTTACATACTCGTTTAACTCTTAGAAAATTTATCAAGTAAGTATGACTATATCCATTTCACACATGATGAAATTGAAGCCCAGAGGGATAAAAGAGCTTATCCAAAATCACACAGGTAGTAAGTAGTAGAATCAGAATTCCATCTCAGGTGTGTCTAAATCTAAACTTTACACTCTTTCCATTCTATACCAGTGCTGTACTGGGAGACAATGTGAAAACAGAAAAATTAGTATAAGGTAGAACAAAGTAGTGTGAGTATCATAAAAACATGAATAAAATGTTATAAAGATTCAGCTAAGGGCAAGATAGAAAAGGATAGTGGGTATATTTGAGGCCATTACTGATTTCACGCACATTCCTTGTGCACCATGCTAGGCACAAAATATAGCACCCATATATTATGCTCTAGATTTTAAGATTGGAATATTTGGTTTTGAATTAAAAATGTCTTGATGAGGAGTGGCTTTTTTTATTCAGCATCAAACTTCACTAAAAGCAAAGGAATGTAGTTAGAATAATAGTGAATAACTGAGACCATCTCTTTTTTTCTGACAAAAATATACCAAGAAAGCAAGTTTTCTCATCTTGAAAACTATCTGCTGTGAAGAGGAAGGAAAATACTAGATGTAGAGGAAAATCAGTTGAGAATACCTCAAAATCATCCATTGAAAACATTTATTTTTTTCTGGAAATAAGATGTGAAAAGATAAAGGGCCATCCTGTCCAATGAACATAAGAAGGAACACATCCCTACATTTGCCCTACATTTGTCTTCTTTGCAAAGACAATTGGAAATGGTGCAGAGTCTCTGGACGTTGGTGGTATGACAAAGTAATACACAAATGACTTATTATTTTTCAAAAATACTAATGTATGAACCTCACCAGAATCAAGAATATTGATTGACTATTTAACATTCTTAAATGGTTACCTAATCTCTGTGTACCACATACTTGGAACCATAGCCCTGTTCTGTCTGACATATCACTCAATCAATATAATTTATAGGACAAGAGCAGCAACAAGCAACTGCTATAGTTAGAGATGTGGGTATTTCAGATAGAAATCCTTAAGTATAGGTGACATTTAAAATTTGTTCTCAAATTTGATTTGGGTTGAAACATGCAAATTTCATTAAACAAAATAAAAAAATGGTCAAGATGATCATTTAACTACAGATCAGTCTGACTTCCATACTAATTCCTCCCTATTCACTGCATAGCTGTATATTTCTTAGTTGTGTTTTTTTTCTTTATAATGGAACATAGAGCACTTCTTTGTCATTTTAACTCCCTGTCAATTCGTGAATATACACAAAAGGAAGATGATTTTTATATCAACATTCCCCTCTCCCAGCAATATTTCCATTATCAGAGAGATTTATATGTTGTTTCTAATCATATTTTCCAAAAACAAAAAATTGCATCAGGAAGAATAAATTTCCAGAATTTCATTAGAAACACAATAGGCTACTCTAGTTTTTCAGAAACATTTTGATGTGCAGACAATATTTGATACCAATACCAATTATATTATGATGATCTATTAAGAACATGCTGCATTGATAAAATTCCATGAACTATCATTTTCAGTTAAAATTGTTAGGGAGAAACCATTCTGCAGTATCTGGTTATTAAATAATTTTTCATTTAGAAAGTGATTCAAATGATGATTTTGATTATATATTACAAATTTGCTAATGAATACTATTATTTTATTGAAAAGATTATTATACTAATTAAGATATCAAGTATTTTAAATTCATATATGATACTAATGTAAAATAATGTTTCATTATTGTACATTGTGTACTTTAAAGTATGTATGTTTTATACTAATTATTATTGCATTTTCTCCTCTTTAAATATTATGTCATGAGTAATGTTTAGTGTTTCCACAGTTTAATAATTACTATAATTTTAATTTATGTTTAGTGGTTTATGGTGCTGATATAATATGATCTATTAAACTATTTTTCTAAGTTTATTCATACAGATTGCATTATGATTTTTAGTTATTTAAATAACATTACAGAGGATATTGATGCTTTTTAAAAAATATTTATCTTTTTTAATAAGAATCTATAGTAAATTTATAGGTCTTTCATTTGTAGGAAATCATGTTTAAAATACATTGAAAAGGCAAAGTATGTCAAATTGGCAAAATAACAGACAATACTGCTTAAGAGTTTTAATTTTATAAAATGCATCTCACTTTATCCTTTCATCAGCACTTTTCCTTCTACTTTTCCTTGGGCATAGCTGAAGTTATAGACTATACTATCATACACAAATTCTTTCTATTTGGAACATTGGAAGTTATTTTTATTTTTCAATGCAGAGTTCATATTATGTGTAAACATGGTATAAGGTACAGACTTCTGTGGCTGTGATATCAACATAGCTGTTGATCTGCATCAATTTAACTCCCCGCAAAATCTTTATCAGCAGAACTAAATTTACTCATAAATTCATTTTTCTTGCATTCTGTAACAAGTGAACTTGACCTTTTACAGTTGCCCCCTCTTTCTTCCTGCAAGTCTTCTGTTTCTTGTAGTTCAGATTTACATTAAAGTGTGGAATCCCCAAAAACAATAGTACCATCATCCAGATAATTCTCACTCCTTCTACACAGCAAGTAAATTTTTGGGTAGTATTGTTACTAGGGTTTGAACCCAGGGATACTTTACCACTAAACTATACCACCAGCTATTTTATATTTATTTTTTTTTTAAATCCTGAGACAGGGTCTCTCTAAGTCCCTTATAACCTTGTTAAGTTGGTGAGGCTGACTTCAAACTTACGATCCTCATTCTCAGTCTCCGGAGTTCTTGGGATTACTGGTGTGCACCATCACACCTGGCTACCCGACAGGTATTTCTTAGAGCATCTGTCATTATTCATGAGGAGCTTTTTCTCTTTCTCATATTTGTTTTCATTTGCTTAGTAATTCATTCAAGTTTTGCTGCTCTTGTTTAAGCCGCTCTAGGTTTGAGTTTCTTCATTTTTATATTCTCTTTTTTGCTTATTGAATGCCTCCTTATTGATTCTACTGAGACTTGAAAGCAAAGCAGATTCCATGGTAGCAGACCATGATGGATTGTGCAGTTCCTGAGCATTCTCTTAAGTTCTCTGGACTCATGTTGTATCATCTTTTGAATCTGGGGGTCATAGTCATAGTAATTACCAATCTGTCACTGCTGGATCTGCCTTTTCTTTGTCTTAAACAAACATAGGTAGAATATCCCTTAAGGTCTACTGGGATATCAGAAGATTCTATGTATATACAGTGTGTTCCTATACTGTGGCTTCTCTGTGTTACTTTTGTTCAGTAGAAAGACTTGTCTTCCAATATACACAGCATTCTCTGAAGTCTTGGAAAGCTGCAGGTTCAGGTTGTAGATCTCCTGGCCTACTTCAGAGGTGCACAGAAAATCTGTCAATGCTTTGTAAATGCCATTAAAGGGCCTTAGATGCATGAGATCTTCCTTCTGTATTCTTTTAAAGGCATTCTTCAATAGGAATTAGGATGGTTTGTAAGTAGAGTGAGATCCCAAGGAAGGATCTTCATACCAATTTATTTTTTTCTGAGAAAAAAATTTTAAGCAGATTATGCTAAGTGAAGGTAGCCAATCCCTAAAAAACAAATGCCAAATGTCTTCTTTGATATAAGGAGAGTAACTAAGAATAGAGTAGGGACGAAGAGCATGAGAAGAAGATTAACATTAAACAGGGATGAGAGGTGGGAGGGAAAGGGAGAGAGAAGGGAAATTGCATGGAAATGGAAGGAGACCCTCAGGGTTATACAAAATTACATACAAGAGGAAGTGAGGGGAAAGGGAAAAATAATACAAGGGGGAGAAATGAATGACAGTAGAGGGGGTAGAGAGAGAAGAGGGGAGGGGAGGGGAGGGGAGGGGGGATAGTAGAGGATAGGAAAGGCAGCAGAATACAACAGACACTAGTATGGCAACATGTAAATCAATGGATGTGTAACTGATGTAATTCTGCAATCTGTATACGGGGTAAAAATGGGAGTTCATAACCCACTTGAATCAAAGTGTGAAATATGATATATCAAGAACTATGTAATGTTTTGAACAACCAACAATAAAAAATTTAAAAAAAATAAAAAAAAAAATTCTTGCTGCCATGAGATACAGAAAAGCCATAGAGGACTCTAACATGGCCTAGATGGAGGTTGTGCCTAGCTTGGTAGCCTTCACATGACCACTTAGCATGTCATCTTCTAACATCCATCTACTTGCTACCTGGGCTAGGGTCAGGATGCTAATGGCATCTGTGGTACTACAGGGCAGGATGTGAGTGTCATTCATGTAAAATATGGGGATAGTGAACCATAAGTGGACGCCATTGTTCTTGAGGATAAAGTCCTAGTAATAGAATACCTAAGTCAATTTTAACATTTGCTACAAGGATTTCACCAATTAGAAATCAATTTATACATCCTTTCATTTTATTTTTACCAAAGTCTAGCATTGCTACTTTTCTAGGTGTTGCTCCTTTCATTTTTGTAGTTCATTCAGTATAAATTTCCTGAGCATCTTTCACATGCTAGGTGCTGGGAATAGAAGTATGAATAAGACAGCATGTCTACCCTGAAATAAGTTATGGTGGACTGGGAAAGATAGTTATGAAAATAGTTTTACAAAACAAATGCTGTGATGAGTGTATGAGGAAAGTACTATATGCTTCTCCACAGGTATAGTAATTAACCTCACTCATGAGATTTAACAAAGAATTGATATCAAGGAATGACCATTTGATGTGGATCTTGAAGGAAGAATGAGGTTGGCAAAGAAGGAGAAGTGTATTATCATCAGAGGTAATGACAGATCAAAGGCATAAACTTACAAGAAGTCATATACCTGAGAATAGGATATAAAAATCATCTGTTTAAAAAGCATTAGAAAACTGCTGAGGCAAGTTGAGAGGAGAAGGAGACCTTAGAGAGGTAAGCAAACATTGGGGAATCACTTTTTCCTCAGGACATTTTCCAAATCCTTCTATAAAAAAGAAAATGAGAATCAAAGAGGCAGAGAAGCTAAGAGGCAGAGAAGCTAAACAAAATTTCAGGCTAAAGAGAGAAAAATTAAAGTTTATGGATGCCAAGTCAGCCGGAACTTGAGAGGTCCAGATCCCTAAGTGAAGGTTCAGAACAGGAATATGAGCCTGACACTCCAGGATTTTTACTTTGTATTTGTTAAATCCTTAAGCTATGCAAGGTCAGAGGCTAAGAAATAAACAGCTGACCTCTGAAAAACAGAATGAAGTTTTAGGCATTCCTAGGGAACTGAAGGGACCAGTATTCTAGTTCTAGACCTGCCAAGGGGGAAGGACCCCATTAAGCATTTCAGGATTTCACTTTGGAATCCTGAAGGGCTAAACACTGGAAATGGAAGTAAAATGGGAATACTTTATAAAACCTGTAACACAATTTCAAGCCAACTCAGTTCCTAATATGATTAAGGTAATCTTTACGGACACTGTATCCACATACTAGTATATAATGTGAATTTTCTCTGGAAAAATATAGCAGAATCTAGTGTTTCCATAATTTTTTATTCACAATATCTGGCATTTAACCCAAAATCACTATGTATACAAAAACAAAAACAAAAACAAAACAGACAACAAAAGCTCATAGAAATAAATTTAGGAATGTCCTCACTTTTTGGAGTCATCAGGCATAAACATGCAAATAATAGTGATTAATAGCTTTAATAATATAGATGACAAGATAAAGATTTTCATAAAAGAAAAACAATTCATAAACAGAATAAAATGAAAACCATACACCTGAAAATGCAATAATGAAAGCCAATAACTAAATAAGTTTGATATCAGATTGGATTTAATAGAATATAGAAGTAGTGAAATAGAAGATATCATCAGGGGCTGGGGTTATACCACGGTGGTAGAGAGTTTGCCTAGCACATGGGAGGCAATGGGTTCAATCCTCAGAACCACATAAAAATAAATAAAGGTATTATGTCCATCTACAACTAAAAAATACTTTAAAAAGAAGATAGAATCACATGAAATATGCAGGCTGAAACACAGAGAGCAAAAAGGATGAAGCAGAAATGAATGTAAGAGATGTAAGGGCCATGGCAAAAATCTGTAATATACTTGTGGTTGGAATCCTGGAAGCAACAGCAAAGGTCAGAAGAAATGTTCAAAGAAATAATGGTAGGAGAATTTTCCAAAACATTAAAAGACATCAAGACACTATTTTAAGAAACTCTAAAAACACCAGGGAGATGAATTACAAATAAAACCACACTTAGATGTATATCAAAGAAAAATTGAATGTAATCATTAAATTGCATAGCTAAAAGAAAAATAAAAATATCAAAACATCCAGGAATAAACATATCTTCAAATGAAAATACCAGTAAGTGACTTAAAAGAAATAATAGAATCCAGAATACAGTAAAAGGACATCAAACTATTAAAAGACAATAATGGTAATAGAAATCCATTGGACTAGACAAAGGAAAATGAAGGGAAGGGAATGGGGAGGGGAATAGGAAAGACAGTAGAATTAACTGGACATACCTTTCCTAGCCTTGTATTTGTATATACAACCACATCATGTACCACCACATAGAATAAGTTATAATTTATGTATGTATATTCTGCCAAAGTATATTCTACTGTCATGTATAACTAAAAATAAAAAGTAAAAATATTTTAAATAATACAATAATGACCTAATGTCAAATCATTATCAAATGTCTCTCACAAAAAGAAAAGAGAGTTCTTTAAGTGAAATAAAAATGATCCCAGTTAAAATATGGAATTTTTCTTCCATATTTCAAAAAAATCAAAAAGAAAAAAGTAACAAAGTATTAATATGTAATATAAGTAAATGCTGATTATACAGAACAATGATCATTTCTATGAAAAAAATGATTTCTTTAGGCTGGCAGGGAACTGAAACCCACTATTCAAAGATAAATTGGAACCATGCTGGCACATTTCATAAGGAGGGTTTTTTGGAACCTAGTAAGGAGGGTAACTTTCAGTTAGGCCACTGGAGGATCTTCCAGTTTTTCAAATATCAAGGGAGTATATATTACTCTGCCTTAATTTTAGGCCTTATGCCATGATGGACCCCTTGATGCCTTCACATTAATTAAAACTTTGATGATGACTACAACTTTTAGGGAGTAGGATAAATGAGTTCCTCCCTAGGAAGTTAACTAGGCACTGGACCAGAAGACAGAAGATCACATGGTGAGGTAATTTTTGGAAAAATATGAACTTTAAGATCAGTGAAGCCAAAGAGGAACATGTGTGACATTGGTATAATTTAGATTCATTATTATCAGTAGTAATAAGGACATCCAGCTGGAGATCCAATTGCCACTTTTTAACTTAAACAGGGAGTATTTTGTAGAGTCTACTATGCTCCTCAATTAAATTTGCTGTGAGGGCCTCTATGGGAGATAGAGAGCCTGCTTCAGGAGCTCAGTATTGTGTAATCAGGGAAGTTAAATGAGTGCCTCAATCACTATTAGTAATGCCTGGAACACAGTAGGAAATAAGGATATTCTGGTAAGGTCTTTCATTATGGCCCTAGGATTTGCTGAGACATCTGTTACCATGATTTATATTTGTGAACATCTTCCAGGCAAGAAAATTCTTTAGCCACTACAATGGAGGGGTCTCTGAGGGCTCTAATGGGAATACCTATTATGTTGCAATTTGGACAGATTCTGAAGTCTTTTGTTAGAGAAGACATCATTCCAGGGAGGCTGATTTACAAGCAACAGTATAATATGGGCTTAAGGAAAATTTATAATTGGGGATATATATTGCCTGTAGATGCCAAAAAGGCCTAAAAGTTATTGGGTTTGTATTACCATTATTGGTGTTGACAGAATCAATAGCTGTTTTTTAATGGTGTCAGGAATTGAGCAGCCCTTGATTTACTGAAAAATTTTTAGGTATTTAATTGATAGAATCAGTAATTTCAATAATATTTTATATCAGGGTGTTAATGGACGTGACCATAGAATCAGGTTGCAGTATTGTACCATGAGGTGCCATTTGTTCTTTCCAGAATTCTGAGCAGGATAAATTAGGATGTTAAATGGAGAAGCAGTGGAGATAATCACCCCTTCACTAATTAAGTCTTAAAGAATAAATTTCAGTCCTTGAAGGCTCTCTTTTAATTTACTTTGGGTCATATTAACTATTTTATCTAGGTGGAGGATGTCAAGCCCATTTGTAAGTGCCAAAGATTTAACTTAATTTTAATTTATTACTCACTGAGATGCAGTATTCATGCCTGCTATGGATTATTAGAAGGCAATGGGTGCTATGAGAATGGGGAATTTAGGAAAGTCAATATTTCTAATGATTAAAGTGAAATATATACCTAGTTGTCCTCTCTGTTATATTCACTAACACCCCTAAGATATTGGTGGTACCATGTTTAAATTTAATGGGATCCCCGGGCATAACATAATTTGAGTCCCAGTATTGATTTGAGCTATGATTTGCCAATTAGTGAATCTCACCTGATGTTAAAGTTAATTCAGAACCTATGTTATAGAGAAACCAAAGCCATTCAGTGCCTTTTTATCTTTTTGATGTATAAATTATTTTAATAAATTTACAATTGCTAAGTGAATGTAACTGAAGACTTCTATGTCAGCTTTTTAAACATTTTTCTCCATCGGTATCCAGGTTTCTTTCCTTCTTTCTTTATTTCTTCCCTTCCTCCCTCTCTCATTCCATCCCTCACTCCTTTCCTTCTTTCTTGGTAACTGGATATGCTTGGTGTTGGGAGTTCCTTCTGCCCTGCTTATATTTTAAAACTTTTCCTCCAGACAAGTTCAAGTCAGTATCATCAAGGGCACGGGCCTAACTTTATGGCAGTGGTTGTTTTATAGGGATTAAGTACCCTGGGATAAATCCAGATTGAATTTACTGTTTTTCTGTGCCACAGGGTTGCCATGGGTGTTTTTTCTTATAATTCCAAGGTTAGGGAGTTTTGTTGCAATAGAAGAGTAGGTAGCAAAGAGACATTAGTGGAAGAGTGCTGTACCCCACAATCCAGTGGTCTTCAGTTTGAAAATATCCTCTTGCTACAGAATACAAGTATCTTTTTTTCCCCATCTGTCTCTTTTGCCTGTACCAATTCTTATAATATTTTGGATTTCTAGATGCATGGGAGTTGGCTTTCAGTTTCTGCCTCTGTCCAGTCACCCATGTTGTGGACCTTCTGTGAGATTATGCAGAAAGAGGTAGAAGCTTAGTGTCCTGTACTGTAATAAGCCACCTCCAGGCAGTGCCAGTCCACCAGGGTTAGGGTCCACATCTGGTAAGCTAATTGATTTAAGGCCTAGGTGGTGACATCAACACCCATGATTACAAGATTAGCTCTTTTGCCTGCTGAAAGCATTAGTGGTGAACAAACCAATCATATTGGCTAGGGATTTTGCATTGGGTGAATAATTCATGGGGGGAGCATATGCTTTCCCTCCCTTTATATCATCAGTGCCTCAGCCATGGGCCATCATGAATGTGTATCTTGATACTTGTTGGGATAAGAAGAATGTGTGTGACAACAGCAAGTGAAGCATAGGGTGTTATCTTTGCCTGAATAACAATAACTCTTAGGCAACGTTGGTGCCATGTTTAATTTTTCCTGGGATAGCAGTCTACTTTCTTTCTGAAAAACTTCACAAAAGATATTTTCCTCTGCCCAACCTAGAGTGCGCACAATCACAAATAGTGTTTCCATGGCTCTGCCAAACAGTCAGGGACCATCACCTACCCCAACACGTGGTAAGCAGGTTTGAAGTTCAGAACAATTATGGCATGCATTGCTATTACCTTTGTAGGCAGGAGCCTCAAGTCCAACCTGCCAAATATAGTTTAAACACAGTGGCATGGCACATAGTCAAATAATGATTTTTATCTGGAGACAAAACCACTTTAGGATGGAAAGAGAAAGTACCACCTGATGAAGACAACAATATAATGCTGACCAGCTTGCTCACCAGCAATTGGTAATCTTATCCCAGACAACCTTCTCTGTATCATAGAATCAGATAAGCAAAAGCAAAAGCTGATCAGGTATCATTAATTAGAGTTGGGCCATCCTGTTAATAATGCCAATTATTTTAATCTCTTCCCATTCACCCAATTGGTGAGGAAGAGATTCTTATCCTAGGGTAATGAGGATGGCTAAATATTGGATGAACTTAATATTCAAAAGATTAGATTAATAGCAGTTTATTACTCACATATGCTCACAGCTTAGGGAGGAAAACACTGCATACCAGGGGCTATGGGACACAGACTTTGTAGTAACCAAAGGGTGAGGGTGACCCTTTACACATGGGAAGATATGATTGGCTTGCTTGAATGATTCTGTGTGCTGGAAGGAACAAAAATCAGCTATTCAGGAATAAACAGAACCATACCTAGTACATTTAATAATGAATGCATGAATTGGCTTGAAGACCTTTTATGTGGGAGCCTAATGGAGGGTAGTTTGCAATTAGGTCACTTTAGGCAATCCTAGTTTCTCCCAGATGTCAAGGCAGGAAATAACATTGGGCTTTAATTTTAAACCCTATGCCACACTGGACAATAAAGTTGACAATTTTGACCTAGTTGACAGAGAATCAATAAAGCAGAGATTCCACTGCAAACTGGTGCAGCCAAGAACATAATGCTGTTCCCTCATCCCCTAGTTTCTTGTTGATAGCTTTTATTCCGAGGAATGTCAGCATTTCTCATCCTGCTTCCCAGCTGCTTATTACTGATACTAATTTCCAGGTAAGTGCAGTAGTATGGCAAAGGCTCCCTTTTTCCACATAGCCCTTGTGTTTCAGAGACTCTACTGGGTGTGGGACCACTAAAAAAACCCCACAAGTCCCTGATCATTTTTGCTTGGCTGTATAAGGTAGTAATTTCATGTCAAGAGAGGTAGCCTGAGATCACAGGCTATAGTGTACCACACCACCTTCCTGTGCCATAGAACTCAGCTTTTTTTTTTGTGTGTGTGTGTGTGTGTGTGTGTGCGTGTGCACGCTAGGGATTGAACCCAGGGGTGCTTAACTGAGCCACATCCACAGCCATTTTTTGTATTTTATTTAGAGACAGTGTCTTGCTGAGTTGCTTAGTGCCTCGCTAAATTGCTGAGGCTGGTCTTGAATTCACAATCCTCCTGCCTCAGCCTCCCAAGCCACTGGGGAATACAAGCATGGGCCACCATGCCCAGTATAACTCAACTCTTAAAAAGGGAGTGTTACTCAGGCAGAAGCATGATGCTGTCCCCAACCCAAGCTTCAGAACATGGCACAGAAATGTGGTAAGGATATGTAGGTAGGTAGAATAAAAGGCTCCTAATCACTTCCCAGAGAAACTGACTTTATTTGTAACAGAGCATGGAGAATGTGTGGCTTGAGAACACTCACAAGAAAAAGTAGAGGATGTGGTAAAAGATGATTAGAAGGAGATTCATAGATTCAATAAATTATAGGCTGAATTATAGGCAGTGTAGTTTTCAGAAGATAACCAGAGAAAGAGATAATTGAAAGGATCATTTCTGGTACCAAAACAATTAAACAGTGACATTTCTTTTAAGGAGACTGAATTTGTTTTCATAGTATGTAAAGCAATTTGGCCCAGGCCATTGTTGAAAACAATAGATAAATAAGTTGGTAATGAGTGGAGTGTAACACCTGGGTGTGTTCCGGAAAATACATGGAGAGATCCCTGCTAAACCCATGATCATCCCAGGGAAGGGTGACTTTACTAAAGAGCAAATTATAGATGCCTGGGGGCGAGGGTGAGAGACTTCACTAAATAATCCAGCTGGTCACAATATGCATAAGCAAGAAGATGATGATAATAAGCCTAGTTGATTTATGAGCAGAAACAGTGGAGGAAAAAAGCAGTGGGAAGATATATTCAAAGTAAATCCAGGCAGGAAGTATATTTATGAAATTTAAGAACACCAAGATGATGAAGAAATCTGAAAAGCCTTCAAAGTAGGAGAGAGAGACAGAGACAGAGACAGAAAGAGAGGGGGGGCAGACAGAGAAAGAGACACAGGCAGAGACAGAGAGAGAGAGAGAGAGAGACAGACAGACAGGCAGACAGCATGAGCCAAGAAGGAAAAAGACTCAGAATTCAGAATGACATAAAATTTCTCAAAATCAACACTGGAACCTCAAAGACAATGAAGTACAGCCTTCAAAATTCTCACAGTAAAAGAATTTCAATTTAGGAAGGGCACAGTAGTGCATGCCTATAAATCCCAGCAGCTTTGGAGGCTAAGGAAGGAGGATTGCAAGTTCAAAGCCATCAATTTAGCATTTTAGTGAGGCCCTTAGCAACTTAGTGAGAACCTGTCTCAAAAAAAAAAAAAAATGACTGGTGATGTGGCTCAGTGGTTAAACACCCTTTGGTTAAATCCCTAGTAGTAGTAAAAATAAAATTCAAACATGAAAGCAGAGCAGAGACATTTTCCTTCAAAGGAAAATGTTTTGATAACATTTCCCATCTTTCCTTTCTCAGGAAGCTATTGAAAGATGTGCTTCATCTAAATTATAAAGGACCAAAAAGGGTAAACCAAGACAAGGCATGGGAGATCTGGCACAGAAAAGGGTCAAGAGTGATGCCTAGAATGGTAGTGAAAGCAAATCCCAGGATGACAGCTGTGATATGGATTGAGAACAACTCTTCCAGATTGATTTAGAGAGACTAAGGGCAAAGGAAGGCTGACTGCACAAGGAGGAAAAATCTGGTAGATAACCTATGTATTTAATGCACTGGGATAATGTTTACATTTATGTCAGGCTTTGGATACATAATAAACCAGGCAAATGAATAACCAACACTATTATTAACTATAGGGGAAACAAAATGCTGTAAAAAAGAAGGAAATGCAATTGTAATACAGTACATGGATGCACTGTGAACAATATTTACATACTTGTAATGAGATAAACACTGAATATTGTTTAACCAATAATTATGATATATCTATATTGGGAAAAAATGGAAGTGGAATGTGACTGTGTGAGAGAGAATGGTGGCGAGAGTATGTTTATAATAGCTAAATTCTTATTATCCATGGCACAGAATCGTCAGATATCTAAAAATGAGAAATCAAGAACTTCCAGAAATAGTATATTATCTAGGCACATGGAGGTAAATACTGGAATACACAGGCAAAGGATTTAAACATATATATCTCCAAGGAGCAGAAAATAGGATAGAGAGGTAAGGCAAGACACCGCTTATTTTAGTCACAGGCCTTTCTAGTACTATTTAACTTTGTAAACCACGTAAGTGTTTTACTTCAATAAAAAGAAATATAAAATATTTACAAGACCAGGACCCGAAACTGTACATGCATGGAATCCTAATTCTATATTAAAGAAGTGCAGAAATATGTGTTGTCATATCGTTGGGAATCTGTATCCTCAATTTCAGTTCTGTACTCTTTCCTGTGAAACTTCTGCCCTTACTGGAATTCCTCAAGATTCTGTCCCCACTTTTTCAATCTGTACCCCTCTATGGAGCCACCTGAATCATTCCCTGGCTTCAGTTTTCATTCATAGTATATAACTTCAGCACAGGTCTTTCTTCTGATCTTTCTCTGTGTGTCTCTACTTGGAAAACCCACAGGCACCTGATTATAAATCAGGATTCATTCTCTACCCCTCCCAAACCTGGTCCTTCAAGTTTGAAAACTAAAAGGAAAAGACAAATGTTATTTCCTTTCTCCCTTCATCTTCTACTCCAGATTGTGCTTTGCCCCCTACACTAACAACCTTGAGGGCCAGTCAGTTCATGTGGAGGAGAAATAGGGGTGAAGTGGTATGAATTAGAGAAGAGAGGCTGATTTTTTAATAAGCTGTACAGGACTGTTTGACTTTAGAAATATGGGTGGCTCTATCTTGATTAACATAATATATGGTTTCATTTAAAAAGAAATAAAATGTAAAGAGTGTCAGATATTAGTTTGGGAACATAATCAGAGCTTAGTTCAGGGAGCATATTGCATAAAATATTAAGAGTGTTGAAATTGATTCTGAAACTCATAATGGAATAAATCAAAGCTTTTAGGCTGAGGGTAAGGATAGGGGAAAGATGGTGGTATGGTCAGATTTACATTTTAGAAAGATTACTCTGGTGAATGATAGACTTGTGGAAAGTGACAGGGTAAGGCTAGAGTCAGTCAATATAAGTAGGGAGTTACTAGAAAACAGAAGAGATGTGAAGGCCTGTTCCAGAGCAAAAGTAGTTGGAATGGAGCAGAAGTCAAGTGCATAATTTCAGAAAAAGAAGTTTGAATTGGAATCAATAGGATTGGAACATTGGTACTGAGGTAGATATTAATTTAAGATTTGCCATATGCCTGTTACTCTTTTATTCTATTCATGTTAATTGTCAGCACATATTTACTCACTGTCCTTTTAAGAACTGAAACTTCATTTTGTACTTTTGAATTATTGCATTTAATATTGCATATGTCATATTTGATAGAAATATTTCTTCCCTGTACTGCCCATTGGATTTTATTTTGCTTTTCCAATTAATGTGGACTTTTTTACATTTTAGGTTTGGATTCTCAACTTTCATTTACATGTCTTATTACTTCAAAATAGAGAACTGAATTATCCACAGAGGTAATAAATATTCTATTCTATATTAATTTTTCTGTATTTTAACTTTTTCTTATTTTAACTCTTTAATCTGTCCACAATGCATTTTATATGGTATAAAGATGAGTCTAATTCTTTTATTTTCCTAATTTACTATTAAGTTATCTCACTTTTTTTTATAAATATATATGTTGTTGATTGACATTTATTTATTTATTTATTTATGGTGTTGAGAATCGAACCCAGTGCCTCACGCATGCCAGGCAAGTGCACTACCCCTGAGCCATAGCCTCAGCCCCATCACATCACATACTAAGCATTCTTAAATAGTTCTATTTTGTAAAACTTTATCATACATTGCTTTTACATATGGTATACTTCTTTTTAGGCTTTCAAGTCTGTTCCAATGATCTGTATCTTTATTTCTTCCCAAGGAAGAATTGTATTTCTTGGTATTTTATTCAGAATGTAAAAGAGATGTTTAAAAATACAATTGTGTTGTAACTCCAACCCCTATTTTCAAGCACATTGATTTTCAGTTTTCATAGTGCCTTGTATATTCTCATCATTTGTTTTTCCATAGAAATTTAAAAATCACTTCACTGAGTTATTACTCCCTAGATTTGATCCCTATTCTGCATTTTATGGTAATTATAGTAAAGAATTTGGGGTATACAGATATTTTCGCTTCATCTTCTCACCCAAGACTGTCAATATATGAGTTTATAGAGTTTCCTAAAAATTTTTATCCTTATTAATTATTGAAAAAAACACTTTGGACAAAGTTTAACAGAGTTTATTTGAGCAAAGAATAATTTGTGAATCAGTCAGGACTTAGAACCAGAAGAGGTTCAGGGAGCTCTGCTCCACAACCTGCACAGAAAGTATTTATAGACAGAAATTGAAAGTGGCCTACAGAACTAGCTTGATGACTTACAGATGGCTTTGCCTTATTTGCACATGGTCTGATCATTTGGTAATCTGTGATTGGCTGAAGCATGACTGCTATGTTGGCTCTGCTCAGCTATTTGTTAGAAAAAATGTACTCCTATATTAGGCTTTCAGCATGTTTATAAACACAATTAGATTGCAACTCTGATACATAGGGACTCAAGGGACATAAGAGGCTTCGGACCAAATTTACCTTGATTTAACATAATAAAGTCTCATGATTCATTATACTTTTTAGCTGGATATTATTGTTAGACAAGAATGTTATTAAGTTTTTAATATTTACTTATTTCTGGCCAATTTTATGTAGGATTTTTTTTGAAAACTTCCACAAAGTAAACTATTTGTTTTTTTTCTTGGCATATGATTCATTTGTAAGTGAATTATATATTATTGGTTTCTTGCCAATGTTTATCTCTCATTTTCTTTCATATATTATTACTTTAGAGACAAGTTCCAAAGCAATATTTTAAAATAGTAGTTAGGTATTCTTGAGTTTTTCTGAAGTTAAAGAGAGTGCCTAGAATTTTGTTATTACTGAGTTTTTATTTCATTTTATTTTGTGAAATGGGAATTCTATAATATATTGTTTCTGACAATGAATTTCTAATTATGACTTGAATCTTAAATGTCCCCCCAATCTCATATGTTGAGTTTGTCTTCAAAACAGCCATGTTCAAAGGTAAGACCTTTAGAATGTGGTTGGAACATAAGGGCTCTAACCTCATCAGTTATGATGGATTCATAATTTAATGGTTTATAGGGAGGTGGTGAAAATATTGGAGGGAGAGCCTGGGTAGAAGGAGTCGATCCTTGTGGACAGGCTCTTGAAAGCTATATCTTGTCCCTAGTCTGTCTTTTATGCTTGTTCTCCCTCTATGCTTCCTGGTCACCATGAAGTGATCAGCTTTGCTCTACCGTATGCTCCCTGACATGATGCTCTCCCTTGCCACAGGCCTTGCCACCAACCATGGACTGAAATCTCTGAAACCATGAGTCAAATTAAATATTTTTCTCTTCAAGTTTAATTCCTCAAGTATTTTGTCACAGTAACAGAAATCTAAAAAATAACATCATTCCTTGTTAGTTTTCTGATAGTTACATTATGTTTACACAAGAGCAAGTGATTTTATTTATTTGTTTGTTTGGTAAAAAATGAACATATGTACTTGCACATGTGTTGTTTTCATAAGAGAATCAATCCTCAATTGTGTGTGTATGTGTGTGTGTTGAGTTGTATTTTATCATTCTTACTTTCTAGCCTGCTAAATGTGTTTTCTGAGATGCTAATTATAGTTTCCTATATTATTCCTGAGTTTTAAAAAATTGTAAAGGAAAAGATAATGTGAAGCTTTTTGATGGAGAGAAAGTTTTGTGTGGATCCAGCTTATTGCTAATTTTGTTGCAAGTTCTATGTATTTAGAACCTGTGTCAATTGAACTTTCCATGAGTTTCCTAGGTAATTTGATTAGGGAAGAATGTTTAGGCAGTTTCCCTTTCCAACATATTCACAAATCCCTGCTTTACCACAAAGTGATTGTTACAGGAACTTACTAGAACATAGCTTCTTGGAGGAAAAATTCACTTATGCATGCCCATAAGTTATACTCAAAATAAATATGGCTTCTATTTATTGATCAGTTACTATGGATGAGGTGCTCTGTAAAATAGGGATACCTATTTTACTGATGAAGAATTCGAGACTTTACCCAAGGTCATAGAGCCAATAAGTAGAAAAGCTTGGATTCCTATTCATGCTTCTCTGAGTCCAAACACTCTGCTCATAACTCAATGTCATAAAGCATTTCATTTTCAGTGGCTGCAGATGCAGCACATCTTTGTGAGTTATTTTATCCACTGATCTACTTCACATTTCCTTTATCTTAGAACTCATATTTGGATATCACCTACAGCATCTCCAGATGCCACTTACTACTCTACCCTCTCTGCTTTGCCCTCAGTTGTCTTCATTTACTTCTGGGTCATGCTGAAATGTTTAGATCTCATTTCATTTCTTCATAGAAGGAAAGATGAGAAATTATTTGTGTGTGCATTATGAGCATGCACATGTGCGCTTAGGCTCATTTCTTTTTTTCTTCCATATGCTGCACTCCTTCCTATCACCCTCTGTTGGGTTGTGTTGTTGTTTTTAACCCTTCTCTTTCTCGGCAATTTACATCTATTCCCCCAGCCTATTCACTTCCCAGTCAATCTGACCCCACTTCAAGCCCCTTTCTACCAAATTCCTATTGAAAAGCAATTTGCTGGTTTTGTCTACTGGCATAAGTCACATTGCATATTATATGCCCTTTTGGTTTTATTGACAGACTATGTATGCCAGTACACATTTAGTTGTATATCAGTGTAGTAAAGAGGCAAGAGTTCAGAGAATTGAAATATTTTTCATCTCATCGAAAAAGTCATTCCATATTTAACCACTTCAATATTAAAATAATGGAGGTAAGCTCTTGATAGCAGAACAGTAAACTAAAAAAAAGGCTCTTCAAAGCTTGATGCTCCATTTACATTAACTGAGACACAGGTTAATTGAATATAAATATTGCACACACAACTCTGTAACCTTACACATATCTCACAATAGTATATTTTGATAGCCATTTCAGATTCTCAGAGTTCATATGCTAAATATATGATTAATATTCTCAGAGATGAGTAGAAATGAAATCAAATGCCAAATGTCCATAGTTTTGGTAAATCAACACATACTACTCCTCAAGCCTAGTATATTACTGGTGATACTACCACTACATTAGAGCTATTTGTGATTTTATTGTAAGTAAAACATCCTCATCTTATGGAGTTAGAAATAAGCGAGGCTTTAAATCAGCAGTCAGCAGAGGAACTTAAAATCACGCTATTCTGCAGAAGTTTATTTATGCCCCTTGTGAATATTTATCATGAAATACTGAGACTTTTAAAAATACAAACTTGGTATTTTACTTATCACAATTTAACAGCTTGTGCCTGTATGGAAATGTCACAGTGGAACCCATCAATTTGTACAATCAATATGCGTTAATAATTACAATTGAAAAAAGAATTTAACAGCTTAGATCTGAAAGTGTGTCTTGTGCTCTTGGATTCCATGCTATCATATGGCTAATTGGTATAAAGAGTATTGAATGCCACTAAGGATCTTTAGCCTGCTTTCCTCCAAGTTCCAACAGTGTAGATAGTGACATACTTAGCTGTACATCACCTTAGCAATTCCCTGTCTTGATTAGATGGGATAGTGGAGCCATCACCTGGGTAGTTGGCCATTTTAAGATAGTGTCCCACTGATAAACACCAAAGACTTATAATTACATGTGCTACTAACACTTTATAGTGCTGTTAGAGGTTTAATTTAATGGTGCTTGAAGAATCAAATGAGTTTTGTGTTAAGTGCTTGAAAAGGAATTATCATCAGTTTACAGTACCATATTAACCAGATCAAGAAATCCCTCAGTATAGCAGAAAGCAGGTAAAAATGGATCAAATTTACAAACATTTTGCAGAATAGGACAAAAAGGAAATGTTCAAAATGTTTCTATTGATAATTTGATAAAACTTGTGAATAAGGCCACCTGAATTATCTTTAGTACTCTACTGCAATATTGCTATATACTTGAGAACAATTGCTCACATTGTATCTCTTTTACTACTGAGGCTTGTAGAAAAACAAATGGATTTTAACCGAAGACGGAGCATTTTAAGTACGACATTTTTGAATGGAATCAAAATCCTTTAGCCTGGCATTCAAAACCCTCACAAACTAACCTATCAACCTTTCCAGGTTTTTCATCTGTTCTGTATTGAAATCTTCCATTTTGAAAAATAACTGATTTGTCCCACTGCAGATATCCTTTTTGGAATTTTATATCTGCATATTTGTACATCATAATAATTACCACTTATTAGGAATCTATAATAAATCCAGCATGTAGAAAGTACTTTTTATGCATTATCACATTCCATCCTACAATAACTCTGTGAGTCAGGTGTCCTTCATATCCCCCACTTTATTATAAGAATACTGAGGTTTGAAGATGTTAAACTTGCCCAATACCACAGAAACAGTAAATGGTAGAGTCAGGATTCTAATCCAGTTCCATTTCATCACTAAGATCTTGCTCTTAATTGCAGTACTATATAGTTCATATCATTCAGTCTGTGTCAGCCTTACCCATTTCATTTCTTCAAACTACTCAGCCTTTCAAATCAAAGTTAAGCACAAACCTCCCTGATGAGCCTTGCACTAATGATTTGCTGTAGTTTACTCATTACTATCTTCACTCTTCTGAATTATAAGTCCAAATTAACTTTATCATGTTGACCTTAGATCACTCTTTACATGCTCCTTCAAATTATAAATAGTCATTTGCTACCATGTCATATTTGTATGAATTACAGAGACACTGACATTTGCATCTCTATCATCCACAGTATCTAGCATTTAATCATGTAGATAGCAGTAGATGCTGAGTAAATCTGTGAATGGTAAGCAATTCACTGCCTGAATGAATGAATGAATATATAGATTGGGCAATTAGAATGCAACAGGTCTCCTGGCCTAGAGAATTTATAGATGAAGGAAGAATTAGTGTCTTTAAGAGTAGAAAACTGACAGAAGAGATATTGGAAAAGCAGAGTGGTTTTTTTAATTGAATAAAGAAGTTACTGCCCAGGCAGTAATGTCCCTTGCTTCTAAACTTATTAGGAGGACTAACATTGAGTACCTACAAAGGCCTAAGCTTATATTCTATTTAATGAGTATTATGTGTATTTTTCCAACTCAATATGTTACTGTCATATTCATTTTACACTGATTAAAACATTAAAACTCAGAGTTTAAGTAACTTTTTTCAAGGTCAAACAAAGTTAGGGGTTGGAGTGATATTTGAACCTAATGTTCTTCATTCATCAGTCCATGGGTCTTACACTCCTCAAGTTTTGATTAATACTTGTGAGAAACAACTAGCCATTTTATTGGTGGGAAAAGGAGTGATGTTTGACAATTCCATTGTCAACTATTTTTAAAGCTCTTTGTTACAGAAAGATGACTGAGTTGTATCACCTGCTGCACTGCTACAGATAAGATTCATTTAAATATTACCTTTGCTGTTAAAAGCGGACATACTCATTTCAGTGTGCTTTCATAACACCTTGCTCATGCATCAATCATAGTATTTATCACACTCAATTATAACTAGACTGTTGTGACTAGACAATGATCCCCTCGAGAGGAAGGGCTGTGTCCTATTTGACTTTGAATCACCGCTACCTAGTATCCAATAAAGTAGCTAGAACAGAGAAGGTATTCAATAAACGCACATATGAAGGCTATCATTACTGAGCCATTGTGGTTGGTTGCTAGGCAAATATGAATAATACTGCTTCAAAGAATGTATGCTATAGTAGAAAGCATGTGACTGATGAAAAATAACTATAGTGTCTTCAAAGAATAAAGAATGATAAGGTCAGAAGTGGGAGAGATTATGTCTGATTGGGTGGTGTTGGGAGATCAAGATAAAAAGAGACCAAAAATATCATAGGCTTTGAAGTAATTTAGTCATCTTTCAACATTTACTGAGAACTTACTGTGTTATGTGTCAGACATTGTACTAGACCCAGTAGGGAACAAAAATAAGACATAGCCTTTCCTTTCCCAGAGTAGTCTGGGGGCAAGTTAACAACAACCTGGCAACACAGAAAGATGCACTGAGGGGGATTTGTTAAAACAGCTACAGTGGTAGCTCATATGATGATGTTGAGGGAGTTTCTGAAGAAAGTAATGATTGAGGTTAATAGAGTAGAGTGAGACTTGACCATGCTATTAATAATTAATGGCTGCATAACTTCAACATCAGCTGGGAAATGTATATGAGGAATCATTATAATTGCAGGATTGTTGTGAAAATCAAAATAGGTAAAGCATGTAAAATTGTGCACTTAGTAGATCCTACTCAACAATTAGGATTTCCCTGTCCCTTCTCCCTTTCTTCATATACACTTGTTGCTTTTGTATGTGAACATTTGTCTTTAGGTATAGAAAGAATGGTAGATGGATACACCCACATGAAGTATACAGAGGATAAATTTGCTCTTCAGTAACTCATGCAATTAGAAATAAGCCAATCAGGGAAAGCTGTGGCAATTCTTAGATCAAAGATATTTAATTTGTTCTTCTTTTTCTAGAGTTTTGAGATGTTGTGTGAGATCATTTATTTTTCTTCTTTTAAGGAATGAACTCCATGCAATGAATTTTCCTCTTAGTAGTGCTTTCATAGTGTCCCAGAGATTTTGATACATTGTATCTATGTTCTCATTTACCTCTAAGAATTTTTTAATCTCCTCCTGGATGTTTTCTAGAACCCATTGTTTGTTCAGTAGCATATTTTTTAGTCTCTAGGTGATGGAGAAATTTTTATTTTTTATTTTGTGGTTGATTTCCAATTTCATTCCATTATGATCTGATAAAATGCATAGTAGTATCTCTACTTTTTTATATTTGCTAAGAGTTGCTTTGTGGCATATTATATGGTCTATTTTAGAGAAGGATCCATGTGCTGCTGAGAAGAAAGTGTATCCA
>NW_026000316.1:6141230-6146324 GCF_001458135.2 Marmota marmota marmota
ATTCCATTATGATCTGATAAAATACATAGTAGTATCTCTACTTTTCTGTATTTGCTAAGAGTTGCTTTGTGGCATAGTATATGGTCTATTTTAGAGAAGAATCTATGTGTTGCTGAGAAGAAAGTGTATCCGCATGATGCAGGTTGAAATATTCTGTATCTGTCAGTTAAGTCTAAGTTATTGATTGTATTATTGAGTTCTATAGTTTCTTTATTCAACTTTTGTTTTGAATATCTATCCAGTGGTGAGAGTGGTGTGTTAAAGTCACCCAAAATTACTGTGTTGTGGTCAGTTTGACTCTTGAACTTGAGAAGAATTTGTTTGATGAACATAGCTGCACCATTGTTTGGGGCATATATATTTATGATTGTTATGTCTTATTGGTGTATGGTTCCCTTGAGAAGTATGTAATGTCCATCTTTATACCTTTTGATTAACTTTGGCTTGAAGTCTACTATATTTGATATGAGAATGGAAACCCCTGCTTGCTTCCACAGTCATGTGAGTGGTATGATTTTTTACCAACCTTTCACCTTCAGTCTGTGTATGTCTTTTCTTTCAGATGAGTCTCCTGTAGGCAGCATATAGTTGGGTCTTTTTTTTTTTTAATCTAGTATGCTAGCCTGTGTCTTTTGATTGGTGAGTTTAGACCATTAACATTCAGGGTAATTATTGAGACATCATTTGTATTTCCAGCCATATTTGTTTATTTTTGTTATTTAACTTGATTTTCTTCTTTGATTAGTTTTTCCTTTAGGGTACTACCTCCCTCTGCTGATTTTCATTGATGTTTTTCATTTCCTCTTCATGGAATATTTTGCCAAGGATGTTTTGTAGTGCTTGTTTTCTAGCTATAAATTCTTTTAACTTGTGTTTATCATGGAAAATTTTTATTTCATCTTCAAATCTGAAGCTGAATTTTGCTGGATACAAGATTCTTGTTTGTCACCCATTTTCTTTCAGAGCTTGATATATGTTGTTCCAGGATCTTCTAGCTTTCAGGGTCTGTGTTGAAAATTATGCTGTTATCCTAATTGGTTTTCCCCTGTATATAATCTGATTCCTTTTTCTCATGGCTTTTAAAATTCTCTCTTTATTCTGCATGTTGGGCATTTTTATTATAATGTACCTTGGTGTGGATCTGTTGTGATTTTGTACATTTGGTGTCCTGTAGGCTTCTTGAATTTGGATTTCCAATTAATTCTTCATGTTTGGAAGGTTTCCTGATATTATTTCATTGAATATATTATTCATTTCTTTGGATTGGATCTCTATGCCTTCCTCTATCCCAATAACTCTTAAATTTGGTCTCTATATGCTATCCCATATTTCTTGAATATTCTGCTCATGGTTTCTTACCATTATTGCTGTGTAGTCTATGTTATTTTCAAGATTATATATTTTATCTTCATTGTCTGATCTCCTATCTTCTAAGTGGTCTACTCTGTTGGTGATGCTTTCCTTTGAGCTTTTAATTTGGTTTATTGTTTCTTTCATTTAAAGGATTTTTTTTAGAAGCTCTATCTCCCTGTTGAGGTGATCTTTTGCTTCTTCAATTTGTTTATGTAGCTCCTTATCAAAGTGATCTTTCACTGCTTGTATTTGCTCTCTTATATCTTCCTTGAGTTCACAGAACATTTTAACGATATATATCCTGAACTCTTTTTCTGTCATTTTTTCTGCTGTGGCTGCCAATGATTCTAATGGTGTGGTGTCTTGATTTATTTGTGGTAATTTCTTCCCTTGTCTTTTCATGTTGCTCGTGTGTCTCCCTTTCCGGCCCTATGGGTCTGGGGTGTTATTACTCTATAGGTTTGTAGTGTTCTTGTAGGGTTCCAAGATCCCTCCTGGTACCTGGCCAGATGGAGATCACATCTGATAGCTGAGAGCTGCCTCCCCCCCAAATATGGTGAGAAAGGTTATCCAAGATGGAGTCGGTCTGCATCTAGTGCCAAGGAGTCTGGTGGGGTGGGGGGAACTAGGCGATGGCATTATTCTGTGGGTAGGTAGTTGCTGAGTGACCTGCGTGGGAGCGGAGTGCAGTCTGGAGTTCTGCAGAGGTGCTGTTAAGTGATTCTGCTAAACGGCTTGAGAGCTCTGCATGAGCTAGAGCTGTGGGCTTTGGATTTTAGGTGCCAGGGTTCCAGAGTCCTGCTTGAATGCTGAGGCCCTGAGCCCTGCATGGAGGTCACAGCTCTGGTGATATCTGAGAAAATCAGCTGTATAGGGGTCCTCTTACACTCTCTGACATGCAGTATACTGACTAGGTGAGACCTGGGTCATGGAGTGACACAGGATGCTGCCTGCCTCTGGCCCGCCATCTTGAGATTCCCCAAAAATATTTAAAAGTGAATGGGTGAATTGCATACAATCTATTATCTTCAGAGTGACAACATTGTTCTAGACTAGATTAACTTCTCTTTTATTACTTTGAAGATTCCTTACTTAATTGAGTCATTTTGCACATATATGACTGAATGAACCTTTGTGTGAAGTCTCAAAATGATTCATTGGCCCCTGAGGTGCACTGTTTTCATGGAAATTAAGAATTTTTATTGGACTTCATTTCTTTTTTTTAAGAGAGAGAGAGAGAGAAAGAGAGAGAGAGAGAATTTTTTAATATTTATTTTTTTAGTTTTGGGTGGACACAACATCTTTATTTTTATGTGGTGCTGAGGATCGAACCCAGTGCCCTGCGCATGCCAGGCGAGTGCGTTACCGCTTGAGCCACCTCCCCAGCCCTATTGGACTTCATTTCTAACAGAATATTACTGGGGTGTAAAGTGGAGATGGTGTCAAAAGGAAGGAATCTAAGCTGGGCCTGGTGGTACATGCCTATAATCCCAGTGATTCAGGAGGTTGATGCAGGAGGATCACAGGTTCAAAGCCAGCCTCAGCAATTTAGCAAGGCCCTAAGAAACTGTTCGAGACTTTGTATCAAAAGAAAAAATAAGGAGGGCTGGGGATGTGGCTAAGTGGTTAAGTGTCCCTGGGTTCAATCCCTGCTTCTAAAATAATAATAATAATAATAATAAGAAGAAGAAGAAGAAGAAGAAGAAGAAGAAAAAGAAGAAGAAGAGGAGGAAGGGAGGGAGGGAGGGAGGGAAGGAAGGAAGGATTCTGTTTTATTGAGAAGATAGTGAAAAGGAAAAGAAATAATTCCCTGGTCAAGCACTTCAACCAGTCAATTAATGTTGAGGCAGGGATGTTAACCTCTAGTTCTCTAACTACTCAGTGGTAGACTGATAATCTTCATTAGTGCCATTCTTTGGATAGGCTGCAAAAAGCATTTTCACCTTGTACATATGTAATAAAGTCTGAGGCCTCAAACCACACAGTGTTCATTGTAAGCTCTATGAAAGCTTGGTCACTGGGTCATAACAGCACGGTTTTCTGACAACTTAATTTGCAAGTCATTACCACGTGCAAATCAATCACAAAGGATCATTCAAATTAAAATAATGTGATGCAGTGAAAATCTTAATCTTTTCATTTCAGTTATTTATCATAAATGGCTTTGTTTTAAATTTTTGTTTGAAACTAAGCAGTATATTGATTAGTTTTCAACAACTCGTGAATCACAGTTCAACACAAATTACCTTAAATTGAGGCAATCAGGAAATACAGCAGACCTATTTCAGCTTAGCTGCATATATTATAGGAAATGATGATACTAAAATTCTTGGCTTCATCTAGATGCTTCTGATTTTTCCTAAGACAAATGCCACATGCCCTACAATATACAAAGATGAAAATAGAGATTAAAGTTAAATGCTAGACTTTGGTGGTCTGAGAGGAAGTGTTGGAAAGGAACGTAGTAATGAGTTTGGAATTAATTAGCCTAGAATAAACAGAAGTGCATCTTCTCTGGGCTAGTGGAGAAGTGCAAATTTTAGTCATTAGAACAAAGATAATATGTACCTTATTTTCTTCTGCTGTTATTTCTGAGTGAAATCTGTGTCATTGTATGTGGGCACAAACTAATCCAAGAGCATAATTAGGAAGTCAACACCTGTTTCTTAAATGGTATTCATAATGAAATGATCCAAATGAATATTCAATGAGGTCCACATGTTACTGAGAGGGAAGTATAAACCCACAGACACTTTGATGTATCTGTGTGTGTGTGTGTGTGTGTGTGTGTGTGATTTTCTCTTGGAACAAATTCCTCTTTACATATATAATTCCCTTTATTCCATACCCAAAATAGTCCAGAGTGACTACTTTGGAAACAGGAATGGGACATTATTTTCCAAAATCTATAGCAAAGTCCATTTTACTTTTCTACATGTATCTTCTGCTGACTTGGGAAAAAAATTATGTTGTTGTTCATATGGCAGATTTTTTCCCAATCTTTGGGGAATACAGTACAGTTCTTACTGAGCCAACAGTTAGAAGTGACTAGAGAGATTGCCTTTTAGCTTGAGAATATAGTGTCGTGAGATCTTGGCTATTCAACAAGTATTTATTGATTGTCTTCAAGATCAACCAAGTTCCCTCATCTTAGTTTCTAAAAATCCTTACTGCAGCAATAAATTATCTCAAATAGCCAGAAGCTATTCCTTGCAGAAGAGAATGCTCTATTTTTCTGACTTTGGCACTAGTGGTTGTGATATGATAGTGTTAATCCTGTCTTGTATAATACGTCATATTCTATTCTGTAGCATTTGTTGCAATTTTAAAACTACTACAATCCTATCTTGACTTCTCTCTACAATGCCAGATCACAAATTATCACAGGATCATATTATTGAGATATGGCTTCCTTTACCTTTTCAAGTTAGTTTTGTAGACTCTGGATTAGACCCTCCATGCTTAAAATATGGTCAACATCACCTGGAAGTTTGTTAGCAATGCAGAATTTTGTGCCCTTCCTCAGATCCACTGAATCAGAATTTGTTGTGCTGTAAAGCTTACTCATATGTACATTAAACTGTGAAAAGTAAAGGGGAGGATCAGTGTCATATAGTAGAGGCCAAAATAAAAATTTAATGGAATGACTTCAATAAAATGTTATAAATGAATATCTGAGGTTGCATATTATTTGTCTTAAATAAGTGTAGTCCAAAGGTTTGCAGTTTTTTTTTTTTTTTT
>NW_026000316.1:6146423-6165568 GCF_001458135.2 Marmota marmota marmota
ATTTTTTTTTTTTTTTTTTTTTTTTTTTTTTTTTTTTTTTTTTGAGAGAAGGTCTTTCTAAGTTGCTCAGGGCCTTGCTAAGTTGCTGAGGCTGGATAGGGACTCATGATCCTCCTGCCTCAGCCTCCTGGGCTGTTAGGATTACAGGCGTGTGTCACCACATCCCTCAAAAGATTGAGTTCTAATCATTATTTTGTTTTCCATGTCTGGAGTAGAACTGGTATCCTTTCATTTATACATAGACATTTTAAAGAAAATATATCCAAAATTAAATATTCAAGCCTGCTAGTTAATAAAGATCATTTATACTTTTTTGGGCACTTAAAGGTTATTTAAAAAAATTCACAAACCAGTGTCAAATTTCGGTATTCAAGTAATGGTGTCTAAGAAGTTTTACCAAAGCTAGATAGTAACAAGGGCAGCACTTGTTACTTTGTCACACACCTTTTAATTTTTCTTTAGATATGCATTATCATATTCACTGTCAAATTTTTACATTTAAAGGGCTTTTCTTTTGCTTTACTACATTACAAGGGTGCTAATTCTACTCATTATTGTCTGTATAAATGACTGTTCAGTTTTATGCTTAATATCCTTATGGATTGAATATTATTCAGCAATAACTTGCTCAAATTCACTACCATTTCAATATTTTAAAATGATATTCTCTTTATTGTTTTTGTATTTTTCCATTTGGAGTTGGTCTAGTCCTGTTTTGATTTCATTGTTTTCTTAAAATTACTTGTTACTTTTCATTTAACTTCATTAGTTAAATTCCCCTTATTTCTTCTGGCTTTACCATTTTGGAAAATAAAAAAAATATTTTAGATTGAATTTTTTTCAGTATGTACATAATATCTGTATCTAAATATTATGTGACAATTATATTGTTTTATAATATTGGTGCTTAATCTTTAAGAACATTAATCTATAGTTTGATATAAGCGATTTATGAACAGTAGTTTAGTCAATTTAGGGCTTCTTTTACTGTTTAAATATTCATTGGCTATTTTTTCTTTAGGATTTGTGGTGCATTTGCAAAGTCTCTTTATATTCCTTTTATAGTCCCCTTGACTTGAATGAACTCATTCTCTTCTTTCATATCTTCATGTAATACTCAGTATGCCTTGGAAATATTTAGATTGTTTATTACATTCCATTCACAAAACTAGGGGCAATGTCTAATGAAGATTCAATGACTTTACTATTTTTTAAAGTTTATTAGTTGCTATATTTTATAAGATGGGTTATTTTGTGTTTGTTGTTGACCTATTTGATTATTCCCATCTATTCTTTTTAAGTTTCTTCTTTTCTCAAAATGCTTCAACTTCATATGCCCTTGTTTCTGTGCTTTATAATAGCTCTAACTGTAAACCGGGTAGTCAGGGATCACTGAGTCTGAGCTTCTTTCTCTACATAGTCTCAATTGCTTCTCTCTTACAGTGATGAAATAAATTCAAGTTTTACTTCTTTTGATCCTTAATACTCCATTTATCCATAATTGCTACCTTAGCATTTTCTCATAAATTCTGCATTGAGTTAGTCATTTCTAGCACCTTAGTATTTTATCTGAATAGTATTTTCTATTCTCACCACCAGATTGTCAATGATATGGAGAATTCCCAAACTTTATATCAGCCATATAACGTCTAGCATAATAGTTCTGAATCTAGACACTTATGATATATAAGAGAAAAAATAGTCCATAGTGTTAGCCACATCATTGTGTAGTTGAGATTAGTATGATAGCAATTGAACCATGTGAATGTCCTTTTCAAACCACTATTTCAATCATACTTTAAAAAATTTTTCATTTAGTTAAGGAAAATATGGTTTGTACAAAGACAAATTGAAAGTTAATGGTATATGGAAAGAGAAACCCTGGATACCTGATTCTCCATGTAGGCTATTATTCTCATGAATAGAAGCAGCAAAATAGACCATAAAGTAGAAAGTCCCCTGACTGATACCCTAGGTGCCTAGGCTCTGTAGTCATAATCTGATCAATTCATTTCTATCTCTGAAATAATTTATGCAAGTACTTTCTAGCTTTAGAATTGTTTTTCCATGAGAGGCCAGGATTGGATAGGGTTTCAGGGATCAACCTTGGCTATGAGTTGAATAAATGGCTCACACAAATTCAATGATTATCAGATTTGTTAGATGGAGAGATCTAGAAGAGGTAAAAAAAATGAGTCATATTCTTTTTTTTTTTTTTTTTTTAAATATTTATTTATTTTTTTAGTTCTCGGCGGACACAACATCTTTGTTTGTATGTGGTGCTGAGGATCGAACCCGGGCCACACGCATGACAGGCGAGCGCGCTACCACTTGAGCCACAGCCCCAGCCCGAGTCATATTCTTTAGACAACCTCTTTTAGAATTTTTTTTTTTTGAATTAAAATCTTAGGTGAGTTAAGAGCTATACACTCCTATCAGATAAATGTTTGCCTTCTGGAAAATCAACCTTTTAAATTAACTGGGCCTAAGAGTCATAACTCTTTTCAGTATCTCAATTAGATATTCTAAACTTCATAATGTTGCTGGTTGCTACTTCACAGATGTTATCATTCAGCCTGAGGGTAGATACATTTTAGTGTTAAATGAGCTGATCCCTTTAAAAATGATGAACTTAGGGGACTTATAGTTCTGTTGAATCTGTTACTGTGATTGTGATTTATTAGCCAAATTTATTTTGTATGCCTCTCTGGCTCATGACACTTGAAAAAGAATATGGCTACCAATTATTAAAATTTTATTCAACTTTACTGCTATATTTAGTATAGCCCAAGGAAAAGAAAGATTAGAAATGAAATGTGCATTGATGTGCTTTCTGATCCTTTCCAAAAAGGGCATTTGTCTTGTAGCGTACCAACCAGCTTATCAATATCAGTGTAGAAACTTTAATGGCAGTATCAGTTGCATCAATATACATTCTGAGAGTCCACTTAGAAGCATTCCCACAATCTTGTTAGCTTTTGACAGCACTATTGAAGCAAATTGCTCAATTGAAAACTCCAATCTATTATGACATGATGTCATCCAATAGGTCATTGGAGCACTGAGTAGTTTAATATGAATTTCAAAATCATGTTATGACTCTTACTAATTGAGTATCAAAAAGTTGACCTTACATGGAAGCTCTTTGCCTAGAAAAATAAACTTCTTATAAAACAAGGTTGGTTCTATTGTATTTAACATATCCCAGATTGATGAAATGTTTGGCAGTATCTTGAGAAATTAGAGTGTAGTTGACTATGATGAATGTGTGGCTTCCCTCGAAAGGCTTCCAAAGAAGCAGGCAAGTTATACAGTGACTTGATGACATGAATAGAACTAACACACAAATCCATAATGCAAAATTAAAGGGAATGACCAGAGAAGTATAGGATAAAGTCATATTATGTAAGAATAACAATAGCAACTGCAATAAGGAAATTTGGAAATGTATCCAAACTGTTTACGAATTGCACTGAACAGCAATGATAGCATTCATTTTGTGCATATATTGGAAAGAAATGTTAAGAGAGCCCAGAAATTAGAGGTCTGATATTTCAAGAGATTTGAATAAATAAATTAATAAGTATTAGGCATATACTTAGTCAGTAAACCAGGTAAGGAAATATTATACTGTTTTCAGGTCCAAGCAGAATACTGTTTTCAGGTCCAATTAAAATCTGAGAACTAGTTTTAGTAAAAACTATTTTCCGATTACAGTTTTTGATTTATGTATTTGCATTTAGCATGATTGGTTACTATGAAATGTTAGGCTGCTGGTGATTTTAATTATTACTAAAGACTTGAAATATCTGAGGGGAGTTTTTTATATTGCTTGACCCTGCTTACCAGAAGATGATAGAAATCTGGGAGACAGGGTGTTGATAATAAAATTTATATCTACATTGTATTTACTTGAGTAATGGCTAATATTTCTGCTTAGTGTTTTAGATGCTTGTTTTGAATAAATGGCGAGTACAAGCCTTTAGAAAAATCTCAGATTTTAAATCATAGCATAAGAATATAACTTTTGTTTCTAATTCCTGGAAAACCAATTTGACAATATAACTTATGCTTTTATTTCCTGGTAATGCATTATTATTTTGGGTCAATTACATTAGGCACACATGCACAAAATGAATTCCTTTGGAGTTTTGTTATGCTTACAATATCACTAAATATCATGCATTGGTATTAGTTTTTCATTGCTGTAGCAAAATAATTGAAGGTGGGTACTTATAAAGAAAAGAGGTTTACTTAGTTCACATTTGTGGAGGCTGAAAGTCTAATCAGCATTGCTTGCTCTTGTGAGGACTCCTTCCCATACCATAAAATGGTGGTTGACTTCACTGTCAGAGCATGTACAAGAGGGAGAGATCACATGATGAGAAAAGAAGCCAGAGAGCAACTCAGGGCTCATGGTTGCTCTTTTATAAAAACTTGCTCTCAAGAGGACTAATTCAGGTTCTCATAGGAACTACCTTAATCCCTTCTCTGGGCAGTTCCCATAACGAACCGAACCAATTACCCCCCAAAATCTAAGGACCTACCACTAGGCCCCCCATCGTAAAGATCCCATCACTTCTTAACATTGCCACACTGGGGACTACACTTCCAATATATGAAATCACATAGAAATTATTTCTTATGACTTATAATATTTACCTCTGATATTTTTTACCACAAATTTAGTCTCTTTTCAGAACATAAATTTATTATCTCACAGTTCTGGAGGTCAGAATTGTGAAATCAGTATCACTGCCAAAATCAAGGTGTCAACAGTGCTCAGTTCCTTCCAAAGGCTCTAAGTAGAAGAACCCGCTGTGCCTTGCTCCCCTTCTGATAGCTGACTTGTTTCTCTTGTGACTGCATCACTCAATCAAACTAGGAAAGTTCTTGATATTTAATAGCATGAAAGTCTTAGTGGTATATGATAGCATATATTCCATCATTAGATTTGAAAAAGAAACTATAGAATACCAGGAAATGCAGGTGTGTTATTATAATTATAGATGAATTATCAATGTTTTGTATGTGCTTATTTGTTATATACTTTGAAGTCTTTTTGATATAGGTACATATGACTTTGGATTACTTTCATATATATATATATATATATATATTTTTTTTTTTTTCTTATGTTATAATTTATTAGGTACCTGTGGTTGCCTGATACATGACCACAAATTTAGTAGCTTAAAACAACACAAATTTATTATCTTATGTCCCTGGGAGGTCAAATGGTTCTCACTAGGCCCATTTAGGATCTGGGAAGGACTACATTGCTTTTTTGGAGACTGTAGGAGAAAATTCATTTTATTGCCTTTTAAAACTTCTAGAAGCCACATTGATTCCTTGACTCATTGTCCTTTCCTCTGTCCTCAAAGCTATCAATGGCCAGTCAAGTCTCCTCCTGATATCATTTATCTTGTTCTGATTTTTCTATTTCACTCCCCTCCTTGTGTTAAGGACCCCTGTGATTACATTGGGGCCATTTGGATAATGAAATCTTATCTGAAGCTTGGCAGATAAGCAAATTCAATTCCCTTTGCAACATTAATTTCCCCTTGCTATGAAGTATGCATATTCTAGGAATTAGGATGTGGGTATCTTTGTGGGAGAGGGGGCATTAACTTGCCACAACAATGTATTGGTTTCTGGAAGCTGCTGTAACAAACTACCACACATTTAGTCTCTTTTCAGAACATAAATTTATCATCTCACAGTTCTGGAGGTCAGAATTATGAAATCAGTATCACTACAAAAATCAAGGTGTCAACAGTTCCTTCCAAAGGCTCTAAGTAGAAGAACCAGCTGTGCCTTGCTCCGTTTCTGATAGCTGACTTGTTTCTCTTGTGGCTGCATCACTCAAATCTCTGATTTTGTGGTCACATTGCCTTCTCTTCTGTGGATGTCAAATTTTCCTCTACCTCTCTTACTTGTTTTTGAATTTAGGGCCTATCTGCTTAATTCCAGATAACGTAAATGCATCTGCAAAATCCCTTTTTCCTTATAAGGTAACATTTACAGGTTCCAGCAATTAGCCCTGGATATCTTTGTGTGGCCATTATTCAGTCTACTACACACAGTCTTTGCACTTGTGGAGTTTGCAGAATCCAGTAAAGAAATGAGAAAATCTGCTTTAGAATATTCTGCTTCCTACAGTTTCAGTATCTTTTGGAAGCTTTTGACAGCCAAAGGCAATGAATATAAAGTAACTATATAAGATAAATTACTGACATAGAATTCTCATACAAATTGTTTCCAAATATCAAATATACAGGTTAATTCAAGGCATTTATTAGTTTTTGTTATGTCCCTATTAAAATTTTCCAAATACTATGAACTCTATCCCACCCCTGAAAAGCATGACAAGGAGAAGTTTGGTTCACATTCCCAAACTTCCATTAGTCTTTTTGGCCTCACTTAATGGATGGAATGGTGTTTCCATCTTTCTCTGAACCTTCTCAGATCAGACCATGCCTATAATATGTAGGAATTTTGGCCGTGTATCTGTCTCTCTTTCTGTAAGCTTAAAACAAAATGGCATTCTCCAGATATTCTCTATGCCTTAGTAAAGCATAATCTTCCTTAGATTTTACATAGATATTATAAAATCAAGTCCTTCAGACAAGGCTCTCTACTTCTGGAAGTATCTACAATGATGGCAAGGTGGTGGCATCCAGTTTTCACTACTTCTTCCCAAGATTTATAGACATTTCCCCACAATAGCTCCTTCAGGACTCTATCTGATGGAATATTTCTGTTCTGCTTCTACTGTGGGCATAGATAAGAACATATGCCTCTCTAAACTATCTATATGTGTTAAATCCTTTAATGGAACATGACAAGATGAATAGAAGAGGAAGTCTAGATTCTAGTTACATTTGTATTCTACTGGAGTTTGATCTTGCTGAGCTGTAGTAATATTGCTTTGCCCTATTACCACTTTTTACCTTGAATCACTGTTCTCTTTTTCAGTTATTCCTCTTAAACGAACTATGTCTTTTTTCTGCAATGCTCTTAACAACAGGATCAATCATGTTTACCCGTTAGGAAACAAACAAAAAGAATTGGAAAATTAACAGCATAATAGGAAACATATTACATGGAAGTAAATGATAACCTCTGAATATTTGTATGAATCAAACTACAGATTGGAATTAGACATGAGTAATAACAGGGATTGAATAAACTGCAAATGGAAATGTTGTGAGAATTAATGTAAAATTGATGTTAGACTATATTGGAAAGTCACACCTGTAATGAAGCTCATTGACATTATGTGGGATCCTATAATTTCAAATCTTAAAATAGAGGTTGTAATCTGAAAAAAAAGAATTAAGATTTCCTTATAGATCTCTAAACAGAGGTCTAGAACTATGCCTAACATTCTCTCAAATACTGTATATGAAATAACTTAAAGTTCTATTTATTTTATTTTTATATTCAATTGACATTTTCCTTATTTTAACTTCTTGAAAAGTTTTACCTCTTTTGTCACTGATGCAATACATTTAAATGCTACTCTCCTATTTTATGACACTTTTGATTAATTGCATTGATCTTAGTTTTAATATACTTTATCACTATCCACTTGAAAAATCCCAGTTTGAACAGATTTATTAATTTTTTTATCTTTAGATTTTAAACAAAGGACAGCTTATAGTAAAACATGTTAGAGCTTCTCTATTTTGCATTCTAATGAGAAAACTGCTCAATTTACTTTATTGGTTCTAGTACAGTCTTTAAAAAGTAAGAACCAATAATTTTGAAGTAGAATATGGGGGAAAATAAAATAACAGTAAAATACCGTGCTCTTTTGTCTTCTGCATGATAACAAGATAGTGAAAATGATAAGATATCTGATCAAATTTCCTTATAAGTCAATCCGATTATGGTGTATATTTTTTTTTACAATAGGACAGAAAGGAAATTTTCAAATATGCTAAACTGCATACTTTCTGACCCAAGTGTACTACAACCATCAATAAAAGGTAAGATGTACCCTTACACTGCTCATCTTCCTACATATTTCTCCTTGTTACTGTCATAACAAGTTGATTTTCTCTCCCATTATTGTTGGAAAGTGGTTTGTTTGTTAATTTGTTTGTTAATTTACTACCCATCAATGATTGAACTCTTTAGTCCAGGGATTAGTCCATTTGATTGAAATGCCATAGATGCCAAAAGTAATAGCAGATGAACTCTTCCAAGAGAAAAGAAAAGGAGGGATCAAATTTAAAATATTCATATTTGGAAGTAGTTGCCAGGTATTTTGTGGGTCTTTTAATTTTCAGACTGAAAATTCAAAATGTTTTAAGAAATATTATTGTTACTAAGAAAAATAGTCAATTTTTATTTAGAAGAAAGACTGTATAAGAAATGAAGATAGGCTATGAAATTTAAAAGAATTTTATTTGTTGCTTAAATATTTTGAAATAACTGAATGTTAGGCTTTGGCAGTGAAAAGCAAAAATTATACAATGTCTTTAATAGAACGATGGACCTAGATATGAAGTATTCACTACTTTCATTGATGTGGGGGATTATAAAGATTATATTACAGAGTTCTTAAAAAGATGGATTAATCTTTTCTTCACAAGTAAATGTTCCTACTGTAGGGCATTTGTTTAGTCAAATGAAGCAAGAAAGAAATTCGATAATAGGACAATTTGTCATTCAAAGCTTAAACAGAATTGAAATTGTGAATTTTATGCTATTGCAGATGAATTTTATTAATAAAATGTAAGCTTGCAGAGAATTTCCAAGAAGAAAGCTATGAGTTTAGCAAATGCCAAGTATATTTGACTTTTAAATGAGTCTACATAGAAGAAGAAAAAAGCAAATTACTAGATTTTAAATGGTTGAAAGAAGTTATACAAAAGCAAAAGATACTAATTGTACCTGTGTGTCACTAAAATAAGATTATAGTGCAGGAAAATGTATGATACTACGTAGCATAGAGCATTCCAATGAACATAAATACTGTATGTACAGAATTAGAATATTTTCTCTCATTTTTATATTAGGTTGCTCATATTCCCAAGCCCTAAATATCACTTTAAATAAATGAAGAATGTAGCCTTTGCAAAATTTCCGATTAATTGCAATCATTTAACGCATGTAGCATTAAAATTCTAGAATGATGTTGAATGGCTTAAGAATTTTCAAATCTACAGTATGAGAATATCTACCATATAACCTAGCCATGGTTGCAGGGATTTCTTTGGATATTTTCTTTAAGGAAGATGACATTTTCCCTGCAATGTGAAAGCAGTTTCCTAGTTGAAGGAAACACACACTCAACTCACGGACAGATGTACACTCACGGACACATGTACACACAATGCTTATCTTTCATTGTCATTAGAATCTTAGTGTCTTGAGAATATTAAGGCTTGAATTACAAAACAAAACAGAGCAGAACTAGAGAGTGCTGAACATGAATACTTTTCACTGTGATCTGAGGTCAGTTTTCACTGATCACGCTAATACAGATGAGAGTTTGGTATAACTGTGATTGGTCACATATAAACATTAAAATTATTTTGTTCCTATAAGCAGCATTAGTGATGCATGATGCTAATTCAGAATTTAACACTTATGCTTACTAAACATGATTCACTGAATGGCACGGATATTCTGAAAGAGTCTATATTCTACTGGTTTACCTAACTTGCTACCAGCATATGTGCAGATGACCAGAGGCATATGAACAGAGGCAGATGACCACTAATCCAGTGTCAGACAAGGACAGGGCATATCTATATCAATTAATAGCTGTCGTTTACTGACGACATCAAATATGACTTTCCTCCACTCTTGAATATAATTTAAGATTATGTTTTTTTTTTTTAATTTTATAAGAACACTCACCACTGTGCTTGTCTTCAGTGTGTTTCCATGATTGCCTGACTCATCTTCCAAATATTTCAAAACTCTCAGGTGACTATACAATAGGATAATATTATTAATATCCATTTAAAATTTACTGTGAATATGTTTTTCATTCATTTATTCTAAAGATATATGTTGAGTGTCTATTTGGTATCATACACTGCTATGATCTGAGTATGCAATAGTGATTATGACAAACACGGTCCTTCCCCTTGAAAAACTTAGAGTCTAGTGGAAGACACTGATACTAAGCATGTAAACATATAGAGAAAAGTTTTAATTACAGTTAGTGATCAGTTATTAGGTACTGAGAAAGAATCAAATAGGGAAAATATTATAGAATAATGCAGTAGTCAGGGGTGGCAGCAAAAAACATATTATTAGATAGAATAAAATGGGGATTCCCTGTAATGAAGTGAGACCCAATGAGATCTTCTAAGTTGAAATCTCTAGGATAAAGTCAAAACTGGCTACTGGGGTTGGGAGGGATAGTACTGATGCTGAGAGATCTCCAGGAAGAGGAAAATACCCTGTCTAGAGACTTTGAACTTGTAGAGAAACTGACCCATTATAGAAGCTGAAATTCTACTAGACTTATGGCAGAGTAAACCAGGTAAGATGCTAGCAAGGGATGTGTTTGGTGAGGTAGACGGTTCTTCTATGCAGCCAGTTATTGAACAACATATATTAGCTGTGGGCATTAGTGCTTTGGGGGCTTGTCAGAACAAGAGATTTTAAAAAATAAACCATTTTTTCTGCTGTTAAGACATTTTTATATAACACATTGAGGTAAATTTCGATCTTACTTATCCTTATTTCACTAATCTATTAGAGAAATGAAAGACATATTTTCTTTCCATGATGATTCTTTGCCACCCCCATAACTTCTTTCTTCTCTTGTAAGTAAATTCTTGAGACTCAGAGTAGATTAATTCATACCTAGATAATTAACCATGCCTATTATTATATGCTTATGATCTACTTTATTTTCCCCATGAACACCATCCAGTGTTTTTTTTTTCCCCCGTATTGGCAAAAAGGTTGCTGCATAACTAGCATTTCAATATTTTTAAAGACATTCATTTACTAGATGAAAGAATGCATATACCAACTTTCTTACACAGGAACTTTGAGATTTCAGATTCTACCAATATGAATTGTCAGTGATTATGTATTTCTCTCTAATTTGTAAGTGCCTTAAGAGAACACATAAAGACTTTATCATTTCATCTTACCACTGTGGCAAATAGAGTACCTTAGATGAAATGAGCTCCCAGATATCAGGAAGTTTATGCAGACGAATGAGATTTCAGCTACACTTTAGGTCACATTCATTGTGACACTCATTTATTTCCTTAACATGCTTCTGGTTTTGGTTAGAAATGGGAAAAAGTTATGGCAGAGGTACCCATCCCATTTTGATTACTTTGCTTAATTCAGTTTGAATACTAAATACAATAGTATTTAGTGCTTCCCCCACTAAATGATAAGCTCTTTTGAGTGCAGACAGAAAAATTATCCTGTTCACTCTTGTGACTTTCTATCTCAGACTCCCTCCACACCACCATGGAATCATTTGGCTAATTACCAGCCTTGGTGTTTTTTTTTTTTTTTTTAAAGTGGATGATTCTAGCTGGTACACACATTTTCTAGCTAAGGCTTTGGGGAATACCAAGTAAAAGAGGGGTGAAGTTTAAATAATTGGAAAGCAACAAAATTAAATATGAAGGAGTCAAAAATGGAGATTTACTACCGAGTCTAAAGCTAAATGTTTAAAGCCCAATAGAGATGTACTCATGGTACAGACAGGTCAGGACTAAGCAAGAAATGTGGCAGAGAGGTCTGAAGTGAAGGTTTCAAATACTAGTTGGCAAAGAATGGTGGGACTGACTAAAAGCTTAGAACTGGAATAGACAATTATTACTTTTCTGAACAGTACTGAAATTCAGATTAGAAGTGTAGGCTTTGTATCTTGAAGGATTGGGGATCACTTATTTTTCCCAGAACATTTCCATCTGTGCAATGTTTGTGAATTCTCCATAGTAATTAGTTCTGTGGAGCATTTCCAGGTGGCATATTCTTTTTTTTTCTATGACTCCTGGGAATATATGAAATATAGAACAAATGCTTTTGCCACAAGATTTTATTAGGAAATTAACAATAACTTCTACTATTAATATAAATACAGTTCATTTATGATACATTTGCTTTATAAATATACTAAGGAGGGAAAATGGGCAAAAGTCAAGTCGGGTCTATCCTAAGAATTTCTTTAACTTTACATTTTCTGCAAGGTTATTAACTCAGTTGTGTGTATGTGTGTGTCTGTGGTTCTGCCTCTCTCTATCTAAATTTTTTGATGGTGCCTTTCTTCACTGTCTCTGTTCTTGGCCATGAGCCTTGATTTGTCCAATGGGACATTAGCAAGATTAATGCAGACAGAGACTTGAAAATTTTTTATTCATTTTTGTTTCCTGTCTTTGACTTCTGCCAGCATCATGACAAGATGCCTGTGTTAGTGTGCTGGAGAAATATTAAAGATGCCTGGAGGAGGACTCAGTTATCTGAGGTGATTTTTTGCTACACAGGACAAATCCCCACTTGACCCACTAGTTGACCACAGATACATGAGTGATCCCATTAAGTACATATGAAGCCTGACTCAGATTAGCAGAACCACCCCGTGACCTGAAGACTGACAAATGGTTGTTTTTTCATTGGTTTTAGATGTAGTTCAGTAGTAGTTGAATGATTCTCCTATAATATTTGAACCATTTCCTATCTGTCTTCAAGACCTTCCATCCCCTCAAATCTTGCATAGTTCCTTATAGTTGATATATTGTTCTGATCTAAGAACTTCAGATGCTACAGCTTCTAATTTGTACCTGACCAGCTATCTATCTACAGATGTTAATTTTTCAGTTTGTCTGTCTTAACCCTACCTGAACATGGGTGTTTGTCTTCCAAATTTACATTTTGGCTACTTAGCTATGTAGGCAGAACAGAGTGCCTTCAAAAGTGGAAAGGGAATTTATATTTGATATGGTAGGTAATAAATTTCATAAAGTAGTGATATGATGAAAAGGTTATTTAAGTAAAATCAGTCTGGAAGCTATACGCTTGATGAATTGGGGAAGAAAATAAGAGACGTTAGTTTATAGTTGAGTTCAAGTTGAAGAGGGAAGGTTGTTCATGTGTGACCTGGAGAGGGAGCTGGGAAAGTGAGATTAAATAGAAAAGTCTTTGCTGAGGAAGCATATGAGTACATTCTTTGGATCATATGAAGACTTGTTTAAGAACTGTTGCTGATTTTTTTTTCTCCACTGTTATATGTGTTGTTAATAGTTTTCTAAGTAGGCCCTAGCCCCAGGGTTCCCATTAAAAACTTTTAAATAGACTAGAATGAAATCACAGCAACATTCACATGTATAATGAATGCCAAGCAAAAGCCTTCAAAGTAAAATTATTGTGATAATTTAAAACCAATCCAGCCAGCATCCTGAGATATAGATATCATACTGAGTACTTCCATTACAGGAATTTACTTCCATTACCACATTTGGTAGTGGGGAGTTTCACATAGTCTTTAATAGATGCAACCTGAAAGTATTCAGGTTTTGACAGTGTCAGGTCAACATTAACTAACTGTGGTAATAATGACAACTTCAAAGCATAGTGTTCTTTGATTAGCAAGCTTTCTCAGAAATAGCAAAGAATATTGAGAAGGAAGTGGTGGGAAAGATATATGGTCTGCATTCATTCACTGATTTCCTTTTTTTTTTTTTTTTGATACTAGGGATAGAACCCAGGGTGCTCAACCACTGAGCCACACCCCCAGCCCTTTTTATTTTTTATTTTTTTAAAAACTTTTTTTTTGGTTGTAGATGGACACAATATCTTTATTTTATTTATTTATTTTTGTGTGGTGCTGAGGATCAAACCCAGTGCCTCACAAGTGTTAGACAAGCAGTCCACCACTGAGCTACAACCCCAGCCTCCCCGCCTCTTTTTAAGGCAGGGTCTCACTAAGTTGTTTAGGGCCTCGTTAAGTTACTAAGGCTGGCCTCAAACTTGTGATCCTCTTGCCTCAACCCTCCAAGTTTCTGGGATTACAGGTTGTGCCACCATGCCCAGCTTCATTCAATAATTTCTACAGATTGAGAAATACTTGGTTTATTTCAATCGTGATGCTTCCTCTTCCTTTTCTAAAAATAAACCTTTTTCATTCTTCATTAATCTTACTAAGTGAATAAATTACTTCTAGAGATATATAGCCCAATATTTATACCTATTCTTCTAACCAGTACCTGATATTTTATAGGCAAGTCACACCTGTGAATTGTTTTTGTTTTCTTGCTTGATTTGGTGGGAAAGCTCAAATTCAGGGGTCCTCTCTAGGAAGGTGGGTTTGCATCACAGTTTTATAAGTGAATATACAAGCATTTGAAAATTTCCTAAACAGAAATAAAGTCCAGAATGTAATGCAAGCATTGTATACCTGTACTGGGCCTTTTCAGCAACTAAAACATCTTTGAATGAAATTGTCTTTTATTCACCCTTTTCAAATGGCCATGGTCTATTTGACTGGTAGTAGAAGTAGTGATACATTTTAGACAGAAATTTTTCTAGTTGAATATGTTACAGTGAAATATTTAATATTCAGTGTACATGGAATGGATATTATGAATATAAAATAACCAGAAAATGGAAGAGTCTGGGTATAGACTAATCGTAGAAAAATAAGCATCCACTGATTGGTGTAATCCCCAGATCTCCCAGGATTGATCTGGTCAATTTGACTGGATTATATCATGTCCTTAAAAGGGTACTTAAGACCTGAGAAAATGTTTTTTTTTATAGTTTGAATCACAGATATGAAGAAAGAGACAGCAAGATGAAAGCCATTTTAACATAATTATATTGATTAACTGCCTTGTTTTTAATATACTGTTATCTCATCTTTTCTTTCTGTTTGACTAGAAATTGAATGTTATAAACATTTGCAATTCAGTATAATGTTTAGAAATACAATATGGCACAGATACAAGGGAATGAGAAAAGAAATTGTGCATATGGAGAAACATTAGACTTTCTAAGGGTGGCTATCTGAGTTGTATATATTTATATATCTCAATTAAAAAATCTTTACAAACAAAAGAACAGATACATTCACTCTTACACAGTAACTCACAAACAAGCCACATATATTTTGAGTCAGCTTCAAAGTTGCTAAGACCCAAATCATTTTTACAGTTTTTCTAATACTGTTTAACCATATTTATTTATTTAAAAGTTCTGTTGAATGCTTGCTGAGGTAAAAAATGCTGAATTGTTTTTTTAAATTTATTTTTTTAGTTGCAGTTGGACACAATACCTTTATTTTATTTATTTATTTTTATGTGGTGCTGAGGATGGAACCCAGGGCCTTGCACATGCTAGGCAAGTGCTCTACCACTGAGCCACAAACCCAGCCCCCTGAATTCATTTTTTACATTAAAAGTTTAATAACTTAAAAATCACCAAAGGCAACTGGTTACCCACATGTAAATGGTACTTTCTCACTGTTGACATCAGATACCTCAGATACTGAAGATCTAATTCAATTTAAAGATTTGAATTGTGCTAAGTACCCTAGGATATGATTGTGAATGGGACCACTTTGCCATCACTCAAGAAGGCATTGCAGTTCAGCTGGGGATGAAGACAACCCAATAGGTAATGTCAGCAAAATTCTGTGTGGGCCATCAAAGAGGAATACTTTAAAATTATGGTGATAGCTCTCCTTCATGACCTTACTTGGTCAAGTACATCAAAACTCATAGTGCCCAGAATTAAATTATCTCTAAACCATATTATTAGCTAGGATATAGGATTTCTAGGGAATATTCAGACTGAATCCCTTGATCATATTTGATCCAGAGGCTATTCCAATTTTCAAGATCATTGTAACTCTCAGCTTGACTGAAAGAAATAAATGAAAAATGAATTGCCTATCTGGTTATTGTTATACAATTAATCCTAGAGCTATGGCAGAATATGAAAGCCATGATTAAGGCACATTAATACAAATAGATGCTGTTTGTTGTATTTCCCTATAGTCCTCTCTTTGTTTCTGTAAACTTGAAAGAAATACCTAATTATTTTTTTAATATTTTTTTTTTACTTATAGTTGGACATAATACCTTTATTTTATTTATTTATTTTTATGTGGTGCTGAGAATCGAACCCAGGGCCTTTCACATACCAGGCGAGCGCTGTAGCACTGAGCCACAACCCCAGCCCCTAATTCTTATATAGAGTTTAGAAGTTTGCTTCAATATTGAGACAGAATAAGCTACCTGACGAATCTATTGTGACCAGGTGGATTAGAAGTCAAAAGTAAAAGTTAGATTGTGAAAAACATAGGTAGCAGTTATATTTCAAGGATGAGTAAAACTGCCAGTATACTTAGAGTTATCAATCATTATGATTAAAAAATCAATGTGGTAGGTACTTAAAAAATGCTTTGATATCTAGGTTTACCTCAATCCTTACCCAGTCACTTAACACTCCTAAACAAAGGACCATTTAACTAGCTTTGCATCTGACTGGACTGAGATTGAATAGCTTGGCTGTAATTTTCAGTTTGGCTGAACACCAATCAAGATTCATTCATTCTAGCATATATAGTGCCCCTTGCATTCAACTTCTTTACTGTTCAAAGAAAAGAAAGGACAGAGCACATATCTATCCTCAGCAGGGGAGGTTGTTGTTGTTTTACCCTTAAGTGGCAGCTGTGCTCTCATTTAATGGAAATACTGGTAACATGTCTTTGTGTGGTATAATGAGCCTTTGTGAGCTAGGACACAAATTCTTTACAAAAAGCAATCATTTCAGTTTCTTTAAGAAGACACACATTCTAGTCTGTTTGTATGAGTCCATTAAGTCTCAGACATTTACTGTAGATACATATGTGTACAGGAAAGATGAACCCAAACTCCCTGAAGGTCTTTGCAAGAAAGCCAGATAAGTAAACAGTTTTGTTTTTCATCTAAACTGCAGATTTGTTTAGGAATTGTAGTATCCCACCCCCCAGGCCATTTGGTGCCAGAATTTAAATTTGTGAGGGTCTTATCCCACTTTAAAACAACCATTTAATTCAAACTTTGTTGTATTTAGATTTCCATGTTAAAATAATCCATATTTTATCATATACATAATTTATATGTATATGTGTGTATAGGCATGTATTATATGTGTACACACAGGCACACACACACATACACACACACATGCATTCACTTATGTGCACCAGAATATCTTGAATAGCATTGATGAACAAAGAATGAAAGTTAAAAACTAAATGATAAATGCCATTTAATTTTCAGAAATCATTATTGGCTAAAAGAAACCACAGAACAATATAGCTGGACTTATACCTTCATAATCAAACTATTATTTGAATGACCCAATCACTTAAATTGGTGTACAAGAAATGAAGACAATACTTAGTATTTTGAAAGAGAACTAAAATCTTTTCAACACTTCAAATTTGTATAACATCCCTTGCTGTTACCTTGGTGTTTCTCTTGAATACAAATGATTGCTTTTTTTCCTTTTAGAACATATTCTCTAGCCATTCCTGAAGTTATAAGTAATTATTTCTCTTGGTGAAAATAGAACACAAAAAAATCCCTTACCAGGTTATTGATACTAAACATTAAGATATTAAGGAGATGATACATTATCATTTTTATACACATCACAATGTTTTTAGGTATAATGGGCATACTAATTTTTGCATGAATGATTTAATTTGTAAGCTTGTTTAGTATAATCAGTAGAGACCAATAAAAATGTGACAAGCAAATAGAATAGAGCTTTCTAATCTAGGTGTAATTTAAAGGTATATTTTACATCAACTTGGCCATCATTTTTAAATGTTGGTATTTATTTCTGTCCAGAAAGGCATTTTTGCCCTTTTACATTACTTAACTATTAGAGTGCTTATTTGTATTTTCTTCTGGACGTTTCTTAAACTTTGTGAGAAGAGACTTACCTTTTTTAAAGATTAAGTAAGTTTCCTACAATGCTAATGAATTAAACTAAAAGTATGAAGACTTTAAGAAACATTGCAGACAGAACAGAAATGACTAGTGTAAGTCACTAGGGCAGAGATATGATTGATTTCATGTTCTATAGCTACATGACACTATATAAGTCATGCTTACCGCTTCAACATAATTTTGTGTGTAAGGATACACATTGGTTCAGCTGTTAAAGAAGAAAAGGGAAACCAAGAAGCAAATCTGATACCCATTTGGCACCTTATTCACTGAATTTTGAAACTGATAACTCCAAAATACTTAATTCTTTCTACTCCAAGTCATTATCCTATTGTTAATTTTCTCTATAAAGCCATGTAATTGCATGAATAGGTATTTCACTTCCTTGTGAATTAATATGGTGGTAAGTGTGCATTGATTGAATTATAAAGCATTTGGTTGTGTGAAGGTGTTTTAGGGCTGTTGTGATTAAATTTTGAACTCTAAATTCATAAGAGGGTTCATTGTGGTGTGAGGATATCGCTGGAACAGGGTTAAGGAAGTCTGCCAAAAGGGAGGTGGACTTCAATTCAGGCCATGAGGGTCCTTCATAAAGAAATTTAAGGACTGATCAAAATGAGGCATAGATCTAAATTATTGAAAGAACGAAAGTCCATACTCTAATTAAGAGACAAGGTAGAGTATGGGTCTTTGAGAAGAACACACCAGCTACATCTTAGCTAGTCATATTTATACAGATAAAATCCAAAGTACAAGGGTGCCTCAGTCTGGCTGGGCACAAATGCCGCAGTCTGGCTGGGCACACAATCACGAGCCACCACACAGCTTGTAGATTCAAACAGCAACTCTTTATTCCCGAACTCACACCAGCCGTCTACAATCACGTTCTGGGGAAATCCACGTTCTCTGCCCAAATCCCCGTTCTCTGCCCAAATCCACCTCCACTGGGCTTCTATCTCCAAAATATACTGTCTAAATCCCTTGAGAACTCAAGGGGCACTCAGGCAGCAGGATACGCCCTATTCCCAGCAGGAATAATCTTAAACCTTAAACCTGGAACCTAAACCGGGAACGCCCTAATCCGCCTTGGTCCTTGAGCAAGGTCACCTACATTCAATGTCACTGCAACATGGGGTAAGCTGGCAAGGAAATTGTCATACCTACTTGGCTAATGGCTCCCAGCATCTCCCCCGTGATTTAAAA
>NW_026000316.1:6165589-6168784 GCF_001458135.2 Marmota marmota marmota
TGGACCGGTAGTCAGTGACGGGTATGATTCAATTGCAGTGGTATCAACCTAAGACAGGAGGCTGACGCCTAAAGGTCAGTTTTCCGATGTCGGGTAAGAACCATATGTTGAATTGGACAACCTACCAGGCACGGTCCTTAAGCCACATTGCTTGTTGTTTAATTAATCAGAAGGGGGGAGATGCTGGGAGCCATTAGCCAAGTAGGTATGACAATTTCCTTGCCAGCGTACCCCATGTTGCAGTGACATCGAATGTAGGTGACCTTGCTAAAGGACCAGGGCGGATTAGGGTGTTCCTGGTTTAAGATAATCGGGTTTAGGGCGTTCCCAGTTTAGGTTCCAGGTTTAAGGTTTAAGATTATTCCTGCTGGGAATAGGGCGTATCCTGCTGCCTGAGTTCCCCTTGAGTTCTCACGGGATTCAGACAGTATATTTTGGGAGATAGAAGCCCAGTGGTGGTGGATTTGGGCAGAGAACATGGATTTCCCCAGAACGTGATTGTAAAGTGCCGGTGACAGTTCGGGAATAAAGAGTTGCTGTTTGAATCTACAAGCTGTGTGGTGGCTCATGATTGTGTGCCCAGCCAGACTGCGGCACAAGGGCATGATCTAAGAGGATGTTTTTAGTTCTCCTTTGTGGTAGTAACTGGATATATTGACCATTACCTGAACGGGGGTCACTATTGACATGTTAACCATTACTAGGATAGGGTGTTATTTTCTTTTGTTTTTGATGCATTCTGTTTTTGTAAATTTAAACAGAACTACATTGGTATGTCTGTGGATAAGATCTAATGATTGATTTAATAGGCCTGTTTGTGATCAAGATGTGTAAAAGTAACTTTTAAATCTGGACTTTTAATCCATGTGAAACTGGACTTTTAATCATGAACTTTGAATCACGTCTACTCCTGTGTTGACCTGCATGTCTCATTTCCACCTATCCTTTATGTCTTCTAGTCTGTCTCAAGGATTGCTATGTCATTCGAATCCTTGGAGCATAAGGGCTGGGGGGGTGGCTCAGTGGTAGAGTGCTTACCTAGCATGTGTGAGGCACTTGGTTCAATTCTCAGCACCACATATAAATAAATAAAATAAAGGTCTATTGACATGTACAAGGCCCTGGGTTCAATCTTCAGCACCACACACATACACACACAAATCATTGGAGCATCAGATCTTGTTCGTTGGGTATATTCCTTAGGGGCTTTTCAGGTGAGAGTTCAAGTCCAAGAACATAGAGTTAATCTTTTCTGGACCCATTTAGTGTTTCACTTTGAACCTTGTATTAAGAGAAGTCTATGAGGGAGTACCTCTAAAGACCTAATAGCTAATAGTCAACACTGACTGTAAATTGAACAGCATTGTGGCATTTAGTAGTTTGCCACTCTTGATATGGAGGAATTAAAGTAATACTTAGTTGTGTTTTTTTTCTTAAGACTTTATTTGCCACGAATAAAACAAAAACAAATATTTTGTTAAAAATGCATAGATTAAGATGTGCAAAATGTGACAAATATGGATTTGGGTCACTGGCTAATTATGTAATATATGCATGTATGACCAAATCTTTGAGAAAAAAAATCTTTTGCTAGAAGAACACTACTAGAAATCCTCTGTAAATTAGATTTGTTAAGCTTGCTTAGTTTCAGAAATAAACAAACAAAAAATTTTGTGTGTGGGGGATGGCACACACAAAATTGAATTTAGGGGCACTCAATCACTGAACCACATCCCCAGCCCTATTTTGTATTTTATTTAGAGACAGGGTCTCACTGAGTTGCTTAGGTCCTCGCCAGTGCTGAGGCTGGCTTTGAACTTGCAATCCTCCTGTCTTGACCTCCCAAGCCACTGGGATTACAGGCATGTGCCACCGTGCCCAGCCAAAAAATAAAAAAAAATAAAAAAAAAAAAGATTTAAGGAAGGTGTGGCCTTTTGCTGTAGGCAGGAATTCTGGAACATCATAATGTGCCTAAATTCAAGAAAACAAAAAAGTGAAATTTTGAACACAGCATTACTCTCAAACAAAAACATTTGTTTTCCCTGATAAATTCCTTTCACAAGATGAGCTGGATTTATAAGCAGACACAAGAGGAATGGGCTTGCTGGCATGATGGAACATGTGTGTAATCACAGTGATTTGGAAGGCTGAGACAGGAGGATCGCAAGTTTGAGACCAATCTCAGCAACTTAATGAGGCCCTAAGCAACTTAGAAAGACTGTGAAGGATTAGGAATGTGGCTCAGAGGTAAACTGCCCCTGGTTTCAATCTCAAGAACCATAAACCAGGGGGGGGAGAGAGAGGCTTGTGGAAAGCCGGTGGTGGCAGTTGAGGCTCTGAGGGTTTTTCCTGAGAGGCTGTTTTGTTTGGCGTGTGTGGTTCTAAAAATAAAGTTAGTTTCTTTTGACAAGTGGCTCCTGATTGTGCCCAGCCAGACTGCGGCATTTGGTGGCTCGCACGGAGAGCGACTGAGGCCATTATTGCCAGAATTCCTATCTTCATTCCAGTGCTGGTGAAGTCAAAGATAAAACCAATCTACAGCTTCTACAATAGCCATCACTGAACTGCTTGCAGAACTTGCCTGGACACATTTTGAGCTCACCTGTTGGATGCGAAGTCTCCTGGCCTTCAGTGTTGCAATCCTGAGTCACACTTGGAAGCCATAACTTGAGAAGGCCTGTTCAGTGCAGTACTAGAAAAGGACCAAGACCCAAGCATGTATAATGTACATGAGCCTAAGGTGGTTTTGACCTGTACTGTGCTGCCAGAGGTTGAGGAGTGATGGTGGAGGCAGTCCTTTGCTACATGGCTAAACAGATCCAGAGGATCAGTCTATATATATCGTCTCTCATTTTAAATGGCTGCCATCAAAACAGAGGACTGGAACATCATATTTTAGGAACGGTATCTGTTTTTGTTCACTAAATCTCTAAAGCCTACCACATTAAAACTTGTTGCAAACGGGGAAGATGGCGGCGAGGGGAGTGCATTACCCCCGTGTGCTGCTTCACTGTGTGGGAGTATGACAAGTCAGGACGGCTAAAGGATATCTTGTTAGGAATTTCCAGCAATAGTGGGGTGCTCCGGAACCTGGAGGAAGGATTTCCATCGCACGAGGATCGGCTACGGGGACTCAAACGCGAGAGGTTTGTCGCACGGAGGGTAACTGCTTATTCAGCAAATCGCCCCGCGGC
>NW_026000316.1:6170896-6200633 GCF_001458135.2 Marmota marmota marmota
GAGATAGAGTGATTTTAAAGACTAGTTTTAATAGTGAAGTGAAAAGGTGCCAAGCTGGCCCCTCAGATTTTCCTAGAGTTAACTAAACATGCACATTAATTATTCATTGTATCTGGAATGAGGGACTTTGTAGCCTCCTCAGTTACAGAAATCCTCTTGAGGATCTAAAGTCTCTTCTCCATGTCACCTCAATGTTCAGTCCTACAGTTATAAAAGAAAGTATCCTTCTGCCAAAAATTTCATCCAACTAGCTTCAATTCACAGTAGTGTTTAGTTTAGCAGATCCTTGTGACACCTGCTCTGCCTTTGCCAAATTTTAATTACACTCAGCTCTGCTCAGGAAGACAGGCACTTTTCTGCATTTGGTGGTGAGAGATGCTGATTGCCTAGGGACTGGAGTGAGTTCAGCAAACACAAATCTTTGCTTCTTAAAAAAGCTAGCAGAAAGTCACCAATAAAAAAGAAGCATACAAAAGAAACTCAACCCCTTAAAAAAGTGTGGCATGGGTGTTTCTTGCTGGAATTCAAATACCCTACTTCTTAGTCTGCACAAGGTTAAAGTCCTTTGAACAGAAAAAGGATACTATCTGTTAGTGAAATTTATTTAATGTGACATACTATGCCTTTTGGGGGACAGCAGAGAAGGGAACGGAAACACTCTTAGATCATTACCACTGGCTGTGCAAATCCTGAAACCATGACAGGATGTGAAAGTGAGTCTCAGGAAAAAAATAGAAATGAGGGTTATGGGTTAAAGTTTTAATGAAAGAAATGCTGAATCTGAGTAGTCAAAGGTTGACTCACATGGCATAGTTTCTTTAGCTTTTGCTCAAAAGGAAACAATTTTTATAGTCATTTTAGCAGTTACCTTTTTTATTTTCTTTTTCCTGTACAGGGATAATAAATTAGCAGATGTTTAGTTGTCTTTCTTATAAACAATGCCATTTAAAATAATGGTTGATTCAGAAGTAGGCAAGGTTATATAGTAAACCCCAAGCCCATCCCCATCCCTCCAAGAACACAGTGAATACCTTTAGAAGGCTAAAGAGGAGGAGTATTTGGAGGAGGAACTAGTTAATCTCCATGTCACTTAGATTGTCACTGTTTCCCTTTTATAAAAACAGCAGTAAAAATCATTTTAAATGGAGACCCTGAATTTGCATTTATAATTAAGGAAGCTTCATTCTATTCTGTAACTAGAAGTGTTAGTCAGTTTTTCATTGCTGTGGCTAAGATACCTGAAAATTTAGAACAATTTAGAGGAGAAAAATTTTATTTTGGGCTCATGGTTTCAGAGGTTCAGTCCATTGCTTTGGGTCCAAGATGAGACAAAATAGTATCATGGCAAAAGGGCAGGGAGGAGGAAGACTGCTTAGCTTATGGAAGTTAGGAAGCAGAGAGAGAGGGAAGAAACTGGGGGACAAGATATAATCCCCAAGGACACACCCCTGGAGATTTACTTTCTCCAACCACACCCTACCTACTGAACTATAGTTACCACCTGGTACTCCATTTAAGTAATCCATTAAATGGAGTAATCCACTGTTTAGGTTAAAGCTCTCATAATATAATCATTTCACCTCTGAATATTCCTGCATTGACTGTCACATGAACTTATTGGCGGACACCTCATATCCAAACGTTAACACCAGGCTTAATAATAGAAGAATTCGAGAGAGACAGCTGGTTGCAGTGTTAAAAACAAAAGAAAATTGGCTGAAAGGCCAAATCCTGTAGAACCCAGAAAAGTAGCAGTATGTGTGAAACCACTGTTGAGTGGTGGGGCCTGTGGCAACCGGGACTGTATAATGCTTACCTGAAGGCAGTCTGATTCAGATTCTTGAGAAAACAGTGTGCTGGCCAAACAAAATAAATCTGTGGGCCAGTGACCATCAGCAGATGCTATTTCATCCTGCCCTAGGACTTGGCAAATACATGAATAACAAATGTTTGATTTATGAAAAGGAACTTCAAAATTCTAGCTGCTCCTAGAAAGCAGACCTAAGCTTTAAGTTCAGAAAGTTCCTGTGTGATTCTCTATCAGGGGTTGGAGGTTTCCTCCAGGAAGTGATATTTGACCTAGAAATTGAGGGATGTGTGAAATTTTGCTAGATCATGAATTGGGATATCATGAATCAAGGAATGTGTTTGGGAAATGGCAAATAATTTGGCATACAAACGTTGGGCTAAATGATACTAGGAATACAGGATGAGACATTGTAAAGCACAATGAGTGTCATTTAAGAAGTTGACATGTCAGAATTTCTGGCATATTTGATGGGCAGTGGCTTCTAAGATCCTTTCTCTCTCCTCAGGGACATTTATGAAACAAAGAAATGTCAGAGGTGAAGAGGACACTTTTATGTTCTCTACTTTAACCTTCTCATTTTACTGATGGGGAAATGGGATCTAAGGGATTAACATGTTTGTTTAAGCATATACCAGTACAAGAATTAGAATATTCTACCTATCCTTCTCACCAGGTTTCAGTTCAATTTCTTTTTTGCATGGCTGTTATATTTCGCTTTCATTTTTGCTGATTTTTAAAAATTCATGGAGTTAGGCAAAGCTATATATCATATCTAAAAGGCTATGCAAGTTTCTGCCAATGAAATCAATAGGACTTGATGTTCTGCAGTCTCCAGGTGTGAAGAAAGCTTCTTTCATGGGATTCTAGCTAGCCTCTGCTATTTTAGGTGATCTGTGCAAATGATTTCAAATATATTGTAAATTAACTGTGACATGTCTGTTACCACAATCTTGGACATGTTGATTTACAGATAGTCATTCTCATTTTGGTGCTGATTCATTTTCTAATCATGAGTTGCCTCCCCCAGTTTGCATCCCGGCAAGTTTGACCTTATTCAAAGGTGGAAGAGACAGAATACCAATGTAGTATAATTTGAAGTCCAATCCCAGCCTAGATTCTAGTTCGTAAACCTGAGTTCATTTTTAAGGGTGTGCTATAGGCATATACATTTTACTAATGTCATATATCCATTATTAATTATAACTCATATCACTAGAAAATGACCCTCCTTATCTCCTTTAATACATTTTGCTCTAAATTTTACTTTTATTATATTCATAAGGGCATCCTTGACACTTTGCTTTAGAGTTTGATTAATATCTTTGCAACATATGAATTTTAAGTACATTTAGGCATTCTGTTTCTGAAAAAGATCACACATTAACCAGATAACACATTAATGTGGATTAGTTTATCTAATTCAGCCACTATTATTGTTTTCCAATGATGCATAGCAAATTAAACACAAATATAGTAGCTGAAAGCAGTACAGACTTATTAGCTCATAGTTCTATAGGTCTTAAGTATGAATAGGCTCAATTCTCTGCTGAAGTACTCATAAGATTTCAGTAATTGAGGGATTGAGATTTTATCTGGAGCTTCTAGAGAAGAATCTGCTTCCAATCTTATTTAAGTTGGTGGTCAAATTCATTGTAGGACTCAGGCCCCCATTTTTTCTTTTGGCTGTCATCTCAGATCTTCTCAGTTCCTAAAGTCTTTCCACATACCTTCTCAGACAGTCTCCTCCATTTTGAAATCAACCACAGGCAAGTCCTTCTTCTAGTTCAAATCTCTCACTTCCAGGGGAAGACCAAGTTAATATTTTGTACTTTCTGATTACTAATTTTGCCTTGGAATGTTCCAGAGGACAATACAACCTAGCTGCAGCACTGTGTAGAATCTGATATAGGTGACCTCTTCTGAAATATGCATTTATATTGCTTAGAGTGATATTAATTTTTCCTACAGAATCATGCAATACCTGTTAACTACTGAGAAAGAGAGAGAGATGGAACAGAAAGGTCATTCTTTCGGCCTTGTATAACAGTAGTGGTTCATGTGTAGGACAAAGTATTAGTAATGTTATTTGCTTATCATGACATAGCCACATTAGGCTAAATATATGTGACCTATCAATGACAACCAAGATCCAAAAGTAGCTTTTTATAGAGTAAACCTAATTAGGGTCATTGAAACAAGGTTATTCCAAAAAATTCTTGACTGTCACCTCAAACTATTAAGATCACTTGTTGGCATCAGTGAAGCAATGGCAGACTGATTGGTTTATTTACTATGACAATTAAGAATGGAGTAGTCTCCAGGCATGGTGGTGCACACCTGTAATCCCAGCAGCTCTGGAAACTGAGGCAGGAGGATCACAAGTTCAAAGCCAGCCTCAGCAACTTAGCAAGGCTGTAATCAACTCAGCAAGATCCTGTCTCTAAAGAAATTTTAAAAAGATCTGCTGAGGATGTGGCTTAATGATTAAGCACCCCTGGGTTCAATCTCCAGTACCAAAAAGGGAAAAATGTAGTAGCCATCTTTAAAACAGAGCCAATATTCTGAAAACAGAGACTTGAAACTGAAACTAAAATTAGATAACTAGAAATAAAATTACAAATTTATGTGTATTTTCTAGAATAGCTCAATTATAATGCATTAATTTCCTCGACCATTTAATTTAATAGGTATTAATGGCATCATCTTTGAATTATAAAAGTTAACAGGAACAGTCAAAGAATAAGGGGCATTTTTTAATGTGAAAATGACTTATATATTACCAAGATTCAATGGGATGCTTTCCTATATCTTTGACATCTTCAATTCTCTCATTTACAAAATTCCCTCAGAGTTGGTGAAATCAATTGTCATAACTTCTTTTGCTAAGGACATTGAAAGGGCCAAACTAGTATGCTATTAATAAAGTCATTTAGTCACAGCCAATAGGTAAGGTTCAAATTTTTGACATTTATCTTTCTGCCTTTGGTCTTTACTTGCCTCCTTCCTTCAAGCAACATCATTCTAGTGAATGTTGAAGTGTTTGTTTTTACTACCAGTCTTTTTTTTTCTGTGAATTTTCATTGCCTATGGATATGAAAAAAATTAGAATATGCAATAACTATCAAGATTATGATAATATTTCTGTGAATAAAGGCCGAAATATAAATTTGAACTCTGTCCTTCAGATTTTTAAACCTTTCTCTGCCTCCATGCTAAATTATTTTTTGTTCTTTAAATGAGAAAAAAGAGTTTAAGTTATTATAAAATGCTTTACTACATAGACCATACTGAAGTGACATTTTATGACTTCCATGAATTGCAGTAAACCACATTTCACTGATCTTGTTTTATAAGTCACAATACATTTTTTAAGATGAGAAACCAATTCATTCTGCTGAGTGTAGTTGGTTCTATAGATGATAAATATCACACAGGAGAGAGCAGGCTCTCTAACTGTAAAAATGGTCTTGCCTTGTTTCAGGAGAATTAAAGAATAAATAACTCATGAAAAGTAAAACCAAGAATGTGTATGTTTGTAGTGTCTGAGATCAGAATCATCCAGCATCAGCTGTAATACTAAAGTAGCAAGCAATTTACTTATTAACTTTTCTTCCCCCCCCACCATGGGGTCAAAAGAAATTCTCCAAAATGTGCTTCCATTTTTATATGCTCCATTTCTTCTTACTTCCTCTTTGAGTAGGACTTCTTTGCTATGAGTTCACATTTTTTTCTTTGCTATGATTAAGTGGTATATTTACTTATTTTATGCATAAAGGATGTGCTGTGTGTTCCCTAAGAGGTTGAAATATCACTCAGTCCCTGTGACAAAAAGGCTCACAATATGATCTTGGCAATCATGCTGTTATCAGGGTAATTTTCTCCTATAATTCTGGGCACATGATCATTGTCAGGATTTTAGAATTACCCCAATGCATCCTCATGTTCTATATTCCACATACAGAAAATTTCAAGAGTGACAAATGAAACATGGCATTTGCTACTTTACTTACACATGGACTTGATCCTTTATTCTTCCTGAATTGAGAGGAAGATGTCCTAAATATTAATGATAATCCAAACCTAGACATCAAAACTTCTAGCATAGGCAAATGTCGCTCATGAAGAATGGTATTTTCCCCTTGAATAAGCATAAGACATATCATTTCTTTAGTTGATTTTTCTTAACCTCTGGTGATATGGTTCAGGCCTGGTGTATGCAGGCCAGTTCTGTGTGATTGTAAGTAAATTGCATAGGCTTGGTGTGAGTATAGATCCTTTAGTTCATCCTTTCCTTTATTCCTATGATGGTCTCAAGAAATCTGAATACATTTGTATATAACAGTTTTTCTCTCTCTTATTGTGGGCAAGGTAGAGATTTATCCCTCTTAGTCTGCTCAATCTTTTATAACAAAATACCATGAACTGAGTAGCTTATGAACTCTGGAATTTATTATAATTTTGAAGACAGGGAAGTCCAGGATGAAGGCAGAGTCAGTGTCTAGTGAGGGTCTGCTTTTGGGCTTATATGTGGTACCTTTTTGCTGTGTCCTTATATAGTAAAAAAGAACAAGGGTCTCTCTTGGACCTCTTTTATGAGAGCACTAATCTTATTCATTAGAGCTGTACCCTCAAGACCTAGTCACTTCCTAAATGCCTCACCTCCTGAAATCATTATCTTGAGGTCAGGATTTCAACATATGAATTTTTTTGGGGGGGGGAACATCTGTATCATTGCAATCCCTTTAAGACAAGATCCCAAATAAAGATACCCTTTTTGATATAGTTGTTATATTGCCAACTCATGTTAAAATTAGACAACGGGAACTGAGATGCAGGTTCAACAGTCATGAGAATATAGGAAAGCCCAGTATCTTACAGGATTCAAGAAAGGTAAATACTAACATTGAAAGAGTTTTCTATTCAGGATATTATTTCTAATGTGCAAGAACATGAAAACAATGATGTTAAATTGCCTAAGGGAATGAAGTAAGGCTTAGAGTTTTTGTTTGACCACCATCACATCGAGTTTTCAGAAGTTTTCAGAATAACAGTGAAAGTGAAGTATGTACCTTTTAAAGTTTATATATAAAAGGCATCAAAGTATTACATACAGACAAACCAGGACTTCAAATTAAGTTTAAAGAAAAAGCAACAGAACCATTCTGCATGAACAAAGACTAATTTTCAATCAATACATATTGAGGTAACAAAAAAAAAAAATACTGCTAACTGGAAGTATAGCAAGACCTCCCTTAAACATAAGAAGAAGGTGGAATATATGTATATTTCTCATGGACTATTCCATTATTAAATCAATTTATTTTTTTTTGTTTTTTTTTTCAATTTGTGATAGATATTTATACTTTGAAAATCTTGGCTCTTGATTAAGTATTACCTCTTTTCCTTTAATGATAATTACCAGTGATTCATTTCCAAGAATGTACAAGGAATGTTGGAGACAGAACTGGCCAGGGATAGTGTTTGGCCTTAAGCAAGCAGTCATGTCAACTGTGGAATTAGATCATTGCTATAAAGCAAACACACTAGCACATGTGCAGGAGACTGGGTGAGAATAAAAAACTAAGGAAATTTTCCTATCTTACAAAGCCATGCCTCCTTCAGAGCAAGGAGTTTGCTTAGGTGAATTGCTTTTCAAGCAGAAGATTAGGATCAAATTATTGGAAAACAGCAGCACGTATGATTGGGACTTTAACAATAGAAAGATGTAATAAAATGATTGAGAAGTTGAGGAAAATCTATGCAGACATATGGAGTACATACTGAATGACTTAACTGAATGTTAGTTTCTTCTTGGGCTAGTTCCACTAAACTGTTATAGATCATGAGGGAAAAACAAGTCAAAAAATGAAGGAGAGTAAGATGAATCTGCAATTTACAAGTAAAATCTTTAGGGCTAAAAAAAAGATATACTAGGTGGAGTTTAATTTGGGGAAAATAACTCTCCTCATAAAAGAGCATATAAAATCCTATATTCAAATAGATTTTTGTTGAAGATTTAGGCTCTTATCCAAGATTTAGAAGCTTTACCTCAACTAGCTGCAATGCTGAGAAGGCAACATCAAAGATGTCCCAAGTGTTACGGTTTAAATATGAGGCGACCCCAAAAAACTCATGTATGAGACAATGAAAGAAAGTTTAGAGGAGAAATGAATGAGTTATGAAAGCCTTAACATAATCAGTGTGTTAATCTACTGGATTAACTAAGTGGTGACTGTAGGTAGATAGGGTATGGCTGGAGGAGGTGGGTCCTTGGTAGCGTGCTTTTGATATTCATATTTTGTCTGTGGTGAGAGGAGATTTCTTTTTGCTGCCTGGTGCCTTGTTTTGAACCTCTTTCCTCTTCCACACTCTTCTGCCATGATAGTGTGCTTCATCTTGGGCCAGAGCAATGGAGTCAGCCATGTATAGACTGAGTTCTCTGAAACCATGAGCCCCCAAATAAACTTTTCCTCCTCAAATTGTTATTGTTGGTCTTTTGGAAAATCTATGCAGACATATGGAGTACATACTGAATGACTTAACTGAATGTTAGCTTTTATTTCATATTTATTGAAAAAAATAACTAAAACACTAAGAAATGAACATAAGTGGCATATATATATAATCTTTTTGACCTCCCACAATAAAGGTACATCTTATTTCTCACTCCCTATATCACTCTGTGGCTTATTCCCCACATATTACCTTAATTAGATGGCCCCACAAACTCCTTACCAGAATTACTATCAAAAATAATTATCTTGGACAAACAGTGCATTAAACAAAACTGTCATAAATTAGATTACCTTATAACATGAAATAGACAAAAAATAATGTGAACAATGTAAAATAAAGAACTATTGTGTATAAAGAGAGTAAAAGTCACCATGTTTGGATAGAAGGAAGACTTAGAGAAGACAAAAAAAAAATGTCTGAAAGAAAGGCAATATGAAGTTTACAGTCAAAGGAAGCAACCTAATTCTACCTTGTCTTCTCTATATTGGTTTGTATCTTGAGGATTTAGTCTTCCTTTTTCTTCTCAGCATAAAGTCTTGGATGAAGTACAACTTGACTATCCAATATTTATATAACCATTGCCTAATTTCCAATAGTACTGTTTCAGCAGTAATTCTCAATCATGACTCCTCAAAGAACTATATCAGGAGCTTGTACTTCTGCCTAAACCTGGTCTGGTACAACAGCTTCTCCATTAATTGAGTGGGCCTTATGATTGGTATATTTTAAAAGCTTCCCATATATATCTAATGGACAGCCAGGGTTGTAAACCATTGCCTTTGTTCTAAAATATTACCTACAGAAATAATTCTCTGGGAAAATTTTTTAAGATGTCGATTTCTGAGCTTTAGCACTTCACATCTAGTAGTTGGACAATGGACCTGGGACTCCACATTTTTAATAAGTTCCCAAGTGATACAGATGCAGATAGTCCAGGACCACATTTTGAGAAACACTGCATTAATGCTTTTCTCTCTTCACATACCCCCCAAAAGCTCTAATTTTTCACTACATGATATTGAAAAGTGGCTGTAGAATAAATGTAGTTCATAAGCCCCATTGAAAAAATCCTGCTTCGTTGTTATGTCAGAGTAAATGGATTTTGTGATTTATGTCTTAGATGCTGACCATTTACAAACCTGGAAAATTTTCTACCCATCTTACTCTTATTTAATAAAAGGTCTGGGAAGTAAGATTTCATTGACTGGAAAAATGAAAGTTTCTTAGAAATGAGAATTCAATGGCTGGATGCATTAGTTTTCTATCACTATTTAACAAATTACAATAAATTTAGTGTCTTTAAAGCAACATATATTTATTATCTCATAGTTTGCATGATTCAGGAATCTTGATCTGGCTGTAGCTGGGTCAGAAGATCTCTGATCCTCTAAGATTAGAGATCTCAATACCTCATCAGTCTGTATTCTAGGTGTTGGCTAGGCTCAGTACATTTGTAGAGGAAACAAGCCTGTGTGATTATAAGCAGAAATCTGTTGTTTGTAATTTTAGGACTGACATTTTATTGCTGGCCATCTGCTGTGGGCCACTGTCACTGCCTTAGAGGAACCTACAGTTTCTTGCCATATTGTCCTCTTTGCAGGCCCTTTCACCACATGGCAGCTTACTTTTTCAATGCCTGCAGCAAAATGCCTTACTCTTGTTACCTAAGACAGTCTTATATAAAGTAACATAACACCTTTGCCTTATAGCATAACTTTATCAAGGAAGTCCTTTGCCATATACCATTGTCCAGAAGAAAGCTACAAGTTCTGCCAGTAATCAAGGGGAGGGGATTATACAAGTGCCTAACTCTTTTGGGGGACATCTTAGAATTCTGCAGACAACAATGATTAAATGAAGACACATCCTAAACATCAACTTTGTCTTAGAAGGAAATGTGATAAATGGAAAACAAAATCAAGAGGAAAAATTTGAGTAAGTGTTGTCACCATGGAGAGATTAAAGTGTGGGAGGAAAGAACTCCTCAACATGAATTTAAAATAGTCATTTGAAAGGTCAACCAAGTTGTAGCTGGATGAAATCATTTAAAATGTATACAATTCTCTGATGTGTCAGACACTGTCTTTGGTGGCATTTTTCATCATACATGAGGACAAGGTATTAACAAACTAAATTTTATAGTGTTGGAAGATGATTGAGAAAGAATGAAGATTTACTTTTGATATTCATATTAGTAATGTTTTTATTTTACATTTACTTAAATTTGGGAAAGGATGGGTCACTAATAAGAATTATTGGTCATAATCTGGACACATCCTTAGGTCCTTACCATTTAGCAACATCAATGCATTTCATCCATAATCTCCATATTATTTGGAATAAGATAACTGAACCAGTGACACTCTCTATTACTGTTTACGAATGGTACATATTAACCACATTAAGTTTGAAAGTATGTTATCTAAAAATTGAATGCCCATGCTCTGACCTGAAATATTATAGAATGCTAGTCACCATCCATGTCAATTTGGTTGGGGTATTTGACACCTTTGCAATTGATTAAGTTATGGTTAACCTTACTTAAGGTTATATAATATAGTTATATAATTAAGGTTTCTAATAGTTTCATCTGGCATCTTCTAGGCTCTCCATAATATGGTTTGTCGATCCTCTTAATCTGAAGCATCTCTTATAAAGAAGTATTAGAGAAACTAATATATTTTTAACATATAAACATAATATGTTGAATATCAATTATAATCAATTTAAGTAGGTAGTCTGTTAGCTGCCAGCCTTTGATACACGTAAATGTCTTAAAGGATTATGAACATTCACGAATTCCTGAGCATTAGACTTATTGTGATCTTAATGTGGTGCTGTTAGAAAATTTATATTCCATATAACACGATTAAAACCACTTCCTTGTGTTCTGCCTTAGGGAAGGTAAAATCAAAGTTAGATTCCTTTAGACTGCTCTGTGAATTGAATATATTTAAACCAACTATCTGATGCTGCTTTTTCAATATGACCCTAGATATGCAGCCATTAGTTTCTTCTTGTCTAATTGGAAATGAATTCAGAATAGAACCCACACAGAGAGAGCTAGCTACTTTCTCTCTAGTACATTTATAAATTCAGTAACTTCAACAAAATTAATGCTTTTATTTTAAAACTCTATTTAATTAGGGGAATAAATTTACATGGTTCAAAAATGAACAAGTATGAACAGGTACACAGTGAATAATCTCCCTCCCGTCTCAGTATCCTATGGGCCTAGTTCCTACTCCACGTTTTACATTTAACCACTATGAATTTCTTTATTCTATATCTTCCCTTGTACTGTGCATTAGCTCCATTTCTACATTTTCTATTTTGCATTCATCTGTCAATTCATGCAACAATACTACTGTTTTATTTTGAGGCTTTATATTAAATTTTAATACCTAGTAGGGCTAGTTTCTTTTGCTTGCTCTTATTTTTCAATTTTTATGACTATTATTATTTGCTTATTTTTCTGCATGAACTCTAGAATCAGGTTGTCTAGTTATAAATTTGTCAGTAATTTAATGGATTACATATTTATAAATTGATTTAGGGAACATTGATATTTTGGTGATATTGTCTTTGTCTGCAGAGGCACTGTAAAGTTTCTGGATGATAGATTTGCTGATAATGCTAAGGGACAAGTGAAATAAATTTTAGGAAACTAGGAGGTAGAAGGAAGAGTCCAAGTATGATTTCTAAGTCTCTGACTTAGGCTTTTGAGCAGATATGGATTTGTACCCAAGCAAGATACAGGATATTAAAAAACCAACCCAAATAAACAGTTTGTTTATATGTGCATGTGTGTGTTGATGTGGGAGAGAATAATAATAATCAATTCAGTTTTTAAAAACTTTTAATTTGCCAGGTGCAGTGGTGCACACCTATAATCCCAGTGGTTTGGGAGGCTGAGGCAGGAGGATCACAAGTTCAAAGCCAGCCTTAACAAAAGCAAGTCACTAAGCAACTCAATGAGACCCTGTCTCTAAATAAAATACAGAATAGGGCTGGGGATGTGGCTCAGTGGTCAAGTGCCCCTGAGTTCAATCCTTAGTACCCCCAAAACAAAAAGATAAACAAACAAAAAATGAAACCAAACTTTAAATTTGTAAACAATTTCAAAATTTGGTAAAAAGTTGTAAGAATATCTAAAGAACATCCATCTATGCTTTAACAGATTCACATAGTAATGAGTTGCCTCATCTTCTTTCCTCCAAGCCACCCACACACATAATTATGAACCACTGGAAAGTAAGTTGCAAATATCTTACACCATTACCTGTTTATCCCTAAATGTTTCTGTCCATATTTGCTAAGAAGAAGGACATTCCCTTCTATGTTAGTCAGCTTTATGTTACTGAGACCAAAATATCTGGTAAGAATAACTTAGAGGATGGTAAGTTTATTTTGGTTCATAGTTCAGAGGTTTAGTCTGGGCCCAAGGTGAGGTAGGAATTATGGTATAGGGGTGTGGTGGAGAAGCACTGCTTCACTGACAGCCAGGAAGCAGTAAAAATGGAGGTGGAAGAGAGGCCACAGGGAAGAACAATGCTTCCAGAATATGTTCCCAGTGACCCACTTCCTATAGCTACACCCGATCTACCCACAGTTACCACCCAGTCATTCCATTCAAGCTAGAACTTACAACTCTCGTAATCTAATCATTTCACCTCAGAGTATTCCTGCATTAACACAGGAGCTATTGGGGAACACCACCTATCCAAACCATAAAACCTTCCTAATTTACAAATTGTATTCATTTTTTAGTTTACCTGTTGGCAACAGTTCCTCAGCCTGTCTTTGTCTTTTAAGATGATTATGGTTTTGAAGAATGTAGGCCTTACAAAATGATCTTAATTTGGGGTTTGTCTCTTGTTTCCTGATGATTAGATTCACATTATGCAACCCAAGATGGAATACCACATAAATGTTATGTCTTTCCTAGGATGTCATATCCATAGATACACAATTTACTTCTTCATCTCACTGGTGATCTTATTTTTTATTATTTAGACAGATGTTGCTGATTGCTCTCCTGTGTAGTTACAATTGTTCCCTTGTAAATAATATTAAAAGTAAAAGTTCAGACAAAATAAATTTAAGAGGAGATTTTTTTTGAGCCTTAAAAGATCAGACAGTCAAAACCAGAAGAGATTGAAAGGAGAGCTCCACTTTAGCCACGTAATCAGTTTTATAGACTGAACATGGAAACAAAATAAAGAAACTACTTGATTGGCTACAGCTTGCCTTATAAGGGCATTATCCAGTGTAAAGTCCTTGTTGCATAACCAACAGCAGGTTGACAATGTTTGTCTGAAACTTACTTTAGGATGGTTTTCTTGCCCTTGCTCCAAAATTATCAGTTACAAGTAATGTCTTTGAATTAAGTTTCAGTTTGTTTGCATAAACTGGATTCCTTAGTACAGAAACAACACCAGGTTAATGGTTTCCTGCTTATTTTGCTTTAAAAAGTAATAACTCTCTGGAGGCTGAGACAGGAGAATCGCAAGTTCAAGGCCATCCTCAGCAACTTAGTGAGGCCCTAAGCAACTTAGTGAGACCCTATATCAAAATAAAAAGTAAAAAGGGCTGGGGATGTAGCTCAGTGGTAAATTGCCCCTAGATTAAATCCCCAGTATCTGTCCTCCCCAAAGTAATAAGTAATTTATGGGAAAATATCTTAAAACCACTAAAATATACTACTCCTGATCAAACTGGCCCATTTAGATTTAGTTATCTATTGATGAACTTTGCATCAATCTTTATTATGATGGCTGCAAAATGATCATCTTTCTGACCGCATCATTCCCTATACCTTTGTCAAGGATTATTGTTTTCTTAACCTATATATTTATGTGTTTATTTACTTATTCATAGTCTGATACTGGATAGGTTTTTGGTGTTTTCTAATCCAGCAATGAATTTATTTTGGACATTTTGCTGGACATATAGTAACATATACATAACATATAACATAACATATAGTATGTTTTCAGTCAGTCCAGCAATCAGCCTGTGTGGCTATTTTTTCTACAGCTAAATTATAATCTTCTCAACACTGGAAACTATACTTCTGTTTCCTTCTTATAAAATTCTCTTCTTTCTACACAAACACACACACACACATACACACACACACACACTCCCTAATCCAGAGCTCTTTTTACAAAAGTCATTCACTAGAGATTGAATATATGACCAAATGGCTTGAGGATGCTGACAGTGACATTTGTAGCTTCAAGCCATAGACATCATGTTGGTGCCCTCTGTAGATCATTGTAGTCAGCATGAAATTAAATATTGGATATTTGGTATGAATCCTTGTGATAACTGTTTAAGATAGTATTAATAGAGAATCAAAATTTTTATTTTAAGTACACTTCAAAGACTCTCTCCATTAGAGATTCAAACTGTAGCATGTAATTAATGCTGCACATTTCCCTAAAACCTCAAACATTAATCCTTTGTTCATATTGTGTATGAAAAGTCACAGAGCTAAGTTTGATTCCAATTTATTTTAGTATGCTGTAGTGTCTAATGCTTCTTCTATTGCAATTTTACTTTTTAATGTAAAACTTGCTCTGATTCTCATTATTCACCTGAGTCTCCCTGGTTTGTTTCTCCCATGATACTCTCTAAAGCATCACAAGCAGATAATGCTTTTCACAGTAACGTCACCATCTAGATAAGACATTGACTTTGGAGAGAGCACATTGTTGTTAGAATAAAAGTAAGTCTCATTTTTCAGTTAATTTTTGAGGATATGTTTTTCCACTACTGTAGAAATTATGCAGAGGCTTTTGAAACTTCAGAAGTCCTTTAGGAAAATTTGTTTGTGTATATGTATATAAAAACACACATCTTTCTATGCCCTGTCATGTAACTATTCAGACAGATTTTTTTTCTCTCTCCATTTACTTCATTCATTATTTCCAAGGTGACCCAGTGGCAGGAGTATTTCAGCTTCATTGAATCCCCCCATTTTTGTTACAGTGTTTCCTCTCTCCTATCCTAGCACAGTTTGTGGGGGAAGGTGTTCTCTAAAGACATTAGTTGTTGGTATTTGTTGTCTTAAGAGACTTCTGAGTCCCTCTTCAGGGATTTTAATTCACTGTGTCTCAAGCTTCTAGAACTAGCTGCTCCTGATATTTTTGTTTTGTGTATTTCACTGAAGAAACTTCTTACCCGATTTTTGTGGCAACCATCAGTTTTGGAATGAAGCTCTTTCTACACACATATACACATTCACATACACGTACACACATATAAACAGAGGTACTGTTTTTAAATCACTGGCAAAACAAAACACACACAAAAAAACAAACCTAGTTTTTGGCTCAGTTTAATGTTAACACAAAATTGGTGTGGCTTAAGCTTCAACTCTATAAATTGGTAAGAACACAAGTTAAAAGTAACATATAAAGTGGCATATTGGTAACACAATATAAACAGTTTCAAATGACACCATTTTAAGAAAATCAAAAGGCAACTCAATAAAGAGATAAAGATGTTAACATATCAGAATTATAAGTATTACCTAAATGAAGTATCTGGAAATGAGGAATTTGAATTCCCCCCTCTGGTTTCTCCCTCCCAACTTTTCATAAACACATTTTCTATAGTACGTTTTCAGTCAGTTCAGCAATCAGAATAATATATCAAAAGTATTGTCACCTATTTCCTTGGAACTTGATTCTTTTCCATAGAAAAACTGAGTGTCATGGCAATTCCATGATTTGAAAATGTATCCCTTTATCTACATTTCAATGTTGAGTATTTTGTTCTCTAATTTATTTTTACTGTTGTTACCACTGCTATCTCACCACATGTCCTAACCACTTTATGTTTTTAATCTTCAAGTTTCTGAACTTTATTCTTATCTTTACTTGAATACTTTTATTTTTCTTAGAGAAACATGAAAGGGTTAGTCTGACTTAGTTTGCACAGGATGGTATGCTAAGGGAGGTAGTATCATACAGTAAAAATCAAACAGGCCCTGGGGAAGTTGAAAGAGCTGCATTCACAGCTTGAGCCTGTCACTGACTAGCTGGGTCTCTATGCACAAAACCTAACCATCACTTCCTTATTTATGTGATAGAAATAATTATCAGTTTCTTCAAACAGTCATTGTGAAGTTAAACTAAATAAAATACCTAGTATATTCTGGCACTAGGTAGTACTGGGACTATGGTGGCTATTATTATTATTATTATTATTATTATTATTTTTACTTTAAATTGTGAGAACAGAGAGAAATAATCGGTCTGCTCCATCACTTGATACAAAGAGGCTGCAAACAGATTTCAATATTGTCCCTTATTGCCTTGAAGGGCTAGGAAAATTACTCAAATCTTTCTCTTTATTTCTGTATAGCAGAAATAAATCATCTATCTAAGGAGTAGTGATGGCTATTAGCTGATTAGTTTTCTCCAAACATGTTGACCTTACAGTAATCTATAAATACTGGGTGATGGTTGTTATTTATATCTTCAAATGAAATCTTTATTAGGGTTTTAATGGATGAGTTAAAAGTCCTGTGTGTTTGTGTGACTGTATAAATGGAATTACAAAAGTGAATTTCAGCAGAAAAATTTCAGACAGCTACCATGTATCTTTTCCCTTTAAGCAATATCTTCTTCTGGTTTTATTTTTCAGGAGCCTTTTTAGCACTTTTGTGACAACCCTTCCCCCAAGCAAATTAGAGAGTAACAAAGAACGGAGGGGGTTGTTAAAAATGGTATTCTGGAACATCTTTCTGATTTCCCTTAGGGAACCATTTTGACATTTTATCAGACTGTGTCTAGTAGTCTACAGAGCTTTTACTTACATTTAAGGCTTAAAATCCATAAAAATCAATTGTATTTTTTGTTGTATTTGCATTTATATAGATCTTTTAATATATTTTATATCATAGTTCTTCTACAGACCAATGAATTACATAATTTTATGGCAAGGACTGTAGCTGGCAAAATTGACAGCTATTATTTACAAAAGTCCCTGTTTTATACAATTTCTGCATGTGAGAAAGAACTTTGCAGATTATGGAAGAAATGTAAATGGGGGGAATTAATTAACACTTATCAGTCATTATCTTTCAGTGTCAACAGTAATCATAAAACATTATACTGAATATAAGGATATTAAGGAACTTTTCTCAGCTTGGGGAACCAACTTTCTCCCTCTCAAGTATTATCACATCAGAGCTCTCTTCTGTAGTACAAGTGTGGGCTTTTGCCCAGGATATATTTCTAGAGGTGGCAAACATGTATTCATAACTTGTGCTCGGACTGTTGGCTAGAGAAGGGATGCTTGAAAGCTATATATTACTAAGAAGGATTCCAAGCAATCATTAACATAAATTATAGAATCCTCTCTTTACTTCAGGGCTAATTTCACAGCAGACAACTGGGAATATTTGCCATGTTATTTGTAAGAATACAGATTGTGGAATTAGCAAGTGAGAAATCTAATAGATTAAAGAAAAAAAAAAGATAATTTAGAGAAAATGTAATTTATTCCATAAATTAGGAGTTTTTACTTTTTCTAAATGTAATTCTATTTCAAGGTCCATCTTTTTTAAAATATGTATTTATTTATGTATCTTTAGTTTTAGGTGGATACATTAGTTTGTTTTTATGTGGTGCTGAGGATCCAACCTCATGCATGCTAGGCGATCATTCCACCACTGAGCCACCACCCCAGTCCTCAAGGTCCGTCTTTAAAAAATACATTACATACCTTGCTATGCCAAGGTGTCATACTATATTAACTAGCAGGAATGCTGTTGCTGGTCTACACACTGGGGGTGTGGGAGTATCCTCTGTTTTTTTGAAAAGACATGTTTGATCTTCTTTCATATAACTTAAATTCAATAAAAAATGCTTCAAGGAATAGTATAAAATCTTTTTCCACTGATACTATCTTATATAATTAAAGGTCTTTGGGGTACATATGGTGTAAAAACTGGTTCATGCATGTACTTTAACCCTTTACAAATAATCCTAAAACCTCAGAATTTTTTGAGCTCTTCTTGTAACACTGATCATAGAATTAAGAATCTTCAGGTTTAAAGGCCCCATTTAGTTATCTCCATGGTTCTCATACCTGACTCACCATTCAACTTCACCTAGGGAGCTTCAAAAAATAAATTCTTTGTCTGAAAGCAACCCTACTGAATCGAATTAACCAGAAATAGTGTAAGAATTTTTTCCAGTGTTTTTCAGGGGATTCATATGAAATGACAGGTTTAGGGCTCATGGATTCAGAATAAAGTCAACCGAAGTTGGTGGCATTTTATCTATAAGTATATTGAGAAATGGAAATACTACTAGGTCCATATATAATGTGTATTTGGAACTAACAACTCTGCTATGACATAGTTTTAAATGTCTTTTCCCCACAAAACAAAACATAGGCTTCACCTAGACTCACCTTAGAAACTGTGATATCCATCATTGCTCTCTTCCTTTATCAGGTATTAAAAATGTTAAGGAGTTATATTTATTTCCCAGGCACTTTTTCTCTACAGTAACGCAAATTTCTTAACCTTCTTTCCTAGTTCCTATTTTCTCAATTCTTAATGGTTTTAGAACTTCTCAGGAATCTACTTTATCCAAATATGAAGATGTGGATACCAATAGCAGGCAAAGTCTGAGAAGAATAGGTTGACTAATGGCTAGTCTTCCTGAAGAACCATTTCAAATATCAAGAAATTAAACTTTGCTGTTTCAATTTTGGTGGGCCATTAAAGCATATAATTAATACTACATATGCATTTTACTCTCAATCCAGGTCTTACAAGAATATAATATGACTGCCATTATTTTCTTAAAGAGTAACACTTTTAAATGTGGACTTTCACATCTTACTTTAAAAAAAATAGTATCTAAGCATATNCACCGGGAGTGCAGGAACAGAGGCTCTTAAAAAATCACCTGGCTTTAACTAGTTAATGGGTGAATTAATGCAGATTCCTCCTGAATATGTTGTATAGGATAAATATGTCTGTTTGTCCTTTGTCTTGAATATACACATGCAGATATATGATGTTAACTACATTGACTATTGCCTAACACCATTTAGTTTTATGAATTATCCTATTAGTTCATTGTAAATTTCTTTTACTTTGTGGCAACACAGTGTAACTATTTATAGTTTTCTAATCAGAAAATATTATGTGGAACAATATTTAAATTAACTCAGTAGATTGATCCCCTGATATTTTCAAGCTGAAGTTGACTCAAATAATATATATATATATATATATATATATATATATAGAGAGAGAGAGAGAGAGAGAGAGAAAGAGAGAGAGAGAATAGTATATATATATATATATATATATAGTTTATATAGTCATTTTAATATTTCAAGCAGTTTCACATTTATTATTTCATTTAGTTTTCATCATCTTTTTTTTTTCTTTTGTGGTGCTGGGGATTGAACCCAGGGCATTGTGTATGCAAGGCAAACACTCTACCAACTGAGATATATCACCCAGCCCCTAATCTTCTTGTTTTTAACAAGGTATTTTTACATATTATATGTTTAAAATTCTCCCACCCTGGAAGCCACAAAAAGTGTTCAAATATTTAACCCAACATTTCTCACATTCCCTTTTCCAGTTTTTTCTTATTTATGTTCATAATGAACACTTACCAGTTTTGTTCCTGTGTCATCATTCAATATTTAAGTTCCTTACTATGTGCAAGAGTCCTTGCCAGATACTCAGGGGAATATAAATAGTAGAAAGCCTTTTTTTTTCTGTCTGGATGTTTGTATTCTAGTAAATAAATACATATTGTTCTAAATAGATTTTATTTTCACCTTATAATATGTATTTACTCCCTTGTTAGCTCATAATCATTAGAATCTTGGTTTCATGTTCTTTTCTCTTGACCAGGAATTACCTGAAGTTAGAGACTAATTTCAGGATCCTAGCAAGGACCTCAGTGTTGGGCATATGCTAGATACTTGATGTCTCATGTCACTCCCTTTTAAATATTTTTTAAGTTCTCCTTATTGTCATAAAGATAGAAATTAACCCCCTCAGTGTATAGTATATGTAGACCTATTGTAATTTGAGTCTGTATTGTCCTATATGCTAGCCCCTGGCAACATGTGTTGAGCTCTGGAAATAAAATTAGTTGGAACTTAGATGTTCTATAAAATACACACAGGATTTCCATAATATGGTATGAAAATGATGTAAAAAGTTCTCATTTTCATATCAATTACATGTTGAAATAATATTTTGGCTATGTTAAATTGAATACAATTTATTAATAAAATGTAACTTTTTTCAGGGCATGATAGCACATGCCTGTAATCCCAGTGGCTCCAGAGGCTGAGACAGGAGGACTGCAAGTTCAAAGCCAGCCTCAGCAACTTACAGAGGCCCTAAGCAACTCAGTGAGACCGTGTCTCAAAATGAGACAAAAAAATAAGAAAAAAAAAAAAAATAAGACTGGGGATGTGGCTCAGTGGTTAAGCACCCCTAGGTTTAGTCCCTTGTACCAAAAAAGAAAAGTACATTTTTGCCCTTTTAAAAGGGTGGTTATTTGAAAATTTAAAATTACATGTGACTCACATTTATGAACCCTGTTTCCATCCTAAAAAAAACTGTACTTTCTTCCCAAAGTGCATGGTATATATTTTTCTTCAATAGCTTTGCATATCTTCTTGGCAGGCTCTCTCCTCTTAACATAACCTATTGGCAAAGGCCCACCCACTGTGCTCCTCCTGCAACAATTCCCTCCCAACACCTGCTTTAGATGCTTGTGTCCATCATACCACATCATTCTTTGTTAAGCTTTACCTGACCATACTGTATTATACTTCTTGGTTTACTTACCTTTTAAGGCCAATACTGATTCTGTCTGACTCTCCTGTATTTGAAATATGGAAGGAATTCAAGGAGGAACTAGCTGGGTGTATAGAAAATCTATAGGGAAAACTCTATAGACTGCCTTCCCTGCATCCAGGTACCTAACCTAAACATCCCACCCTAGAAAAAGTAAAAATAAAAGGTACCTTGCTGGCCCCAAATTCTTCCACTCCCCTCACCAAAACAAAGAAAACATCAACTCAAAATAGAAGCCACTCAGAAATAAAACTAGTAAACATTTATTTTATAAAAAACACTAATTTTCTAAATGAAAGTCTCAAGTCCTTGTGTTCTTGCATGGTAGTTCCAATGCCAAAAGGTCGTGGGGAAAAAGTTGGTACTTGAAAAACAGATGGAAATCAGTTGAAGAAGAAATAATGATAAGTCTGATTAAACAGTTATTCAGTCATTTCAATTGAATAATGCAATGTTTCATTCCAGGAGTGAGTGGTTCTTTGATGGCAGCTTCATCCTTAGGCTTCAGAATGACCAATACTGGAAACCATTACCAAAAGAAGTAGCTTGGTTTATTTGCATATTATAATTAGTGAATGCATGTCCTAATCCATAAGTTCCATAGTTGTAGCCAAAAAAACAATCTCCACCATAACCATGAAAACTAGGTTGATTATTGTACACATTATGGAAATTACCATAAGGGAAATTAAATCCTTCTGTGTAGACAGTGAAAGGAACAGGAACAAGCACCGAAGGAAAGCTTCTTCCACTGCCAGGCACGCCCCAAATATTTCGGTTTACTCCAAAAATATTTTGGGTCACCCCAAAACCATTTTGATTTACTCCAAAAACATTCTGGTTTGCTCCGAAAACATTGTAGTTTGTATTCTGGTTTGCTCGGAAAACATTTTGGTTTGCCCTGCGAGCACCTAGGTTTGCTCTGTGAGCATTGGGGTTGGCTTGGAAGCCACCACGTCTTCTCCAACGGTTGCCTAACCCAGAGCTGGGAGTATTTCTTCCCACCTTTCGCTGGGGCCGGGGACGCTCTCTGGGAAGTGCCATCTTAACTTCACACCGGCTGGAGCCAATGAGATGGAATCTGGTTTCTAACAGCTTCCTCACTGGGATTTCATCGGTATATGTGATAAAGCCAAAAGCTCCTCTTCGGTTTTTCCTTGGGCACATTGGAAGCTCAATATTCACGATCTCTCCAAATGTGCCGAAATATTCTCTAATTTTTTCTTCAGGCATGCGAGGGTTCAACCCACCCACGAAAACCTTTTTTGGGGGTGATTGAGGTTCCATGGCTTTAGCTCTCTTAAGCTCTATTTTCTTGCCATCCAATAGGTGCTCTTTCACTTGGAGCACCTTTTCAACAGTGGCACTATCTTGGAAAAGCACAAAACCAAAACCCCTGGATAGTCCAGTGTCTGGATCAGTTTTAATCACAAAATCTATGATCTCGCCAAACTGAGATAAGTATTCGATCAGCACTCGCTTACTCGTATCACGGGAGAGTCTGCTGATGAACACTTTACAGGCATCTTGTTGAGTCTTGCTGGCTTCGATTCTGAAACCTTCAGGGAGTTCCCTTTCATCGAATTTGCTCACGGCAAAGTTTGCGGCATCCATGGCGGAGAGGCTGGCAGTGATTCTACAGTTGGCAAAAAGCATGGCTGATGCCCAACTGGTGAAGAGGGGGAATATGGGAATTGGCGGGGAAAGGTGACGAAACCAACGTAGTGACGTAGGCTAGTGACATGAACACAATGCCCCCCACGTATTTTCTGAACTTCAAAATGGTGTCCAGGGAGAATGCATGATTGACAGGAATTGTTCTTGCCCCATAAAACTAGGCTTGCTTCCAGGCTTGGTTTTTGTGCTCTTAGCCTTAGAAAGGGAAAGTTTGTTACAGGGACAGCAACACATGGTCTTGATCAATATCTTTAGGTTATCTCTCTTTGAAGTTTTATTAAAACCTTTTATTCTTTCCAGATGGTGCCTTGCACATCCAAATGGTGGCTTGTTCATTACATTCCTTAGGTAGTTTTCACATTTCTTTGAAGTATTTGGGGGCAGAGATGGGAAAGGAGGTAAGAGAATTGAAACGTTTTATACTGGGAAAGCAAAAATGCTATGAATTTGTATGTTATGCTAAAGGGATCTAAAAGAACAACTTTTAATAGCAGCATTGTTGATATTAATTTGTTTACCACACAATTCACCCTTCTAATATTTTAAAGTATATGTTCAGAGTTGTACAATCATCACCACATTCCAATTTTAGAATATGTATGCTCTCCTCCAAAGAAAATCTGCACCCCGTTAAGTAGTCATTCACATTTCTCCTGAATCCTTCCAACCACACAGTACATGGCTTTTTCTTCCTAATGTCGTTCACTACTCTGTTTTCAAGGTTTGTGTATGTTGTTGTAGTGTATGTTATTATTTTATCCTTTTTAATGGAGAAATATTATTCCATCAAATGGCTGTACTGCATTTAGAAATAAAATAGAGAAATACCATTTCTCTAAAATAACATACACCAACTTTGATTTTGTTATATTATTATATATTTGCATCATAAAAATAGTATAGGGATTATCTGGAATTTCTCATTTCCAATATGGTCAGAGAGTGCAGATATCATAATTGTGTATACTACTGAGATGGTATTTAATGCTACCTTAACCTCTCCTTGTGTCTGAAGATCAAAGCTAAAATCTAAATGCTTAGTTTGGCTACTTCCATCCTCTGACATTAACCACTGAATATAATCAAGTAATTTGTGTGTATATCTCCCTCCTTCAAATATTATTTCTTTTCAGGAAAGGGTTTTTCTAATTGTTCCACAGAGTTCCCCACAGGCTTTGTACATAGTTGCCCTCAAGGAATTTATGCAATTATTTATTTTTAAGCCAGCAATCCTCCTGTTAGTAATAAGGCCCACGTATCTCTCTCTAAGAACATACTGAGCATAATTTGGAGATAACAGAAAGTGGGCTACATTTTAAATACAGTGGCAGGGTTTGACATTTGTGGTGGACAACATTGCAGCCTCCCATGCTGGGCTCACTGAGCAGAAGTTCTGGCAGGTGATTCCTTCACCAGCTTCAGGGCAAGTTCCACAATCCTATGTGGACTGGAAAATATTGCCTGAGCTAAAGAAACTGAAAACTGGCCTATGAATATGCAAATGAGAGACTATGGATCACTTTGCCCACAAAGAATGCCATTTAGGAAGTAGCTGTTGAAAAAAAATATTAAACTTATTATCCACAAAAAAATAGTAGGGATCCCAAATTTCCACAGAATTTATTTATTTCTTGTCTATAGTTTTCCTAGGAAACCTTAAAAATGGCAGCTAATAACATATTGTATCTTCACGGATCACAGAGGGTTATTAAAAAAAAAAGAAGAGAAAAAATGCTTCCTTTCTTCCAGGATACTTGCAATCTTTTAGAATCAGTAATCCATGTTATGATGTCCTGTTTACGTGGTATAAAGCAGTGCTGGAGGCTTAGTCATTTCATCTTCTATCATTTAGCAGACCATGTGCAACTTTTTCTTGGGTCCAGTGACCAGTATAGTGAATCAGCTCCTGAACCTACTTAGCTTTTAGGGGTGCCAGTCGAAGCAAGAAGAGATTTTTCACCTAATGTGGTGGTGCACACCTATAATCCCAGCAGTTGGACAGGCTGAGGCAGGAGGATTGCAAGTTCAAGGCCATACTCAGCAACTTAGTGAGACCCTGTCTAAAAAAAAAGACCTGAGGTTGTAGCTCAGTGGTAGAGCACCCCTGGGTTTAATCCACAGGATCACAATAAATAAATGAATAAGCCTGGAGATGTAGCTTATTGGTAGAGTGCCCATTGGTTCAAACTCCAGCACCAAATAAAGAGAGAGAGAGAGAGAGAGAGAGAGAGAGAGAGAGAGAGAGAGATTGAGATTTCTAATACAAACTGTAGTTTTTTATAGAGGCTTGTTACAGATGTCTAGTATCCCTGATGATGTCTACAGTTAAATTACTTTTAAATTTTAAATGAAGAAATTTAGATGTTTCATTCTATCAAAAATTATGTTTTATTTTTGATTTAATAAACATACTTGTCCCATACATGGTACAAAGAGTGCGATAATAAAAATATATATTTTGTGAAAATTTTAAAAAATTAAAAAGTGACAACAGTTGATGATGTTGAACCATAGGGAAAATGAGTTGTTTCACAAAGGTAAAACTAAAACCTTTAGCAAAATAATCCCTTATACTTCAATTATAAACACTTTGAAGCCCAGCTGCCTCCTCATTTTCGATGTTCATCCTTATCCTTGTGCTTTTGTTCATTCTGAATATTCTTCCCCAGATACCTTTGTTTTCTCTTCATCCATCCCTTTCCTATATTCCATCTCCCTAACTTGTTTCCTTGAAGAGCCTCTATTTTGTGAACCTGTGACATCCATTCTATACATGTTCATCAAGTTTTCATCAAGGTACTTGTCTGTGTCTTCCCTCCTGCACTGGTCAGCAAGCTTCTTAGACACTGATCCATACCAAACTTAAAGGTCTCCACATTTGTCATAATTCATAATATCTTTTTTTAATATTCATTTTTTTAGTTGTAGTTGGACACAATACCTTTATTTTATTTCTTTATTTTTATGTGGTGCTGAGGATCAAACCCTGGGCCTCACATATGCTAGGCAAGTGTTTTACCACTGAGCCACAACCCCAGCCCAATACATAACATCTTTTTAAAAGGAACTTACTGAATGCTTATTGAAACTAAATACTGGAGTTCTGAGTTCTGAAGGCCACATTTTTTTTAAATGCTTGGTCTTATTGACCTTTGGGAGAATTAGTCAGTTGCAGATTACTTCCTGAGTGCCGATCGGCTACAATTTGGGAGAGGTGACTTATCTTTCCTAAGTTAGTACAAGCCTATGAAAAGAGGCTGCAAGTTTGATTTTTTTTCCGGGTCATTTCTAAACCAACTGAGACAACCACAGAGTAGTCAGATCTCCATTCGATGGCTGCTTTTACTAGAGTGAAAATCTTAGGGGAATTATCTACTCTCTGCATGTTTATAGATTAATGATGTACCTGAATGACTTGTTATTTACCTGTGGTGTGTTTACCTAATTAGGCCATGGCTGACATTGCAGTTTTGACCTCTTTGTGGGCTGGTTAGTTTTCTTCCATATGTGGCTTACAGGTTGTGCCCCTTCGCCCAGTCCTAGGCCTTGCACATATGTGCTCTAGGTCACAAGGGGCTACTGAGTCTGAACATGTCAATGAATCAGTGAAACAACTATCCTCCCTTCTGGATACACAATTTAAAGCACTTAACCTACTGATCTTGGGTCATTAGTATCATCTTGGTACATGAAAGACAGCACATTATTACTGTAATTACTTTTGAGGCAGTAAAAAGGAACATTTTTAAAAAGACCATGTCTGCTTTTGGTTCCCCTAATGAAAATAATTATGCTTGCTGAAGTTCTCTCCCCACCCCACACACAAACACACACTGATCTTTAGCTATTTAAAATATTTTGAAATAACTCCTTTTCAATGTAATGTCTGAAAGACTGAAGAAATTAAAATCTGTGCTGTTTAGTTTTCTATAGCAATTGTGCCACAGCTTAATATATTTTGGTATTAAAATATTGTCATTAGATTCCTATTGTTAGCTTTCCTTGTGGAACAGTACATTTACAATAATTCTGACTAGTAATTTATTCTTATTCCTTATTAAATCAAAACACATATATTGGAGATTTGAATTGAAGTCACTGGAGATTTCTTCACTGAGAAATGAATAAATGAGTGAATGGATGTTAGGCTCCCAGACAGTTACCAAAGGTATTTTACAAATGTGAAATGCCTATAGAAAACAAACAGTGTAAATCAAAGGACAAAAGGCACAGAAGCTAGGGGCATAAAATAAGAATTTTCTGTTGCTGGGGAATGGGGGACTAAGTGCTGCAGTACATGCAGGCTATCAAAATTTTTGTATTTTGGGGAACTTGGGATACCTGATTTGGGTTTATTTTACTGTGATCTAGATTATGCCTGCAATATTCAAAGCTCTTAATTTGATTATTCCTTGGACATTGGTATCTCATTCATAATTGTTGGAGAATGGGGGATAAGATGAAGGATGACATATGCCTTTAGAATTAATCTGCCTTTCTTATCATGGGACTCAACCTTGGCAGAAGGATGCTGTGAGACCCATAAATCAGAAAAGTAACCTGTATGTATCCTGATTTGATATTCTGGCATAGAGCTGTCTCTGTGGTAATATGTTCTTTAATGCTCTGTTGAACCTGTTCTCTTTAGTGAAATGAAAATGCATGTGTTTGACATACTTGGTCTAGTTGGTTGTTTGATGAAATGAGATTTTCCTTACTCTTTTTCCTCTTCATTTTCCACAGAAACTGCCAGTGCCCATTACTTAAATTGAGAGTGCTAGCAGATAGTTTGAAAAATGATCATTTAGGAAATACTGTTCTCTACTAACTTTGAGTGTATCCAAATAGTGATCTAACTGAATGTAGTACATTGGACAGAGACTAAAAATTAATTTGACATCAAAAGTTTTTAGCCACTGAATCTGGCTGCTGGACTTCTGCCTAGATGAGAGTCATTTAAAAACCCCTCTTGGCCCTCTGTAAAAGAAGGCAAATGTGCCCCGCTGCACAGTTGTAGGAAGACAAATTTTCCCCTTTCAAGACTGTCTGGCAAGACATGTGCAGGTATTAAAACATGCATTTCTGTTAAGAATGCTGCTGAAAATAGGTAGCTCAATTTTACCAAGCTCAGATTGTATTTAAAATTTGGGGGAGAGGGCTGGAGTTGGGGCTCAGAGGTAGAGTGCTCACCTACCATGTGTGAATCCCTGGGTTTGATCCTCAGCACCACATATAAATAAAATAAGAATTTTTTAAAAAGTTGGGGGGAGAAAAGAATTAGTGGAGAGGAAGACTCATTCTCTTCCTTTACAGTGCACTGAACAATATGCTGTGTAAAGAAAAGACTATTATAATGCCCTCTATCCACAGTCCTCTTAACAGGATTTTTGATATATTCTCTTAACAGGATTGTTGTTATGTACTTCAGGGGATACTCAGTTGCCCTTTGGGGTAGGATCTACCACTGAAAGAATAAGAATCCATTTTTCAAGCATGTGTGTATAACGTGGAGAATATTGAAACAATGGTGTGTGATCCATTGTGTTTCACATTTTTCCTCCTCACCTCCTGGATTAGCCAGTGTCCTGAATTTCAGTACTCTGTGGATGAATAGATAAAATGACACATTCTAAAATTGGAGATTTTATTTTTTTAAATTTTTTTAGAAGCAGGTTGAAAGTGATCATGTAGGGATAAATTATTCTTTACTAATTTTGAGTATATCCAAATAGTGATCTGGCTGAATGTACTACATTGGCCATATAATTAAAAATTAAGTTGAATTAAATTTCTTAATGGTTGCAGACTATTTTGATGTTTTGTATGCATTATTATTAATTTATTTTGTAAATTTAACTTGCTTGTTAGAGGGAAAAATATCTACCTGACATCTCATTTTTTTTTTCTTTATAGTAGTTACTTTGGAGTGGGTCTTTGGTCAGATTTTTCTTGAATTAATGGAATCTATATTGCATATGCATATAATTTGTAAAAGTCATAAAGATACATATGTTTGCCTATGAATCATGCAAATTAGACATTATTGCTGCCCAAATATAAGTATGACTAAATATGTGAAATCAACTTATACAGTATCAGGAATTCAGTGCATATAATGCTTACTGAGGACTTCAAAAGAATGTCTGATTAGTTTATTCATATACCATTTAATGTGAACTTCTTTTGTTATTTTTCTGGGTCAAAGAAATGTGTATTTAAATATTCATGGACTCTGGCTCTTCCATATAAAAAAATAAAAGTACTGAGAGAATGTGGTGCTTTTTTTCCCCCTCATTAACAATTTTCACATATCTCCTCGGGGGAGAAATGTGCTGACCAATAATTTCAGTTGTGATTATGTTATGAGTATATAGTTCCAAATTTTATAAGGAAGCACATGTTTAAAAATCAAAATATACAATCTTTGCATTCTGTGTCTGATCCTTTTCTAATTCTAACCCACACATAAAATGAAAGCTGATCACGGAAAGCAAAGTTGCAAAGTCAGAGAATTGCAAAAGTTTGTGTGAAGTGCATAGGACATGCAGAAAGGATTTAAGAATATAATCAATACCAACAGAGCAACTGAGGGGGGATTGAGAATAGTCTGACAAACATGGACAAAGGAAGGTTAATGATGCTGCAGTGAAACACTTGAGTTAGAGACAAAGACAAGAGAGATTTGAGGTGCATCTTGAACTGGAGAAATCAGTGTAAATACAAATTTAAGCTGGGTGTGGTGGTGCACGCCTGTAATCCCAGTGGCTCAGGAAGCTGAGACAGGAGGATCATGAGTTCAAAGCCACCCTCAGCAAAAGTCACTGAGACCCAGTCTCTAAACAAAATTTTATATACATATATATATATAT
>NW_026000316.1:6200803-6219401 GCF_001458135.2 Marmota marmota marmota
GTTTTTTTTTTTTGGGGGGGGGCGTGTTACGGGTGTTGGTGGTGGTTTGTTTTTTTTAATTTTTACAATCTCTGGTAATCAGGACTTCATTTTTTACCCAGCAATTTAATATTTGAGTTATCAGTACATTCTCTCTGTAGATATTATTTCCTATTATATAATTTATTCAAGTTTTAATATCCCATTGCTAGGCTTGTCAGAGTCTGAGCTTAAAGAAAAATGTAAAACTTCTAAAAATTCAATGTATTCAAGGATTTAGCCAGCATTAGGTGAACAGTGTACAAAAACCCTTAAATTTGCTCTAACAGCAACAGTGGGTTAGCTGGAGTAACTTCTGCATGGCAACCCATGGCAGGAGAAGAGGTTGAAATTTTTTAGTCCTTTTGAGATATAAAAAAATATACATTTCTGAACCGTCTGATATGTCAGCCACTGCACTAGATTTGTGGTTACAAGGATGAATAGAACATTTTAATGAATTTACATAGATATGTCGATAGACATATAAACATACTCTCCATTTTAATGTAAATATAGTCATTCAGGGAAAGATTCAGAAAATAATTAAAGTACATATTCACCATATTCAGTTGATTTCCCCCATAGGATGTGATATATTTCTTGTATTTTTGCCACCACATATGAATGAGCCAGAAATATGAAGGAGAATTTGAATGAACAGTCATTTATTTCAATATATGACACCAAATGCAAAGTTATAAAACAAAAAAAATTATACATTAGATTTTTATCAAAATTAAAAATGTTTGCATTTCAAAGGACATCATTTAGAAAATGAAAAGCTACAAATTGGGAGGGAACATTTTAAAATCATGTAATATGCAATTTTAGACTTGCATCCAGAATATATAACAACTATTTACAACTCAATAACAAATATCCCAATTTTAAAAAAAATAGGGAAAACATTTAAATAGAAATTTCAGTAAAGAAGTTATAGGAATGGTCAATATACACATAAAAAGATGTGCAACATCTTTAGTCACTAGAGAAAGGCAAACTAAAACTGCAATAATATACTACTTCAAACTCACTTAAACGACTATAACAATAATAATTTTTTAAAAAGTTATAAGAATTGGTGAAGATGGGGAGAAATGATGGGAGAATGCAAAATGGCAAGCCACTTTTCCAAATCATTGGAAAATAGTGTGTATGTTTTTAAAAAGTTGAGTACTGTATGCATTTGACATAGCAAATCCACTCCTATATGTAATATGACAGCAAATCCACTCCTAGGTATCTACCCAAGAGACATGAAAACTTTTGTCCATATAAAGACTAGTACATGAAAGTATATAGCAGCATTATTCATAATAGCTCAAAAGCAGAAAAAAAATAAAATGTCTTATCAAGTTGTGAATGTATAAAATACATGATCTACTCATATGATGAAATATAAAAGAACAAAATAGTGATATAGACTACGTGGATGAATCAAAAAAATTCAGTAAAGTACAAGAAGTCAGATGCAAAAGATCTCATATTGTATGATTCCATTTACAGAAAATGCCTATAGAGACAGAATAGAATCATGGTTGTATAGGATTAGAGGCAGGAAACATGGAGTGACTATAGATTGGCAAGAGGAATCTTTTTTGAGATGACTCAAATGTTGTCAAATTGGACTGCAATAAATGTATAAGGGTCAACTTACTAGAATCACCAAATTATACATGTAAAATGGATAGCTTTGTGGTTTGTAAATTATAGTTTTATAAACTAATTAAAAATCAAATAAAAATGTCAGTTATAAAACATGTTAGACCCCCCAAATGTAAATACCACAAATCAAATTGTTACAAAAATAGATAATAAAATATGACATGACCATCATAGAAACATTAACTAAATACTGGTTATTCTAACTAATTTAATCATTTAAATTAATTCCCAGAAATTCTGGAATTAGTTATGGGTAATTTTTTAGCATATTGAATTGTATTTCTATTTTTGTGTATGCATATATTGTTTCAGTTTCCATCACTTCTCTCCATGCATTTGAGCTTTTAACCCTAGAAATATAAAGGACAATTCTAATATGAATATAAGGCTTAAAAATACCAAACAAACCTTTGATTATAACATCAGGTAATTTTGATCACATTTTTATTACCTATTTGAATTACACACACACATACACAGACACACTCTGATTTTAGTTACATGGTATTCTTGAAAAGTCTCTGGGCATTTCTATAAACTACTATTTTGCTACTATAACATAAAGTATGTTTTGCTACTATGTTATAGTAGCAAAATAGTAGTTTATAGAAATGCAACATCCATATTCTGGAGTGTTTCTTTGTGCAACTTGAAATGTGCAATGAAACTTTTTGATGAAATTCAAAGACCCAGAAGCTTAGAAATACTTTTACCTATGAGTATATTAGTTGGCATTAAAAAAATAACAATACTTTTGAAGTTCAATATACATACATGATATAACTTTAATTTGTGTGTATTGCCCAATATTTGGCGAACTGAGCAACTGATTTTGGAATTGCAGTTCTCAGGTGAAAGATGAATTAGGAACTATTTCAAAAGTAGTTAAAAAGTCTAATAATCTGAATATTACAAGATTATTATGATATTGTGCTACTATGAAGATTATTAATGCTATTTAACCATCATGTCTGTCATATTTAGTTATCTTCTGAAATGGAGATTGTGAGTTAGTTCATATTAGAAGTATATTTTTACTTACTTCATTGCATTGTTTTTGTAGTTGTCTTACTGACATTACAACATAAGAAATCCAGCAATCTTAGAGAATTTTGTGAACACTTAAATTTTTTTTAAGAATATATATGGAAAACCATTTTCCTCAAATAGTTGTAAGTTCAGAAATGATTACCTATGGCAATAGAAAACAAGAAACATACACCTAAGTTTGGTTTTATATTAACAGAGCAATAGGCGTAGTCCTTAAAATGGTACCTAAAATATATGCCAAATAATTTATTGCATTGCCCACTTCTCATTTTGTTTTCTGAAGATTATTAATAAATGTTCTGAAATCTCACAACAGAGAAATCTTTCAGCTCCCCATTGTCTCATTCTAAAGCAATGAGTAAGAAGCAGAAAGAGTTGATTTTTCTACACTTAAGAGACAATTTACCTGGATTGTTTTTCTATTTTGGTTTGTTTGAACTAGAGCTCCTAGTTGCATTCATCTATAATCCAAGAAAATCTCTGAAAAAAAAAATTTGTATCTATGGTAGAAAATCTGCTATCTATCTATATATGTAAACTAATAAATTTATTAGAATCATATATGCACACATAATTATTTTATATAACATACACTATTTGTAATATAACACCACACACACACACACACACACACACACGCACATTGGTGTAAACCATGATTGAGAGATTCAGACAGTTGTTTTAAGATAAACCTATGTTTATAATGGTGATCAGTCAATAGAGTTACAAAATAGCCAAGCAGTGAATTCTAGTATCTGATTACAATCTGGATTCTACAAGATAGAGTTAAGATAAATGATAACTATAAAGATTCTACTTCAAACAGGTTTTGATTCAGAAGCAGTTATATGGAAAGTTTTTAAGTTAAATATTTCATAGCTAAATTTTTAGACAGATTCATTTTTGGTTTTTAATAAACTTTAAAAAGTTTAGAATAGTAGATTTGCAGAAAAGTTGAAGAAATAGTATAGAGTTCCCAAATACACAATATGGAGTATCCCCTATTATTAATAGTTCTATGGTACATTGGTCACAAGTAAGGAACCAAAACCTTTATATTATTATTAACTAACCTCCACTGTTTATTCAGGTTTCACTAGTTTTTCCCTAAGTCTTTTTTTCTATTACATTTACTTGTCATGTCTTCTTGGCCTCCTCTGGGCTGTGACAAACTTCCTTGTTTTTGATAACATTTCGAGCAGTACTGGTCAGATATTTTGTAGAACATCCTCCCAATTTGTTTTTTTTCCTGATGTTTTTCTCAGGTTCAGACTGCAGTTAAAGTCTGTAGGGAGGAGAACCACAGAGGTGAAGTGCCATTCTCATTAGACGTCACAGCAGGGTACATGCAGTCAACATGACTTGTCACAGATTATAACCTTGGTCACCTAGAGAGGGTAGTGGTTGCCATATTATACCAGTGTAAAGTTACTCTTTGCCCCATTCCAAAGACTATTATTTCGTGGCTTAGTGTAGTATTCTGTTCATCATGAAATGGTTTTAGAATGACATTTTAATTCATCTTGCTTTACAACCTCTTTTTGTGGTCTAGCCAAAAATATCTAACCATTTACTCAACATGCTTTCTGTATGAAGTTTAATATTACTTGTCTCTTTTTTTTAAAAAAAAGGTCAAAGTACAATTCTGACTTGAATGTTTTTTATGCCATTTGATTTCTATCATGATATAGCAATTTGAGGTTATTAACTTACTTGTTCTTTGAAGTCATTATTTTTGGACTTGATATTTTGGCTAATATTCCTGAGTCTGTGATAGACTTTTGGGGCCTAGAGAAGGCATTGATTGGCAATGCTGGTGCTACGCCCATTACATGATTTGGGACTGGAAGGTGATACTAATTAGGGTATCAGTTCTCTGGTCCAAGTAGCTTCTCCTTCCAGATGACTGATTAGGGTTATCTAAATCAAGCCCTACTTTCTGGAACCTCCACTATGGCCTAAGCTTCTACATGTACTTGTCTTAGCTAATGTTAGGGTATTGAGTTGACTTATTAATATAAATAGCAATTATCTTTTTATTGCTGGTGGTATACTTTTGCACTCATTCCAAGACATATATGTTGAGAACTTGCAATACCTGAATGTCAAAAATACAGACCCACCACGATTGCTAAATTCATTCTTAACCTGCCAACTAAATCTTTCAAATGACTGAATATAGTGCGCAGGATTTAAGTGTTTTCTCTGCTTTTCTGGGATTTTATGCTAATATAGGAATCACTCAAGATTTCAAAACTGCAAGACTTCACTCAGATTGCCAGTTTATCTTTATTGATCCTGGGGTTGGCTGGTGAGACCTTTATTTTAACCATTAAACATCTTTGTAAGTTTGTTGTTCTCACCTTTGTTTTGCAAGGCTAGAGCTCAGTTACTGCAGCCTGGCCTGTTAAAGTGAGGGGTAGATAGCATGAGGCTACAAGATTTACAATAGTTGTCAGGGGACAGATAGGGGATGGAGCAAAAACCCACTAGTGACTGCTCCTGAAATCTGTTTTTTTTTTTTTTAAATGGGGGTCGATGTGCAACTCTAGAATTTTCAGGGGCATCAGCAATAGCTTTGACTTGAATGCGTTTCTCCTTTTTTAAACTCTGCTCTGATGCAAGTAATCAATACTGTAGTTTTGGTGAAAAAAATCCTTTTTGACAAAAGCTCCAAGATTGATTACCTAGATCAATACCATTTTTAAGAACAATTCATCAAGATTGTATTTAAACAGAGACCATGATGCATTTAAACTGTTAATAATACAAACTTTTCCCCCTCCTCTCCTCCCTGTGGATTATCTATTTTTCCCCCAATAGAGCAGTAGATTTCACAGTAGAGTATAATGTCACACAGTTTCCCAGGGGTTAAATAAGATAACAATTCTTCTAAGTCCTTACTCTCCTCTCTCCATTATCCTCACAGCTTAGCTATTCCTAATTTGCAAAAAAACCCTCTTTTGTTCTCACAACACTGGAAGTTCTAGAATCTGTATGTTTTCTTGGTTTTATAAAAACTGAGAACACACATCCTGGAAGAAAATGAAGACAAAGAAATCCAGAGCTTTGCTGCAGTCAGGTCCTTATACTTTTCAATCAGTAGCCACTCTAGAGATAAGTGTAATCGCTTTGGTAATTCAGGCAAAAGCACATTTTTGGCCTGAATGACTTTAGTAATTGTGACTATGGATCCAGTTTAGTGGAGGATTAAAAACTGTCCTTGTATATCAGTGTATACTTCTAAAAATCATAACAATGAGGAGCAGTGACTAGCCATTACTGAGGCTCAAAAATCAGGTTCAGACTGCAGTTAAAGTCTGTAGGGAGGAGAACCACAGAGGTGAAGTGCCATTCTCATTACACGTCACAGCAGGGTACATGCAGTCAACATGACAATATTACACTGTCAATTTACCCCAGCATCTTAAAGTATTAAATAATCATCCAAAACCTAACCTGGCAGCACAGAGATGAAAGTGGTCTTCTAGATCATTTTTCCTGCTTTCTTGATGGAAATATGAGGAAAGTGAAAAAAGGAAAATGGACAAGCTAAGCTAGATATAAGGTCTATAACAGCTATCAGTTGGTAGCTTAAAATTACTTCTATCTCTTCTACAGATTGGGGCATCCAAAACTGTATTAGGCTTGAAGATCCACAGTAATCCTTTGGGGTTTGCCTTGGAATTCAGGTGTTATTTTCAAAGCTCTTTCTATATGTCCTATCTCAGCATGCCTTTCTTTAGATTTTGTTATATGCAGTGCCAAGGAGGCCAAGAGGTACTGTGTGAAAACTAAAGGTTTATATAACTCTGGCCAAGAAAAGTTAAATTGCATGTTGACTTAGGATGGCAAAGGACCAAAAATTTAATTGATACATGATTCTCTATTTGCAAGAGATCCACTACAAAAAGTTTTATGAATTCTAGGTAAACATATCATATGAAGGATTTTAAATGCCTCAGTGAAATTGAGGTTCAGGTAACTTAAGGTACATTTTGAGCTTGTATAATACTCCAAATAAAACTCTATTAGCTTGGAATGTTGTATATTTCCCCTGTTAAGAGTGAGTGGTGGAAGATTTTTGAGATTACATTGTAAATTTACTAATGGCAATTTTACATTCCTTGGAAACAAAAATCACTCTGCTTTGCTTTTCCTGTGCCTATCTTCAGTGAAAAAAAAAAAAGTAACGGAAGCACCCAGTCCATTAATAATCTTTTTCTAGGGCTTTTTGCCATTTATGGATGAGAGAACAAGTGGCTCTCCTGTGGTGTATACCTGAATGCAATGTATTTTAGCACAAGGGAATGTGGGTCATTGGTGACTTTTGCAATGTCGCTTTCATGCAGGCCAACTGTTCTTACTTTACAGCCCATCTTATCCATTCTTGTGCATTAACAGTTGATGTATAAAGGGCACGTTTGTCTTTTGAGACTTTAATATTTCCTCTTCAGAATAGTTTTTTTTAAAGGAATTACAAACTTTTTCCCCAGAAGCGTTTTAAAAGAACACAAAATTTCACAAGTTTCTAAATTTATGTTGTAGCTGTAATAATACCTATTTCATTTACCTGTAACATTTTTAGGTTCAAAATGTTTTTATATTTATATGGGTTTTGAGTCTTTGTTTTTTTATTTTTTTAGTTATAGATAGATACAATATTTTTTATTTTGTTTATGTATTTTTATGTGGTGGTGAGGATTGAACCCAGTGCCTCACATGTACTGGGCAAGTGCTCTGCCACTGAGCCATAACCCCAGCCTGAGTCTTTGCATTTTTATTTTTTGTTTGTTTGTCCCTAGGAATTGAATCCAGCAGTGCTTACCCACTGAGCCAAATCCCCAGCCCTTTTTTATTTTTATTTTATTTTATTTTTTTTTAATTCTAGTCCCTTTCCAATCATGTATTAGCTGTATCAAAACTGAGACATGAAGATCTAATGGATGTAAAAGTATTCTGGAAATCCCCTCTAAAAACTAAGAGGGGAAGAACTAAGGTACGCCAGTCAGTGAGTCTGTCACATATTGGATGTATGACATTGGGCAAGCGATTTGACCTAATGCTTCAGTTTTCTCATCTGCAAAATGGGAGTAAATCCAGTAACCAACTAACGTGGTTGTGGCAATTAACTAGAACATTCATTTAAATACAGGACTGCCCGAAACAATACTCATGAATGGATGTTAGCCTTGACCATTCTGACTGTACCTCTCTGGTCTTCATCTATCTCGAAGCATGGACTTTCTGAGCTATTAAAGGCGCCCTGGGATTCAGTTTCGATCTTACTACTCTTTGCCTGCTTCCTCGGACCCTATCTCTCCCCTCCCAATTCAAAGCCCACCTCAGACCCCTTCATAACCATCCCCTCCGGGATTCACGCCGTCTCTTACTAGAGGAACTTGACTGGATCTCTGTGGCTCCCAAAGATCAGCGCCCGGACAGCACCCCTGTGGTGGCTGCATAGTGCTAGCCCTCCCAACTGCAGCTGCAACCAGGCTCGAGCCCCATACAGTGCAGTGCGCAGCAGACTCACATGCTCCTTCCAGCCTACAGCCCCAGCCCTTTTTAAAATTTTTAGACAGGGTCTTGCTAAGTTTCCCAGGGCGCCTCCCTAAGTTGCTGAGAATGGCCTCAACTTGTGATTCTCTTGCTTCTCAGCCTCCTGAGTCCCAGAGATTTCAGGTATGAGTCTTAATGGAACAAAGGACACATTGTCTTATAGAATGTAGGACATTATTTCTTAAACCTTTTATTCTAAAGTGTATACAACTTTCTTCCCTTCATTCTCATTAGATAGGCCCATTCCATTCTTCCTAATTGTGTCATATATTCATGAGGAAGAAACATGGTTCACTTAATTTAGAAATGACTAGATTCTTACTATTCCTAGATAACATTCATAGTGAAGTGTTTACATTAAATGGCTACTTATTATGCAAAGGATACATTCCTTTAAATAGCTTAAAGGCTTGCATGATGTGGCCCTTGTTTGCTTTTCCAAGTTGGCCATTTTGAAACTCTCTCCCCCAATTCTATACTATTCAACTGTTCATCAGACAGACTGCACCAGTAAAAGAATGAGTTGAGAACAGATTTAAACAGTTTTTATTTTTTACATGGATGACAAAAGCAAGATAAGCATCTCTGTATCCTTTGTCCATTAGTGCAATACTGAAACAGAAGTGTCTGGATGACAGACAGTACAAGTGATACAACTTTCTGTTGATTGAAAAAACAATTTTATACTGCAACAAAGTGATTTTGTAGACTTAAAGTGTGCCCCAAATCAGGGGAGACAAAGCTGTAAGCCCCATACTTCACCAGAATGAGTGAGACATATGGGAATCTACTCCATGAGAGCTTCCCTCAAGACAGAGAACTGGATATACAATAGCCTAGTAGTGGCTCCTCATAAGACAGCCATCTTCCCAAGATCTAAAAGGATCACAATATATTCTGCTAGGCCACAGGACAAATGACAGTTCAAATTGACTGTCATGGCCTATGTGCATATTGGCAACATCAGCAGGACACCAGAATGGAGCAGTTTCCCTACATTCCCAACCAAATACACTGAAATTGTTCACAATTTCTTAATTTCTTTTCTCATCTTCACTTCAAGGTCTTTGTGTACTTCTGTGTCCATAATTTTATTTTCCTTCACTTTCTTCGTGTTTTCTGGGATTGACCTTGATATTTAGACCCCAGATCTCAAAAATGGTTTTGGATTGAAATCAGCTGTCTAGCTGAACAAATAAGTAGTGGAAATAAGTTAGTATCTATAAAAAATGGGAGAGGAGAACACTTTCTAAACTATACATATACATGAGGCTATTGAACTGGATTTAATGAGGAAAATTTTACAACAAATTACTGGTGTTTGATATATTTTGTCTATATCTAAATTTTCAACTAGTCTGGTGTCATGTCATATTCAGGGAATAATTATCTAGTTCTGTTTCCCTTAGCCATGGTCACATAACCCAGATAACTTCCTGTTAAGATTATAGACCCATATGTGCAATTTAAATTTTTCCTCTTATAGTTCCCTGAACATTTTAAATGAAAGGTACCAATAAATAAAGAAAGGCAAAAAAAATCTATATGGTTCAAATAGACAAAACAAGGGAAGAGACTATATATACACACCATTTTAACAAAGGGCATTTTTTAAAGTCCATCAGATAGATAGAATATATATCTAGGTATAAAAACATTTGGGTGTGTTTGCCTCTGTATTCTATCTATCTACCTTCCTAACTACTTATCATCTGTCCTTAAATCTAATGGGATAGAATATAGATCGCTAGAGATTGAGAAGGGTTTGGTGGGAAGTGTGGATGAAGTAAGGATGGATTTGATTACTACATGTGTATGCAAGTGCTGCAATATTACACTGAACCTCATTATTATGTACAGTTAATACATATCAATATATAATGAAATAAAATATTTTTTAAAAATATAATGGAGTAGCTTGTTTGTAATTTTTGAAGATAAATTGATTGAATATTTTGCCCTGAGATGAGTCTTATAAAGAATGAAAAGTATATTGATAATTATATTCTACAGATGAAAAGGGAGACTTCTCTTGTCTTTCCAGTTCAATTTCTCAGACCCTTGTTTCCAAGATTAGAATAGTAAAAAGAAAGAAAGAGAGCTTCTAGAAATTTATTCTCCACATTTATATATAGCACACAGACATACACTCATGTGCCATTCCAGTGCAGCTCATCTGAAGAGATAAAACATCTCTTGAAAATACTGTTGTTCCTTTTAATGATCAGAGATTCTTTTCCTTGAGGATTTAAATAGACTATCTTTTTTTTTAACTAAGAGAGCTGAGTGACTTGTCCAGAGTTTGTGAGATGAGTTTGTATATAGTCTTTATTCTTCACTGTTATGGCTCTTAGTGTCTCGAACAGTATCTGAAACAGGCTTAATAAATAATTGTTAGTGAATAAATAAACACTGAACTTACATAAAAGAGGCATAATTTTGTTGTTTTGGCATCCATTTGTTGAACAGAGCCAATTTATCATCTAGGAACTTAAAGTGTTTCATTTTAGATCTCTTTTCAAAGGAATAAGAATACTCTTATCACAAGTCCCTTAACACCCAAATTATGATAGTTAAAGGTAATTAAGAGCACATTCTACTTCTCAAGTCCATCTCTGAAAATTATATATATATAATTATCTTATGTTTTTTTCTTGTGTTATCACAAGAGTTAGCACTATAGAAAGAAAGTCCCTTTATAGCATTTCTTTATAATTGTGAATAAGTAAAATATCATCTCCATAAAATATGAATAAAACATGTCTTTTGTTTTTGGCCATTTGGTTAAGTAATAGCCTTATTTTTCAATATGATTCCACTAGATAAACCCAGCAGAAGAACAGTAAAAAGAATTATGCAATTTTGCTTATGCTTTTTATTACCAACAACCATCCTGGAACGTGGACAGACAAGGAATCATATAAATAGTATATTTTTTTTAATATTGGGATAAGATCTGTTCTCCAAGCCAGCTACATATCTTGTATGGTAAATGGGGTCTCAAGATAGCTCCAGTTTAAAGTAAGAGCACACTCATAGAAGTGAGGCACATTAAACTCTCATCCTTCAAGGTTATAACTTGTAAAGTTGTCAGACACATTCTCCTAGATGTCAACTGTAAGCAAATAAGAAAGGTCAGGGAAGTTTTGGTAAATAGTTAATAAATATTTCAGAGAAAAAAATGCTTCTAGAAAGGTCATGGAAAGTCAAGAGCTCATATTAGGGAATTGTGCATATGGGCTGGTCAGTAGTAACCATTAAAAGGAGAAGAATTGTACATAAAGAAGTATGAGGGGCAGGAAGATCAGCTTGGTCTCATTTTCCAATTTTACCTGGCATTTATTTCTGATTTGTCTTCAAATGTTAATTGTCAGTTTTGTAATTGAAAGTTAAAATGAGATTAGGGATAAGAAAGGAGAATTTCTAAAAAAATATTTGTTTTTCAAAAGTAAAACAAATTTAAGCTATATGGCTTAAACAGGACTCACTTTGCTTATATTTAAATAGTTGTTAGAGGCTTTCTGATGATCTTTAAGAGGAACCAAAACACACTCAAAATATAGACCATTTTCTTTTGTAGATTAGAAATAAATGCAGGCATAACAAGGCCACTTAACTTGTTTTGTATTTGTATATCATTTTATGACTTTATGGAAATAATAATAATCAGTTACTTTTGCTACCTTCTATAACACAGAATCTAGTGAAACTTTTATCAAGAATTCATCAATTCTATTTCCTGTTTGTTTCTTCTCACTAAACCAATGGAATGACAACCTTTGCATTACTGCTCTGATTCAAAAAATGTCATTGCTTCTTCTTCAACAAGTAATAGTAATTTTCATTATAGAACTATAACATCTTACATTTCTACAGAATAATTGAATCAACTCTTTCTTAGGAACTACTAACCATGTTTTTTTTTTTTTTTTTTTTTTTTTAAGCAAGCAACACTGTTTAAATAAGGCAGTTGTTATTTACAAATTTGATGCCCAGTGCTTTTTCAACTTGATTTTTATACCATTTCAAAACCTTTGCCCCACTATCTAGGCATATTTTATAAATGATAATGTTCATTTATTTTGTATTATATTTCAGCTTATTGTGGCATTTTTATAACTTCATTGCTTACTCCATGGCAGAGTACTTAACTTGACAGGGCTGTGACTAGTACCTAGATTTTCTACTCTTCGTGTGAGGAGGATCATCTCTCAGTTGTTTGGGCATCTATTGCAAAGTAATAGGGCTAAAATAACTTTGTAAAAATTAGCAAATAAGACAGGTCAGGGAAGTTTTGATAAAGAATCAATAAATATTTCAGAGAAAAAAATATTAGGATCAAGCTTACATTTGAGGGCTACAGATGTGATCTTTGCCACCAAATTCTACACACTGATAGAAAGATGTCTTTCTTACATTGAAGTTAAATAACCATAACCTCTAATAAATTTAACCTCCTTAAGAATCGTTTGTTTTATTTATCTTCTATTTCTTCACTTCCTAGAATAATGTCTTGAATACACTAGCTAGCTTGATGTTTGTAATTGAAGGAACTAAGAACCTGTATGTCACACTTTTTAGTATCTGAAAATAGAATCAGAAAATGAGCAATTTATATCATACCAATTTTAATCATTCAAAACATTTAATCATAAATTTATTACATATTAGCCATGGAAAAATAAACATTTTAAAAGGTATAAAATTACCTGAAGATAGCTGTTAAAATACTGGTGGCAGCTGGGCATGGTGAAACCTGCCTACAATCTCAGTGGCTCAAGAGGCTGAGGCAGGAGGATTGCAAGATCAAAACTAGCCCCAACAATTCAGCAAGGACCTATGCAACTTAGAAAGACTCTGTCTCAGAATAAAATATAAAAGGTCTAGATTTGGGCTGGAGTTGTGGCTCAGCAGTAGCATGTTTGCCTAGCATGCATGAGGCACTGGGTTCGATTCTCAGCACCACATACAAATAAGTGAAAATAAAAGTCCATCAACAACTAAAAAATATTTTAAAAAGTAAAAAAAAAAAAAAATGTCTAGATTCGTGGCTCAGTGATTAAACACCCCTGGATTCAATTCCTGGTACCAAACAAATTAATTAATTAGTTAATTACTTAAAATGCTGGTAGCAGATTCACTTATTTTTCTTCTTTTTTTTCCATAACATGTTATAGATTTACATTTTTAAATAATTGAGATATATTGTAGATACAATTATATTTAAACTAGCAACAAAGAACAACCCAAGCCTGGATGGCTTTACTGCTGAATTCTGTCAAACATTTAAAGAAGAATTAATACTAATTCTTTATGAACTCTTCCAAAAATAGTAATATTTGGGAAAATTCCCAATTAATTTACTGAAGCTGGTATTACTATGATAGCAAAACCAAAAAAAAAAAAGATATCTGTGTTAGATTTCCATCAATATAACAAATACTTGAGATAATCAACCTACAAAGAGAAAAGGTTTATTTTGGCCCATGGTGTTGATTGTTCCACTCAATGATTGGTTGGCCTCATTGTTTTGGACCTGTAGCAAAGCAGCACCTCACTGTGGAAGATTGTGGTAGAGCAAAACTGCTCATCTCATGGCCAGGGAGCAAAAGAGATAACTAGAAAGGATGTGTAGTCCCATAGTAACTTCAGGGACCTTGCCCAAATCATCTAAAAACCTCCCATTAAGGTCCCATCTCTTAAACATTCCCTAACCTCCTTAGAGCCCCTCCTTGGGGATCAAGACTTTAATGTGGGCCTTTGTAGGACATTCAAATCCATACTATAGCAACATCATAAGAAAAGAGAATCACAAACTAATATTTTATGAATATGGACATGAAAATCCTTAAGTAAAATATTAACAAAAAAAATCCATCAACATATAAAAAGAATTATACACCATGAGCATGTTCAACTTATCCCAGGATTGCAAATTTGGTTTAACATCAGAAAGTCAATTAATGTAATACATAAAATGCATAGAAAAATAAAAGAAAATCACATGTTTATTTCCATAAATGCAGGTAAAGTATTTGGTAAGCACCAACACCCTGTCATAATAAAAATAATCAATGAACTCGGAATAAAAGAGAACTTCATCAGTTGGTTAAATGGCAAACAGAAAAAAACATGGATAACATCATACTTAATGGTGAAAGACTGGAAGCCTTGCCCATGTTATGGTTTGCTTTTTAATATTCTTCAAAAGCTCAAGTGTTAGGCAAAATTATTAGATTGTGAGAACTGTAGCTTCATCAGTGAATTAATCCATTTGGTGAATTAATAATTTGAATGGATTATTGGGTGGTAATCACATGCAGATGGGGCATGGCTGGAGGAATTAAGTCACTTGGAGTGTGGTCTTGGATTATATCTTGTCCCTTGCTCTTCTCTCTCTCTCTGCTCTGAACTAAGCAGCTATCTTCCATCATGCCCTTCTGCCATGTTGTTCTGCCTCACCTCAGGGACAGAGCAGTGGAGTTGGTTGAGCATGGACTGAACCTCTGAAACTTTGAGCCACAAGTAAATTTTTTCTTCCTCTAAGTTGTTCTTGTTAGGTATTTTGGTCACAGTAATGAAAAACTGACCAACAGGCACTAACATCAAAAATAAGACAAAGATGTCCACTCTGGCCTCTTACAGTCAACATTGTACTTGAGGTTATAGCCAAGGCAATTAGGCAATAAAAAGAAAAGACATTCAGATTAGAAATCAAGAATTAAAGCTAAATTTATTTGCTGATATTTCAAACTTGTATATAGAAAATCCTAAATAATCTATTAAATTAGAACTAATAAACTGGTTCAACAAGATCACAGAATTTAAGACCAACAAGCCATAATTATGTTTCTATACATTGTCAATTAATAATCCAAAAATGAAATTAATAAGATAATTCTATTTATAATACGATTTAAAAGAATTAAATATTAGGAATAATTTTAACAAAAGAAATCAAAATTTATACTTTGAAAACTACAAAATATTTTTGAAAGAAACTAAGTTTCTAAGTAAATGGAACAATATCCTATTTTCATGGAATGGGAAACTTAATATTGCTAAGATGACAATATGCCCAAAATTGAGCTACAGATTCAATTCAATCCATATCAAAATCCCAGCTGACTTCTTTGTAGAAATTGACAAGTTGATTCTAAAATTCATATGGAATTCCAATAGACCAATATTCGTCAAATAAATCTTGATAAAGAAGAAGAAAGTAGGAGATTCAACTTTCTGATTGCAAAAATTACTAAAAAAACAACGGTAATCATGACTGTAAGTGCAAAATGATGGATGCAAACCTCAACAGATTCAGAGAAGCCATTTATTCAATCTTGGACTCAGGCACCATAGGGGCTCATTTTCTGGATGCAAAAATGGCTGTTGATTACAGAGGGGATTTTAGTTTTATAGGGTACAATGAGGGTGGTTTAATCATTGGAAACTGTGGATGTGCCATTCAGACAGTCAGGGGCTAGTTGTGCAGGTTGAAACTTTAACTCAGGAAGGCAGTATAGGAGCCCAGATCCCAAGAGATCAGTATTCAAATCTCACCCACTGCTTTTCTTTTTCTGGGATTCATTGTTTCCAAGAGTTTCTATGTTTACAGTGCCTTTATTTAAGACTAATTTGAAATGGGAGAAGGTCAAAGTCCAGAGTGCAGCATTCAGTATCAGCCACCTTCCTTAAGGCCCTGTAGTTTGGGGGAAAGGATTTACTGGGAGAGGTTATTGCTTGGCTAATTTCTCCTCCATCCTCCTGAGCTGCACCATCTTTTGGGTTTTCTCTGGGGGCTGTCTTGTAGGAATATTATTTTCCATAACCCTTCAATGATAATGTGATACTGACACAAAGATAGACATATCAATGGACTAGAATTGAGAGTCCACAAATAAATACATCTGTGGTCAACTGATTTTCTATTGAATGATGACAATATAATTCAGTGATGGAAGGAATAATCTTTTTTGTAAGACAGTGCTGGGACAATATGCAGAAGAATGAATGTGGGGTCTTATGTTGTACTATATCTAAAAATAATTTAAAATTGATTAAACACCAAAATGTAAGAGCTAAAACCATACAAATCTTAGCAAAAATCTTTCTTTATTAATTTGGATTTGTTAAGATTCTAAGCTATGATACTAAAAGCATGGCAACAACTACACACACCCACAGGAAAAAAAAAACAACAACAACTAGATGTTATTGGATTTTATTAAAGATAAAAAATTTTGTAAGTCTAAGGATACCATCAAGAAATGAAAAGACAAGCCAGGAATGGTAATGCTGGCCTGAAATCCAAGTGACTTTGGACGCTAAAGCAGAAGGATCTCAAGTTTGAGGTCAGCCTCAGCAACTTAGCAAGGCCTTCAGCAATTTAGTGAGGCCCTGTCCCAAAATAATATTTTAAAAAGGGCTGGAGATGTGACTCAGTGGTTAAGCACCCCTGGGTGTCCCCCTAAAAAAAAAAGTGAACAAAAATACACGTAAGGATATATAATATTTACAAATCACCTACCTGATATGAGATTTGTATCTAAAATATATAGAGAACAATTATTACTCAAAAAAGTGAACTAACATGACTTTAAAAAAGAGAAAATGACATGAGCAGACATTTATCTGAAGATGTACAAATGGCCAAAAATCATATGAAAAGATACTCATCATCACCAATTATAAGAGAAATCAAAATCACAATGAGATACCAATATACCCTGACTAGGGATGGCCAGAATCAAAAAGTCAGATAATGACAACTTCTGACAAGGAGGTGGATGAAACAGAACTCTCATACACTGCTGGAGGAAATGTGAAATGATACAGTCACCTTGGAAAATAGTCTGAAAGTTCCTCAAATGGGTACATAGAGTTACTATATGATCCATCAATTTCACTTTTAAGTATATACCCAAGAGAAAGAAAAACACATCTAGCTAAGTGTAGTGGTGCATGCTTCTGGTGACTTGGGAGGATGAAACAGGAGCACTGCAAGTTGAGGCCAGCCTGGGCAATTTAGAGAGACCTTGTGTCAAAATAAAAATTTAAATATGTGATGACTTGGGTTCAATCCCAAGTACCAAAATATATTATACCTATATCTATATTCATATATACATGTCTATCTATCTATCTATCTATCTAACATCTATTTCTCTAGGTAGCTATCACATACATATATGTCCACAAAAACTTGTACATGAATGCTTTTAATAGCATTATTCACCATAGCCTAAACATGGAAACAATCTAAATGCTCATCAGCTGACAAATGGACAAACAAAATATAGTATATCCATTCAATGACTTTCTATTTGACTATAAAAAGAAATGAATTACTGATTGCTACAATGAGGATGAACCTTGAAAATTTTATGCTAAGTGAAAAAAGCCAGTCACACAACATCACATATTATGTGGTTCCATTCATATGAAAGTCCATAATAGGAAAATGTATAGAGACAGAAAACAGATTAATAGTTACTTAGGAGTGGGGGATGAATAGAGCGTAGAAGATGATAGGTAAAGTGGTATGAGGTTTCTTTATTAAGGTGATAAAAATGTTTTAATCTGTGGTGATGTTTGTACATATGTAAGAGCATGCTAATATAAGTTGAATTGGGTTCTTTAAATGGATTAATTGTATGTCAGGTGAATGATATCTTAATAAAACTGAAAAACATGACATTGTCTTAAACTGAATTTTTTCTTTTCATAATAGCTACCATTAGCTGGCTGACTCAGTTCCTGATCACATGTTTGTTGTTTTTTTTGTGTGTGGTGCTGATGATTGAACCAGGGCCTTGTGCATGCAAGGCAAGCACTCAATAGATGAATTCTAGATAGGGAAGATGAGTGGAAGAAAAAGGGAGGGGGCAGGGGATTAGCAAGGATGGTGGAATGTGTTGGTCATCATTATCCCAAGTACATGTATGAAGACACAAATTGGGTGTCAAAATACTTTATATACAGAGATATGAAAAATTGTATATATGTATAATAAGAATTGTAATGCATTCCACTGTCATTTATTTTTTTAAATCAATAAAATATGAAAAAATAATAGCTGCCATCAAATCTCTAGATTGCCATTGAGTACCAGCGATAAAAGTTACAATTATGGACAAAATGCTCTTGAAAGGTAGAAGACACAAAACAATCCAGTTCAGTGTGTTTGGATTTAAAAAAAAAATTATTCATACAGTTTATGTAATTCAATGGCTCAACATTTGGTTTCTTTGGTGTAGAATGCCTTAGGAATTTCAATTTTTTGTTTGTCTTCAATGTATTT
>NW_026000316.1:6220089-6224117 GCF_001458135.2 Marmota marmota marmota
ATATATATATATATATATATATATATATATATATATATATATATATATTTAATTGTTAATGGACCTTTATTTTATTTATATGTGGTGCTAAGAATCAAACCCAGTGCCTCATACATGCTAGGCAAGCACTCTACCACTGAGCCACAAACCCAGCCTAGGAATTGGAATATATTTGTCATGCATTCTTTTTACAATTATCTACTTCTAAAAAGAGCTTTTAACCAGAATCCATAAGCCATGGAGTATCTATGAATCTTGTGAATTTGTAGAAAAAATTTGTGTCTATGTGCATTTTTCTGGAGAGATAGTCTTTGTTTTGTTAGCTTGTCCAAGTGAACCGTGATCTCTACTCCCCAACAAAAGGTTAAAAACACATAAATTAGGGGCTGGGGTTGTGGCTCAGAGGTAGAGCACTCACCTATCATGTGTGAGACATGAGATTCGATCCTCAGCACCATATAAAAATAAAAAAATAATAATAAAAACATAGAATAAAGGATTATGAAGAAATTATCCTAACAAAATTTTCTAGGTGTGTCTGATTTTAGTGTCAAATAGTACTAGATTCTTAATTTAATGAATGGTAAAAGAAATTTAATTTGGTTACTTTATAGATATCAGGAAACTATAAAATATGTATCTAACATTATTATTATTTTCTTGAATTGGAGCTTATGTAGTGTCTGTATAGAGTATGTATAGACATGTCTATATTTAGCATATGTCACATGCTTTATAATATTTTGTTTAAACATTTTGTTTTTGTTCAGTGCCATTACATTATGATTATCAAATAAAGTTCTTTGTTGAAAGAAGTTACAATCTTTTTGTGGAAAACTCTTTATTTTAAAAGTACTTCTTAGGCTGTAAATATAATGGAAGTATGCTGGAGATTTGTTAGAGTAAGAGGGTTAGAAGTTCATTTGTAATTTCCTTTGGTGTTTAGCATGCAGAGTCTGACTGGATGACCCACAGGCACCCTTCACACTTTAGATGAAACTCTGGCAGGATTGTCATGGAGAATTTTCATCTCATCTCACTTATGGAGTTACCAACCCAATCATCCACAACTTCACTGTGCATAAGATTCATTTGCAATAATGGGGAGGGAGGAGGGAGCTTGTGAAAGATGGTAGAAGATGGTTAAAAGTTATAAACTTCGGGCGTCCCCGTACATGTTTAGTAAATCTGTAGTGGAGCCCAGGGATATGAATTTTTAAGTTTTTCAGGTAATTCTAATGAACCTGGTACTGATCTTGCTTGGGAATGCTCTAACCCCATCCAAGATTTGATACAAATTAATAGGCCACTTTTGTAAAATGAAAGGAAAAGATTTAGAAGCAAGGTCAATTCCTTCATATCATTTTATCTTTCCTCCCTCTCTTTTCTCCCAAAACTCAACTTCCTACAATGTAAATTTTTTTCAGACTTTTGTTTAGTTTTGTTTTAGCATGTTGTTTCACCCTAGGAGAAATGGTTTAGATGAGGTTTAGATACTTTATCCATGGGAATCTTCTGATGTATCCAGATATCCTATAATATTAAATGTCAAGTAATAAAACCTAAGAATGTCAATTCACTGCCTCCTCCGTCTTTGTAATTGAAATTAGTTTATCCCTTACATTACTAACAAAAGCGTTTACTTATAGGTTGATTACCGGTGTGGAATGGTTAATTCCTGTGCCATGAAAATTTATGGACTTGTGATCTACCATAAATACCTGGAAGTGGGCATCACTCTCTCCAGAAACATGAAAATACAGACTTTTTAAGGTGGGAAATCTTCTAGTCCTGACTCTGCTGACAAAGTGACTTCAGTCAGGTCATCTGACAGATGCTCTTCTGAATCTGATTTAGGATTTAAGATTAAGCTTTCACTATGGGCTATGAATGGTTATAAGTGCTTTATAAACATTAATCCACTTAAACCTCATTAGAGTACAATGGTTTAGGTATTCTTATTGTCATCACTTAATAGATGAGGGAACTGAAGCACAGAAAATCAAATTTATACAGAGATGAATTTGCAGAACTTGGATTTACAGCCAGGCAGTCTATCTCCAACCTCTACTCACTACTCTATCACCTTTTGGGTAAAGATTGGTTTAAAACAGCAATTCTCTGAGTTTTGATTTTCTGCATTTTATATCATCTGAACTAAACAACACTGAAGGGTTGTCAGGATGCTATGGGCTGACCTTTGGTCAGATCCTGAGTAGAACCCCCAGGTTGTGAGGTCCTCAGAGAATGGTAAAGGCTAGATCTTTCATCATTGACCCCAGGAGAGAACTCAAGGTAGAATAAGTGACAATAGATAGACTAGTCAGGATGCCATGCTACCAGAAGATGTAATCCTGTGACATATTTACACAAGCTAATTTTATTGTTATCCAATAAAATTTCAGAGCTACTAGATAATTTGTAGAATCACAAAGAAAAAAATCAATAATTAGGGGAAGTTCCTGATGAAAAATAATAATTGATCTTAAACCATGGAATAGATTATCTTAAAGGGTCTCATTTCTAAAAATATCAAATTCTTGGATATGCATCCTTAAAGGAAAGTAATGCTAGTGCAACTGATTGCCTCTTGTGTTTTCCAAACCAAATCCTCTCTTTGGTACCCTGAGTTGTCTATTTCATTTTAATTAATTTTCTAAGAATAAATTTAGGATGTTTTCTTATATTTATGTAATTTCTAAGTAAATTAGTAAACATCCATCTGAAAGATATTAATTCCAGATTAGTGTTTGTGATCTCTCTTAGAAACTTTGACCAAATAAGTTTTTACTGGAAAATTTTATAATAAGTTCATGGTTTGTAGTAAACAAGTATCTCTATGATTATAACATGTTCATATCTCAATTATAAAAATAAAAATATTTTTTGTCTATCTTGCTAACTAGCAGTCTTTACTTTTGTCTGGGTAGAACTAATTGTCTTCTAGCAATAAAAAGAAATCTTTTTCTGGTCCTTTCCCTATAAAACACGGCACAGAAAACATACCAAAAGATTTGTCTTGTCTATGTAATTATATTACATTAAAATTAAAACCACTATTTAAAAACTGCTCAAATGGTAGAAAATTCTTTTTTATCTTAATCCAATTTAATTCTATTATTCAATTTTTTTACATTTATTTTATTTTTAAAATTTTTATGTGGTGCTGAGGATCAAACCCAGGGCCTCATACGTGCTAGGCAAGCACTCTACCACTGAGCCAAAACTCCAGCCCCTTATTATTCAATTTTCAAATTTATAAAGATGGATAACCCAATTTGCTAATTTAAAGTGTTTCTATGATCTAAAGCAGTGACAGTTTTTCAAATCTTTGTCACTTATTTTCTGAAGCAGCATCTTAGAACACAGTTTTCTCACCAATTTAAAGATAAATTAATAATAAAAATCATACCTAAACCAAAGTGATTTTACTTTCATATTAAGATAGTTCTATTGCTTAGAATCAATATCTCATACAAAACTAAGTTTCTGTCAGCATATGTGAAAGGCTCAGTGTAATCAGGGAATTCGCTCTGCCCTCTGAAACTGCCTGGCTAATTCTTTTGGATCTAATATTTCTTTTTAACTTAGTATTTTTGCAAAGATACAACTGTATTTTAATGTTAATATTAAAACTCTAATTTAAATATATCTATAACAAAAGATACAATGCAAAACTTTTTGCTTTCTACTTCATATTATATCTAAGGTTTTTTTTATTTTTATTTTTTTAAATTTTTTTATTCTTGGTTGTTCAAAACAATACATAGTTCTTGATATATCATATTTCACACTTTGATTCAAGTGGGTTATGAACTCCCATTTTTACCCCTTATACAAATTGCAGAATCACATCAGTTACACATCCATTGATTTACATATTGCCATACTAGTGTCTGTTGTATTCTGCTGCCTTTCCTATCCTCTACTATCCCCCTCCCCTCCCCTCCCCTCTCTCTGCCCCCTCTACTGACATTCATTTGTCCCCCTTGTATTATTTTTCCCTTTCCCCTCACTTCCTCTTGTAT
>NW_026000316.1:6227837-6241363 GCF_001458135.2 Marmota marmota marmota
CTTGGTGAAACTGTTGTGCTATTGAATTTTCCCCCTATATATTTATATTGGTCTTGTATAGTTGCAAGGTCTCCCTCGCAGGCGCGGGCGGCAGCTCTGCCCCTCCTCCAATTGGGGCAATGTGTCTACCACGCCGGCAGGCCGCTGGGCCTGTTCTTCCGGTCGGTAGCAGGTCCGCCTACCTTGCAGGCGCGGGCGGTGGCTCTGCCCCTCTGTGGGCAGCTGGGCTTGTTCTGTCAGTGGTCGCAGTTCTGCCTACTTTGCAGGCGCGGGCAGCGGCACTGCCCCTCTGCAGGCCGCTGGGCCTGTTCTGCCGGTGGGTCGCAGGTCCACCTAACATGCAGGCGCGGGGAGGTGGTGGCTCTACCCTTCCGCAGGCCGCTGGGCCTGTTCTGTCTGTTGGTTGCAGGTCTGGCCTGTTCTGTTGGTGGTCGCAGGTCCGCCTACCTTGCAGGTGTGTGGGGCAGCTCTGCCCCTCGGCGGGATGCTGGGCCTGTTCTGCCGGTGGGTCACAGTTCTGCCTACCTTGCAGGCGCAGGGGGAGGGGGCGGCTCTGCCCCTCAGCAGGCCTCTGGGCCTGTTCTGCTGGGGAGTCGGAGGTCCGCCTACCTTGCAGGCGTGGTTGGCAGCTCTGCCCCTCCACGGGCCACTGGGCCTGTTCTGTTGGTGGTCACAGTTCTGCCTACCTCTCAGGCGCGGGGGAAGGGGGCGGCTCTGCCCTTCAACAGGCCGCTGGGCCTTTTCTATGGGTGGTCACAGTTCCGCCCACCTTCCAGGCGCGGGGGGAGGGGGCGGCTCTGCCCCTCAGCAGACCGCTGGGCCTGTTCTGCCGGTGGTCCATATCTAAGGTTTTTTAAAAATTTGTTCTAATTAGTTACACATGATAGTAGAATGTATTTTGACATATTATACATATATGGAGTATAACTTCTTATTCTTATGGTTGTACATAATATATAATAATAATACATGGTCATATGATCATATATGCACATAGGATAGTAATGTCTGATTCATTCTACTATCTTTTCTATTCCTATTCCCCTTCCCATCCCTTCATTTCTATTTTTTTCTAATCCAAAGTACTTGTATTCTTCTGTACCCTCCCACAAATAAATTATTATAAATACCTTCATACAGATATTTCATCTTTCACCTACTAAAGTGAAAAAATTAGTGTTCAGAGATAAGCCCCCTAAAATGGCAAAGTATTAAATTGTATATTGTATTTCCTAAGTTTATTATTAGATGCTATTTTAAAATAATGTTAGACAATATGTATTAAATAAAATTAACCAATGTATAGTTTGTTTAAAGTTTCAAGAGATGTAATCGTGTGACATATTTACACAAGCTAATTAACATGTTAATTAAGCTGCATTAATTTAAACATCAAATAATAATATAACTTGGAAAAATAAATTTACAAAGGTCATTAACTCATAACAATAGTCAATAAAATTTTTAGTATCATCTGTATAAATTATCAAAATTTTCATAGGATTTATAAAATTTTCTTTTACAGACATCCCCAAGTACACCTGGATTCGTTTCATCAACAACTTCTAAGTTGTTGATCTGGGATCAACTAAGAGATTTGATCTGGGAGCACCAGGAAGAAAGGACTTTGCCATAGATATTTTGAGAATCCTGACCAAATTTTCCACTTATTCATACAACTAAGAGGCTACAGTGCAGACTTAACCCAGCTCACTGGTGAAAATCAATTAACAAAGCAGCAGACTGGTCAAGTCCTTCTAAAAATCAAGAGAACATAATAATGGCACTCACCAAGATGACTGTGTAGATCCCTTTGCAAAATATCCTTCATGTCTTAGTTCACTAGAAGCTTCCCTGTTCATCCAAAACCCATCTGATCTTAGAGAATTAATATTAAAAGCCTGTGAACTGTGTCACTGGGAAGTGGCACATTTCATTCTTCCCTGTACTGGTTGTTAAGAACTGATACTGAGCTTAGAATTGAGGGAAGAGACAACTGGCCCTCAACAAATTCCACCACGGTGTTAACATATCAACTTTAAATCTGCAGTGTGGGATAGATCTCCAATATACAGCTAAACCACTCTTGTTAATATTAAAAATATTCTACTTACTTGCTTTTCTGTACTCTTCTATTTAATACAAATCGGTGTTTTCACCATTTTATGGGCTGAGAGCTTACAAAGTTAAATTTGTTAACTAGCCCATTATTATTTTGTTGATGAGTTATTCTTTTATTGCTATTACTACATTATCCTAGATACAGAGGCTCCCAACTAGAGGAAAAATAAATGTCAAATTTATTTTCTCAGACTTAAGTTTTAAGTCCAAAAGTTAACTTAGTTATAAAGGCTTATTATTCCTATAATTTTGTATGCTTTTGTTTTTTTTGTTAACTAATTATACTATCTTGCTACAAAGATGTCTTTAGACAAGTGGTGTTGCCCTGATTGTAAGGAGCCATGTCTCCCCACTCTGGCTCTGGGACATTGGTTACAACAGACTAGACTTGTTCAAAATGATTATTCTGAAACTGACCAAGATCGAATGTTTAGAGCTAGTTTTTGCCCTCAGTGTCACCACACAATTAAAGGCCTTACTCAGCCTCCTTTTCCAATAGAATGGGCTCCTTCAAATTTTACCAGATGGACACAGGAAAAGGCCTTTCATCCCATTCGCCAAGGCCCTCCACTGGTTAGAAAAAAAGTATATCAATCCAAACTGGTTGCATTTAATGCTCCATTACATTTTATTTTGTCTAGGACCAGTAAAGTCCTAGACCAGAGGCTTGGTGGTTATATTGAAATGGCATCTGAAAGACAAATAAATTTAACCACTTCTTCAGGTCCTTTATTGGATGATTCTAATCCTGAGGGGTTTCTTTTAGAGGATGCAGATTTAACCTTGTTGAGTGATGACTTTATTCCTGAGGAGCTTTTCATGGATAATCCAGACTACTTTTAACTAGCTCTCTTCTCCCATTCAGTTAGTTCTAATTAAGATCATTGTTACATCTATAATCATTAGTCTGATGTTATATTTGCAAGATAAAATGTAATCTCTAGACCTGTATTTAAAAGGTACTATCATAGTGCTAGCTTAAGTAGTTATAATTTAATATTGATGTAAAGGGTAGAGAACAATATACTTTTGTCACTTATTGTAGGTTTGTTCTTAGAGCTTTCAAAAATATTTTAAATAAGTATAATTTTCTCTGAGTTATTTCAGGGCTAATATCTGACTTGTGTACATTGCCTTCATAAAATTGTCTATAAACTTATGTGAAATTTACATCACTTGAACATAATTTACCAATTCCTATGTGTTTCTTATATTTCTGAGGATTATTACCTTAGTATTAAGTATAACAGTGTAGAATGGGGTAATTTAACTCTACTAAAAACATCAGCCAAATACAATGGCTTAAAATAAATATGTATATACAGTTGCTTAGTTGTATAAGAATTTTCTTCTACAGTTTCTACATTCAAACCACATAAGATGACCAAAGCACATCACAAATGTTATAGTTGTGGTAAAGGTTATAGGGAAGGGGGGGTGATTTGTATGTATGAGTGGATTCCAAAATATAAACAGTAATAACACACCTCTGACCCTTATGGATATGTAGAAGTTTGTTTTGTTTGTTTTCTTCAGATTACTTTTAGAAGACAAGAAAAAGATACTTCCCCATTTCTGTCTTAATGGAATTGCTTTCAATAACTCAACTATTTAGATATGATTTTCCAGAAAGTGCTTCAGAATTCTATTTTAGACCCTATGGGAGAAATTTCTTGTAATCACAGAAGTGTCAATACTTTCTGTAAGAGCTCGCTGACATGTAATAATATCTGAAGTTGCTTAAATTTAAGATTGTGTCTAATCATGTTGTTTCAAAGCTTTACTCTTCTTTGTTTTCAAAGTTATTCTTGCCTATGAATTAAAAATATATGCTTACAGATAAATTATCAGTGAGAATGCCTATTTCTTTTTTCATGAAAAGTATTTATGGCCATCAATATTTTTATGTTCATTCTTTGTTTTATATTTAGTATAAATGAAGAAGACATGAAAATGTCTTCTCATTCTTCCATTTATTGAATCATTTAATAAATATTGAGTTCCTACTGTGTATCTGTTAAGCTCGAATTCGGGACCCACAAAGACCACCAGAGACCCAAGATCGATGTAAGCAGCAAAGAGGTGTTTATTGCGAGCTAGCTCGGTCCTCCGCGCACACACACAGCAACTGGTGACACTGAGAGGCCCCGAGCCCAGGGTTTGCAGCATTTTTATACATTTTTTGGAGAGGGCAGGGTCTTCACATACATCATAGCCTCTTTTAGCAAATCATCACACACCACGGGAAAATCAAATAATAACTCTAAAACATGATTAGCACATTCACTGGTGGGAACAAGTTGGGTAGGGGTGATTGGTCAGTACAAAAGGGGTATTCATTTGAACTGATTGGTTTAAGCCAAGAGGGGTGTTCCTGCTGAACTACATGGTTTCCCAACTTGTTATCAACCACCATAAACTCCTGGGAGGGTCATCTGGCATCCCAGGTATTTCCCTGTCTCATGCTGATTGGCGGCTGCTAGGGGCTGCTATGGGTCTCCACCTAGCCTGACTGAGTCAGGGACACCTTGGGCAGCAGATCTGTCCTGTTATTTGTAGATAAACAACTTAGCAGGGTGGGAATGTGCTTAGGAGTGCTCTGTGGGTTTTTCCAAGGACTAAGGTCATGTCCCTTCCTTGGACAGACTTTGCTCTGAGGTAGAGGCTGGTTTTTCATATCAATCACCAAAGCATGCACAATCCCTTCCCTTAAGGTATTTAAAAATACAGTGATAGAGGGCTGGGGTTGTGGCTCAATGGCAAACTGCTTGCCTAGCATGTGTGAAGCACTGGGTTCGATTCTCAGTACCGCATATCAATAAATTAAAAAAAAATAAAGATCTTTGACAACTAAAAAAAATATAACGGTAGAAACAATTAATATTCAAATGATGACACAAATTGACATAAAATTACAACTCAGATAAAGTCTATAAGGAGAGTTTCCCAGAGCTTTGGATTTGGCTGAGTCAATGACACTAATATGACATTTGAAGCTACACAGGATTTGAACAGGTTAACAAGTGCAGGAAGAACATTCTGGCCAGAGGTCATGTGCATAGATCTGTAAGACAAAATAGAAAGGGAAAAGAATATGAAAAGATTCTGAGGGGCTGAGACAGGGTCATTATGGTTTGAGCATGGAATAACTTGAGGCTGCACAACAAGGTAGGAGCTAAAGCATTTGGGAAATTTAGACCTCATTCAAAACTTCTCTCTTGATCCTAAGAGCAAAGGGAAGCCAAAAATCATCTGTACATCATTCTCCTGAGTTTCATGGCCGACATAATTTCACATTAAAATGGTAATGTTCTTTTGAAGTCTGTCAGGAAAACCTTAGGGAAATTGACTAAAGTTTATCACTTTGAAGAAACCACAATGGCAACTGATTACACAGCACTTACTATTGAGGTAGTGTTTTAAGACTTTTTCATATACTAATGTGTTTAATCTTCCCAGTAATACCCTGAGGCAGGTCCAATAATCATTACCTGTTTTCAGATCAGGAAACAAAAGCACAGTGACCTTGAGTAACTTGCCTAAGTTCAGTTCTTAAATGGCCAAACTGAGATTTGAACCCTCCATATTAAGTTTATTTCACATTAGTTTTGAGAAAGGAATGTTAGGGATTTTTATGGAATCCTAGCTTTCATAAACTGACACATGAATATCTGGGACCTGAATTTCTTGTGTTCAGCTACTTAGCTTCCACATTTTTAACTGGAAAATATTAATAACTTGAGAAATGCATAGGATTAGTTGAAGACTACATTAAAAATGATACATTATAGACACATTAAAAACAAAGAAGTTAAAAGTCAGAGTAACAAATAAATGAAACATATATATTTCAACCTTTAGAAAATTAGTAGCTTGGGATAAAAATATATTGTACTTTGAATTTAATTATAACTTATGAACATGTATTAATATGTACTGTTATCATTAAATCTCTAGTGAATGTGTGCAGAACATTGTGTGATAATGCATTGCAGGGTCAAGGGTGCCACAGTCTGGCTGGGCACAATCAGAAGCCACTTGTCAAAAGAAACTAACTTTATTTTTAGAACCACACAAACAAAACAGCCTCTCAGGAAAAACCCTCAGAGCCTCAACTGCCACCACCGGCTTTCCACAAGCCTCTCTCTCCCACACAAGCTTCTCTCCACCTCCCCCAATCCTCCTGCTCTTGAGGCCGATTGGCTGGGTCATGTGGGCGGAGCCAAAAAAGTCCCCCAATGAGCAGCTCCGTGGTCTGAAAGGGCAGGGAAACAGCCCAATGAGCATCACCGCAGAGGAGCCAATCAGCTAGATGTTGCTGGGGCCGCTGTGAGCCAATCATCAGCCGGCAGCTGGAAGTTTGCTGGCAGCTGGAAGTTTGCTGGGGCCCCTTCGGCTGTGGCTCTCAACAAAGGGAAGTTTCATTCTTGTGCTGGTATTTGAAAAAATAAAATAAGTTATTGTAACTGTCTTTCCATTCTCAAGTTATTGGTATATTGTAATTAAGTGAGTTCTTATTTTCAGAAGGCCACGATGATGAAAAAGTAGAACCTAGAGATCGATTTTTCAAAATTCTGATAAACATAATTGTAATTACTTTTTTACCTGTAAGGTCATAGGTTATAGTTTCACATTGAAGTTATTTTTAAAAATCTTTGACACCTAAAACTACACATAATATAATTTTACCTAACATTTTATTGGCAATATCAAACAGATCTAGATAATAGGTTGATTAGCTTTATGGAACTGACATATCCCAACAAAAATAGACACTGACAGTCAATCATTTGGGTCTATACAGAGGAAGATTTCCTGCTTGTATACCATTATTCTTTTACCAACAAAAGGTCTCCTCTAGAAAAGAATTTCAAGCTGATTACTGATTATCAATTACCTTAGTGGGAATGAAAAAGCAGATGGCCTGCTTTCATCTGGTAAACTTTTCAATGTTATACTGACATTTTTCAGAGAGAGAGTTTTTTTGTGTGCGCATGAAACTTAGTTTCTAATTTTCTATTGGCTTGTTCTGTCTCTTCCTCTACTTATTTCTGCAATTATTGCTATACTAAGCAGTTGTAAATTATGTATAATTATGTATTTTAATGCTGAAACACATTGGATCAATGATTGAGCAGACCTTTGAACTGACGCCTGGTATGTTATATTTAAATATATTGATCCCTAGAAGTCTGCAGTGTAATTGCTGCAAAATCTGTTTGAATAACTTATAGTGAGTAGTTATGAAAATGCTTTCACTATAAAACGCAAGGTGACATGGCTGGGTAAAATTTATATGTTTCAACCTAATATCCATTGTGACAGTATTAAGAGGTGGTATCTTTAGGAGGCTTTTGGGTCATGATAACCCCAACCTCATGAATGGGATTATAGCTCTTATAAAAGTGTCCCCCTGCTCTTTTTCACCATATGAAGACACATAGAAGGAGCCATCTCTTAACAAACGGCACTCCAGTCACCAAATTTGTTGAAGTCTTGATCTTTAACTTCCTAGCTTCCATCACTGTAAGCATTAGGTCGGTGATGGCGACTTGGTGGTGACTTAGAACAAAGCAGCCCGCACCGGAAAAGAACATCAATCAGATGCTGGCGGAAATGCCTGTCAATCAGCCAGATCTCCTAACTCCTGTCAATCAGCAGGACCCCCTGGCCAATCCTGAAGTTCAGCCAACTCCCTTGACCAACTGCAAGGGGGAAAGGGACCCTAGAAACACCTTTTCCTGTCCCAAGCCCTTCCCTTCCTGCTGTAAGCCCCATAAAAGTCCAGTCCTGTCGAGCTTCCATGTGGTTTCTCCTCAGACACTTCTCCAGTCCCCTCTGTGAGTCTGATCAAGTTCCGCCCAGGAGTGATATCTCAATAAAGCCTGTTCAGCAGCCCTTTTTAAATCTGCCTACTTTGGTCGCTGCCTTCCTCGCCTGATCTGACATTGTTGGCATCAATGTAAAGGATGATGGAAAAGCTCCGTAAACTCAACAAGCCAAAACAACCTTTACCTGTCCGAGATTTTATTAGCAGGACCCTAGTGGTCAGTCGCAGAAGAGAAGGGAGGAGAGAGAGAGAGAGAGAGAGAGAGAGAGAAGAAGAAGAAGAAGAAGAAGAGGAGAAGAGAAGAGAGAGGGGGAAGAGAGAGAGGAGAGGGGGAAGAGAGAGGAGAGGGGAAAGAGAGAGAAGAGAGAGAGGAGGGGGGAGTAAGAGGGAGAGAGAGAACAGAGGAGAAGAATAAGAGAGTAAGAGAGGGAACACAAACAGGGTGTTGATATTTATGGGCTTAACACAGGATGAGGAGGAGCAAGGCGAGTGGGCTGTTACTTCTTCATTGGCTGAGAGTTCGTGCCACTTCAGCGATTGGAGGTGTGCCATTCAAAGTTCGCGCCATTCACAGGGATTGGAGGTGATGGTTCATGCGCCATTCAGTGCGCCATTCAGTGTATCACAGATCTCAGTTCCCAGAAGAGAAGCACTCCGGGCGCCATCTTTACCAACATTAAGAATAAATTTTGTATAAAAGCTGCCCAGTTTATGGTATTTTGTTAGAGCAGCCCAAATGACTAAGACAATGAGAATGGTATATATCTAGTAGATATGTGAAATGTCAGCTCTGTTTTCTCTACTCATCATGATGATGACTGCTCATCACTCAATAATAGTGATCAGCCTGTTTCTCCATGTTATCTGACTTTAATTTCTCCTCCTAAGAATGCTAAAATTTCATTTCATTAAGTTCATAGGAATTGGAAGACAGAGATTTAACTAGAATTTTTCATAAACATAATGTAATATAAGGGAAAATGACATTAGGCCATATGAACTGGATAAAATTTTAAAATATGTTGGTTGGTTGCATAATTCTCACCAAAGGGAGATTTTGAGACAGTTATTTAGGGGATATGGGCACTCTTTTTAAATGTTTCCCTTTGTTGGTTCCCCTCTTTTATCTCTCTTAAAACTACACTCATTGCTTAGATAAGCTAAGCACAATATGTTGTTCAATGACAAACATCCCATAAGGAAAACATCTACAAGAATAAAAACTAGGCCATTTGCCTTGATTAAAGAAAAGACAGTTTGAAATGCCACATGGAATGAAAATCATTTAAGGGACCTAAAGTACACCTCATAGAACTGGCTTCTCCTTCATATCTTGCTTATCTTTTATAGAAAACTGGTTTGTAGAAAAATACAGAGTATATTACCTAAAGTGTTTTCTTTCTATAAGATGTGGTGATTACTTAATAATGCAGATACATTAATGAACCGATAATTATTAATTGATCAACTACTATGTTCCCATAACTTTTGATGACTCTATGACTCAATGCTTTGAATGAATAAATAGTACATATGAATATGTAATAATTAAAGATTAATTAATTTATTAATCAGAGATTCCTAATTACCAAGTGATCCTTTGAGGAAGTATGCAGGATATCATCTATAGTTCCAGGGAAGAGTTGGATCAGCAGATATGGCTACGTGGGAAGCTTTGAAAATGTGGTATGTCCAGAACAACTTTTTATATGTGAAGAGAAGACCACATGCTGGGTGATCTGAAGACCAGATCTCTCTGGCAGATAGGTCATAAAAGCAAGGTAGAGAAATACAAATAGCACTGCACTAGGGACTGGAAGACTTGGCTTCTAGATCTTGCTCTTCTACTAATGTGGAACTCTGCAAAAATTACTTATTATTTGTCATTTCCTTTCCTCATTTGTTAAAAAGTGGTGGGGAGGGGAAAGATATGTTGAAAATATATAACCACTTTCTAGAAATAGTTGCATTATTCAAAAACAGTTGTGTTTCTGTTATTGCAAATTAATGGAAGTATCCAGATCCACTACAAACAGAATTGCTACCTTATACTGTACAACTAAAAGGAAATCCACTTACATTGATAGATGCACATCATTGTGATCACTCTGGAGAAATGGGATAGATTTCCCAAACACCCAAAATGTGGTTCTAATGTCAGGACTGATGGCAATGCACACAGACAGCAACAAGAAGATATGCATGGGTTTATTACTAAATAATAAAACTTTTTAAGAAACTATGGGTGGCTCCCAAGGTGGTCTGAAAATAGTTTGAGAGATCAGGCAAAGGAGACTGTCCTGCGTATTTTTTTTAACTGTCTTGGGGTTGAATCCAGGATTAGGGTTCTTGCCCATTGATTGAAGTTGTGTGGTTTAAACTTCCTGGTACCAAAATGGAGGGCATACACAATCTTGCCAAGATATGAGGCAGAAGGAGGAGGAAGAGTTAAGAGACTTGAAACTTTTCAGCAGAAAGGCATCTAAAATGATGTCCCCCTCATATTACAGACACAGATGTTATTTCATGATGTCATGCAACATGATAGCCCTAACTTGTCAAAAAATATAAGCTTAAATTTGTATAGTACTTTTCAGTTCATAAAACATCTCTGCATACATATTGATTCCACAGTCTCATGTCCTGATTTCATAGGTGAGGTTACTGAGACATGGAGAGGTAAGTTTCTTGTCTATAATCATAGCTACTATTGCACATGTATTAGCATAATACTTAAAATGTTACTAAGTTGAGGAATTGCTATGCATGAGTCTGCAATTATTGAATTACACAGTGGGGAAAAAGAACATATAACTCCTCATTCAAATGTTTGTACTATGGACTAGGCATTCTGTGTTTATACTTATACAGTTCATTTCACAAATCATTACTGAGACTCTATTGTATTCAAAGCATTTTGGTAAGTGCTGAAGGGACATAAAGATATTTAAAAACTGGTACAAGACTGGTGTGGTGGTGTATACTTGGGAAGCTAAGGTTGGAGGATTCCAAGTTCAAGGCCCAAGGCCAGCATGGTCAGCTTAGCAAGACCTTATCTTAAAATTTTAAAAAGAATTAGAGATATAGCTCAATCCCCTAGGTTCAATTCCTGGAAAAAAGGCAAACAACAAATAACTGGTACAAGACTTTTAGGAGCTTGCTATACAACACATTTCTGAATCACCAAATGATAAATTCACATAATGAAGGATGAATGCAAATATAGAGAATCCAAGCCCACAGAAAAGAACCTATTATGGTTTTCAATTTTTTTATTAATTTTTTTATATATGACAGTGGAATGCATTACAATTCTTATTACACATATAGATCACAATTTTTCAAATCTCTGGTTGTATACAAAGTATATTCACACCAATTCATGTCTTCATACATGTACTTTAGATAATGATGTCAATCACATTCCACAATCATTTGTAACCCCATGCCCCCTCCCTTCCCCTCCCACGCTCTGCCCTATCTAGAGTTGGTCTATTCCTCCCATGCTCCCCCTCCCTACCCCATTATGAATCAGCCTCATTATATCAGAGAAAACATTTGGCATTTGTTTTTTGGGGATTGGCTAACTTCATTTAGAATTATCTTTTCCAACTCCATTCATTTACCTTCAAATGCCATGATTTTATTCTCTTTTATTGCATAGTAATATTCCATTGTGTATATATGCTACATTTTTTTATCCATTCATCTACTGAAGGGTATCTAGGTTTCTTCCATGTGAATTGTGCTGCTATAAACATTGATGTGGCTGTGTCCCTATAAAGTTCTTTGGGTATAGGCTGAGGAGTGGGAGAGCTGGGTGAAAAGGTGGTTCCATTCCCAGTTTTCCAAGGAATCTCCATACTGCTTTCTATATTGGCTGCACCAATTTGCAGTCCCACCAGCAATGTATGAGTGTACCTTTTTCCTCACATCCTCTCCAACACTTACTGTTGTTTATATTCATAATAGCTTCCATTCTGACTAGAGTGAGATGATATCTTAGAGTAGTTTTGATTTGCATTTCTCTAAATGCTAGAGATGATAAACATTTTTTATATATTTATTGATTGACTATATATTCTTTTTCTGATAAGTGTCTATTCATTCAGGTCCTTGGCCCATTTATTGATTGGTTTATTTGTTTTTTTTGGTGTACAGCTATTTGAGTTCTTAATACACCCCTAGAGATCAGTGCTCTATCTGATACATGAGGGTTAAAATTTGCTCCCAAGATGTAGGCTTTCTATCCAACTCACAAATTGTTTCTTTTGCTGAGAGGAAACTTTTTAGTTTGAATCCATTCCATTGACTGATTCTTGGTTTTAATTATTGCTCTATAGAAGTCTTATTAAGGAAGTTGGTGCCTAATCTGACATGAAGAAGATTAGGGGCTACTTTTACTTTTATTAGAGACAGGAAGACCCTATTATATTAATTGATGAATTTAGTTAATTTCTTAGCTGATTTTGCTGTCATAAGTTCCACATTTTATTTACTTGGACTGTATTGATTGTAATACCTATGCCCACAAAAACATCAGCAACTTAAATATTTTGATGTTTGAGAATAGTCATAAAGAGTTAATCATTAAAAATTGTTTCATATTACAAACTATAATGTAGTGTCAGGTATAGTACATTCTAAGCTCATATATGGTTTAAATGAAAATATTAACTAGGGCGCACGCCAAGCCAGATGGGAGGAGGAAGCCCAGACCCGCCCTGTGTGCAAGTCCAGAGGAAGCCCATCAACTCTTAAAACCCACCAAAGGGGGTGTGGCTACCAGCATGGTTCTGCGGCTGATCCAGGTACCTGGTTTCCAACCCCCCAACCCTTAGCTGCGATAACTCAAAATATTTCCCACAAGCTTTTGGGGGCTGTAGCTATCAACGCAAAACAACAACTGTACAGGCACCTGGTTTCTACCTCAGAGACTAGAGTAGGGAAGATACAGGTGGAAGCTCATTTCCTTTCACACTGGCTATACCCACCACCCTGAATACAGAGGCTCAAGCTAGGAATAGACAACACCACCTATTGGAAGCAAGGAAAACAGTGTTCTGAGAGACTTTTTTTCTCTTTCTTTTTCTCTTTTCTTCTCTCTCTTCCACAACTTCAACATATGTGAAACAAAGAACTGTGCATGAACAACTGAATTACCAAAGTAATATAATATAGAGGAATTGCATATACCCCACCTTCCCCCCATTTTTTTCTTTATTTCTATCTTACTTTCCTTTTCCTTCTCTTATTTCTCTTTTGTTCCTTGTTATTTTTTTTCTTTTTTTCATTCGTATTCTCTCTATCCCACTTTCAATCTCCTAAATTTGCTATCTATACATAGGATAACTATCTAAATACAGATAGGAGGTTGAGTCTATACATTCTTCCATAAATTACCAGTCTATTGGTTAGAGTTCTCCAAAGGTGCTAAGTTAGTTTAACCTCATACCCTCACTCCTTTCCCTCTAACATCCTTCATCTGAAATTAAGTTTTCTATATGCCACCAGATATGGTATGCCTTTTATGAAACTAATGAATATATTCTTAAATAATAATTAAAACCAATAT
>NW_026000316.1:6244127-6286967 GCF_001458135.2 Marmota marmota marmota
ATGTATGTGGAGGGGTAGAGAGAGAAGAGGGGAGGGGAGGGGAGGGGTGGGGGATAGTAGAGGACAGGAAAGGTAGCAGAATACAACAGATACTAGTATGGCAATATGTAAAAATGTGGATGTGTAACTGATGTGATTCTGCAATCTGTATACGGGGTAAAAATGGGAGTTCATAACCCACTTGAATCAAGTGTATGAAATATGATATGTCAAGAGCTTTGTAATGTTTTGAACAATCAATAAAAAAAAGGGAAAAAAAGAAAATATTAACTAAAAATCATTTAAAGTTTTGCTTGTTTTTTAGTGTAAATAATCTGTATGTGTATTATTATTTAATATTAGGTGTCCCCCAAAAGCTCAAGTGTGAGAAAATGCAAGAATGTTTAGAGGTAAAATGATTGGTTGATAAGAGCCTTAACATAATCAGTGTGTTAATTCCCTAATAGGGATTGAGTAGTGACTGTAAATAGGTAAGGTGTGACTGGAGGAGATGGGTCATTGAGAGTGTGACTTTGCAGTTTGTTTTGTTCTTGTTGAGCAGAGTGCTCTCTGCTTCTTCTATGATGCCTTTCTGTTTTCCACCATAGTCTTTTATCATGATGTTCTGCCTTGCCTTTGGCCCAGAACAATGGAGCTGGCCACCTCTGAGATCATTAGCACCAAAAAAGCTTTTCTTCTTAAAATTGTTCCTGTCAGGTCTTTTGGTCACTATGATGAAAAAGTTGACTAGAGCAGAAATGAGTACCAAGAAATAGGGTCATTGTTGTAACTAACCTGGCCATGTGTTCAGAAGCTTTTGGAGGTTGTGGGAGGAATTTTGAAGTTTGGAGATGAAAGCTGGAAAAGCTTCAGATTGTTGTAAGCAGAGCTTAATGGATAATTTTGGTGGAATTTCCAGAGACCAGAATGCAGATAAAACTGCAGACTGTAAAGACATGGCTCATGAGGCTTTGGGGGACAAGGAGGACTCATTGGAAATTGAACTAACGGCCATTCATATTACATTATGGCTAAGAAGTCTTCTGCATTTTGCCTGTGTCCTAAGACTTTCCATGAGGCTGAATTTGAAGATGATGGACTTCTTAATCTGGTGGAAGAAATTTCTAGGCAACATACTATTTAGGCAGTGGCATGGAGATTGCTGGCTGCTCTTAGTTCTGATTATTATGATAATCAGGAGCTGAAAGCAAAGCTGAAAGATTTTAAAAACTTGCAAGTTCATCCCTAAGGCTATGAGTAAAACTGCAGCTAAGGAAAGTGTGGTTGTTAAGCACATTACTGCCACTAAACAAATGCTAAAGACTTTGCCCAGAGACATTAAGAAAGATGGCTTGTGAGCATCTCAGGAACTGGAAAGACCATATCCATTTCAGGCTCAAGGCTGGAAAGGTAAAAATTCTGTTGAGAAAAGACCAGGAAGCACCCTTCTTGGCACAGGGGGGGCTTTGAAGTTGTTTCACCATGCACAGCTGCTCAGGCACTCAGAGGCTACTGCAACCAGGGTCTCTGGAGCCTTGACCCCTGCTTGAGATGGCAGCAGAACTTGGCATCAACCATGTGGTGCTGGTTCTGCAGGAATGCAAGAAGCTGAAGTTAGGGGTTCATGGAAGTTTCCACCAAGATTTCAAAGGAAGATCTGAGAGGCCAGGCAAAGTGCAGCAGGTCAGAGTCCCTGAGGCAACTCCCTGAGAGGACCATGCCTGGAGATGTGAGGAGGAAGCCAAAGCTGTAGTAGAGGACCTCTGAGATAAAGAAATGCCAGTACCATGGAATGTCTGCCAAGGAAAGCTAAAAGAATGGAGCACAGATAAACCAACAGAGAGGCCATGTGATCTACAACCAGCAAATCCATAGGGGTAAAGCTACACAGGCCCATTGGAGAACATCATGATGCCATGTGCTCCAGATGCAGGACATAGAGCTACAGGACTTGTTTGCCTAGCTGGATTTGGGTCTTTCTTTAGCTCACTATTACTTGTAGGAGTTGGGATCGGGTTTGTGTTTCATGAAGTTTAAGAATGAACATCGCAAATGCAGCTGAGGTAAGCAAGTGAGCAGGGATTTTATTAAAAAGGAAAGTGAGAGAAAAATTCAGAACTCATGGCACAGTGCACCTGGAAGGGGCAAGAGTGCTCTTGAAGTATTATAGCATTCCTTCTTTTAAAGGAGCATGAGGAAAAATTGATAGACTCCTATTTATTTTTTGTTTGTTTTAATTTGTTTTTAGTTGTAGATGGATACAATATATTTATTTATTTATTTTTATGTGGTGCTGAGGATCGAACCCTGTGCCTCACACAACTCCAACCCATTATAAAGCATTTTATCATTGTCATTTTATTGCATGTCTCCACCAAACTAAAAATTAGAACCAAAGTTAAAGTGCTTTTAGGAACTTAATTTGGATTTGTTTGACACTGGTAAATTAATGTACCATTATTGCTGTAGTACTAAAGAAGTTTGCAGTAATAAACAATAGAGGAATTCTCCAGTTAATAAATTTGAATCAAATACCATTACTGATGCTTCTGTCTAGTCTAGTCAATAAGTACCTCTTAGAGTTTAAATGTGGTATGCCAACCCTTACAGTATTTTAGTGTACATGGAGTTTAAGACATTACACTAAAGTAGGGTCAGATTAACTTATGGCTATTCACAAGGAAATATATTAAAACAGAATTAGGACTTTAAGTTTCAGGAAGTTATTAGAGCAGAAACTTCACATTCCTAAAAGTTTGAAAAATCAAATGTAGAAAATAAAGCATATATAAATTGATTCAGTAACACCAGCAAGGTAATACCATATTTTATCAAATCTAGGGTGCCATCAATTATAAGATGCATTATATTTTTGCACCAGGAAAGAAAAAAAACTCTGTTAAACTCTGACATGCCATAAATTTTAAGTGGCATCCTGATTGCAGAGATACTAAAAGATGAAAAAATAAAAAAATGAAGTATAGCATATCATGAAATATTTGAACATTTTCTTATTTGGCAACATTCATATGAAAAAGCTCTATACTCAATCCTGTCCAAGAGTTGGTTATTAAAGCACCAAATGGATCTTATTAAAATCAGCTTCTCCTGTAAGTTTGTGACATTTGCAGAAATGTTTCAGATAAAGTTTTAGCATAAACAACAAAGAGAAGTTCATAATATGGCTTCATTGTGTTTATTTTTCATGCAATGACTTTTGCATGGATTGCTCAAATTTACTTTAGCTACTTGACTTGGAAATTACCTATTCTGTATGATCTGTACAGAAAATCATAGCACATGCTTATTATGCCCCAGTTCTACCTCATAAGTACAGGGAGGAACAGGAGGTATGAAACTATGTCAAAAACTCACTCATAATAAAGCAATCATTATATAGGTTAAAATTGGGGTCTAAAGGGAAGAAAACATGACAGGAAGTAATGAGAAGAGTTAAGTATTCTCCCAAATCAGCAGAGTGAATTCAAAACCTATAATATTCATTGATGTAACTTGGAATTATCACTGAGAAACATGACTCCCAAAGTAGCATATGTTCCATACAAAACCAGGGTATAAATGGTATAAATGACCCGTTTCTGGCCCAAGGCTGCTGGGCTCTAGATAATAAGTAAATGGCCAGGCTTTTTATTTTTTAGTATTAAGAATGGAATTAAGAATGGTGCTTTATCCCTGATTTTCATCCCCAGCCCTCTTACTCATGTTTTATTTTGAGACAAGATCTCCTATATTGCTGAGGCTGGCCCAGAACTTGCAATCCTTCTTCCTCACCCTCCAGAGTCCCTGAGATCACAGGCATGTGCCACTATACCCAGTGACCAGGCTCTAAAATCTTAATTTCAGAGCTGTGGATGTGGGTCAGTGGTAGAGTCCTTGCATAGCATGCACAAGGCCCTGGGTTCAATCCCTGGCACTGAAAAAAAAAATCAGAACTTAGTTTGAGAACTAACAAATAAACTTTTAGTATTAAAAGGCACAGCATAATTCTTAATCTTTCTGCAGGTAAATACTAAATCTCCTTGGCCCTATAGAAGCCCTGACACAGAAATAAGAATTTTTAGATAATATTTTGTAGTTGTCAATGGACCTTTATTTAATTTATTTTTTTTATTTTTATGTGGTGCTGAGAATCAAACCCAGTGCCTCATACATGCTAGGCAAGTGCTCTACCACTGAGCCACAACCATAGCCCCAAGAGGAATTATTTTTAAAGTCATAACTGTTTCAAAGTTATAATTAGCAGAGAAATATAGCAGTGTCCCCATTATGTCTGTAGTACAGAATACATAGCATTTTCTGGCTCTTACCTCTTACATGTACTACCTGTTTTCTCATTGATGTGGTTGTCCATATCCCACAATATCAATTTCATTTTTAAATGTTACTTTTCAACTGAATCTACTTATTGAATTAAGCAAATTGTGTTAAGCAAAACAAACCTTGAAAGGAAGAGATCTAGCAAATGGAGTAGAAAGTAACTTGAAATTAAAACCAACAGGGACTAATAGATATTGAGAAATAACAAAGGAGAAGAAAGGAATATGAAAAGAAGGAAATTAGCAAAATCTTCTCTTTGTAGCAATATAGAAATGATTCTCATTTACTGATGCTCTATGAATAGAATTTGCCTCTTTCTGAGGAGGTAAATCATCATATTGTACCCATAAAATAATTGTCACTTCCTGTGTCATATTCCTTTAGAGTTTTGCCAGAAATGCAGCTTCTACTTGTGCTGTCCCTAAAGCAACACAAAAACCCCTTGTTTTTTTTTTTCCTAAGATAAGTTAAGTTGGAGGTGTTTTGTTCTCTGGAGTTCAATTGCTGCTGTGTTCTTTTTTTAATAAAACATACCAACGTTAAAAACAGCATGGCCACAGGAGAAGCATTAGAGAAAACTGCACAGCAGAAAGTAAATTAAAAAAACAAACAAATTATGAACACAACATGATGCTAATGCACCAGTACCTGTATCTGTACTCTGTGTCATGCCTGCAGGTCAGGGACAATCTCTTTTTCAGCCCCTTCTCAAATTGGGAAATGAGTCTCCTATGATGCTACCTAGAAATACCATTACCCTTCACTCACTTTTTCAAAAAAGCATCTTTTCCCACCTGAAATGCCACATTTACTGGGTCTTTTCTTACCCATGGGCCATTGATTAGCATGCTATTCTTATTTGCCTGACCAAAATGGAAAGGGAAGTGTGTGTGTGTGTGTGTGTGTGTGTGTGTGTGTGTATAGTGGTTGCACTTGGGCAATCATTTAAAATAATACTCAGAATTAACTATGTAAGAAGGTGTTCGAAAAATATATTAATAGATTACACATAGATTAATTTTTTACTCATGTCTTTCCATACAGTTTTTGAGGAAAAAAATGAACAGTATTTTATGTAAGTTCAGACTCACAACTAGATGGAGCATACAGCAACCTATATACAATTTGAGAAGCACAACAAAATGTATATCTTCCCTTCTCAGAATTTTCTTTATTGACATTGCCACAGAAATATCTTGAAATTGTTCACATCACCTGTGTTTTAGTCTGCTTTTATGATACTATGACCAAAAGACCTGAAAAGAATAATTTTAGAGGAGAAAAATTTTATTTGTGCTCAGGTTTCAGAAGTCTCAATCGATAGATGGTCTGCTCCACTGTTCTGGGCCCAAGATGAGGCAGGACATCATGGCGGAAAGGTGTGATGAAGGAAAGTGGCTCAGAACATGGCATTAGGAAGCAGAGAGAGAGAGATCTCTCCTCTCCCCAAGGACATAATATAAACCCCAAGGGTATGAGCCCAGTGACCCAACTCCCTCTAGCCACACCCTACCTGCCTACAGTCACCACTTAGGGGAGTCATGCACTGATTGGGTTGAAGCTCTCATAAACCAAGCATTTAACTTTTAAACTTTCTTGCATTGTCTCTCACATGAGCTTTTGGGGGACACCTCACTTCTAAACCATAACAATCTGCTCAAGATAAAACATTGAAAGCTCATATTAAATGTAAGCCACATCAAATATGGGCAATATTTAAAGCTATTACCAAACATTAATTTACTTAGAAGCCTTGAATGACTTTTATTTCCTATAATGTGACAGAAGAAAAATCTGTATTGATGGGAGAAGAGGAATCAAGAAAGTTTTTTACCTGGGTCAGTCAGTTGTTACAAGTTAGGTCTTCAGATAGAGGGAAAAAGATTAAAAAATGTATATGTATAAAAGATACATTATATATAATATGTATTTATATACATATTTATATGTATAAATGTATATAAACATTTTATGTGGCCTGAACAAATATATAAAATGTATATATATAATATATAAAATATGTATATATACACATATTATATATAAACATATACATTTAACGTGTATTTTACATATTTATATGTTTATACATACATACATATTTTTATATATACATATTTATATTAATAGATGTATTTAATATACATATATACATATTTTAATGTATAAATTTATATATAATATGTAGACATAAATGAATATTATAAGTAATATATATTTTATATATATACTTATATATAAATACATATTTTTTAATCTTTATATTAGATAAAATACTACTTAACAATCTTCTTGGGGGCTAATTTTAAATATACACATGTTAAAAATAAGGTGCCAAATTGTCTAATTCCCAGAGCAAGATGATGTATGACATTATCTTGGAAGAGTAATGAAAAGCCAAAATACTCCAGGGAAAAATATATTCTTTTTCAGAAAGAAAAGCTGAAATTGAGAACTGAGAATGCTTGTAAGTGGATGGAAGTGTTTTTTCTAAGTGATCATGAAACTAACTTTAATCCATGTGAACATAACTTGACACTACAGCATGCATTTGTGTTATTTTGTGCAAGCCAGTTTGCAGTTATAACTAATATATCCTGAGCAGTAATTTAGATTGAATTTACTATTAGTCCAGAAGGTATTTCTGCCTGTGACTCTTGAGAATTAACCTATTTTGTTGTGAATATGTGTGTGTGTATGCACACACTTAAATTTATCATTTAAATGTATAGCTCTGTGCATTAAGTACATCTACTTTATTGTGCAATTAACACACCATCCACCTCCAGAACATTTTCATTTTCCCAAATTGAAATGCTGTAGCCATTAAACAATAATTCTGCATTCTCCTCCTCCCTCTAGCTTCTGGAAAATGCTCTTCTATTTTCTGTCTCTCTAAATTTGACTTTTGAAGAAGTTGATATAAGTGGAATCATAAAATATTTGTATTTTTGTGACTGGCTTATTTCACTTAGCCTAATGTTGTCGTGATTCATCCAGCTTCTAGTGTGTATCAGAATTTTATTCCTTTTTAAAGCTAAGTAATATTCTATCATTTGTGTATACCATATTTTGCTTATACATTTATCTGATGAAGGACAATTGTGTTTATTTTATTTTTTGGTATTGTGAATAATGCTGCTATGCAAATGGATATACTAATATTTGCTTTCAAATCTTTGGGGGTACATATATCCAGAAGTAGGATTGCTACTATAGTAAATGTTTGAGGTCTTGAAGAACCATCATTCAGTTGTCATAGTAGCTGTACTATTTTAAGTTTTGACCAGCAATGCATAAGAGTTCCTAATTTCATCATATTCTTGCTGTCACCCCTTCACATAAACTGAGGGAAAAATTGATTCAGAAACATTTTATTTGGGCTCAACAAAGTTGCATCTGGAGAAAACAGATTCAAGCATACTTGAATATGCATTCTGGGATCTTACACATGTCAAACACATGTTAAAGGCAAAAATCACATATGGGAAGGGATATTATATCAGTTGTTTGTCAAGGATTTAGATTGGTGGAGGAAGAGTAGCTATCTGACTTGTAAGAAATAAATTGAGTAATTTGAAGGCTATATATAAGATAATTCTCAGAAAAAGGAAGGCGGAGGACAAGAACAAACAAATTCTTGGGAAAGAAAAGAAGTCACAGATGAGATGACCCTCTTTTCTATCTACAGTATTGGAATGTTCTTCTATAATGAAAACCATAGTAGTCAGCAAAAACTATTGGATATGGTGAGTTTGGGCCTCATGTTGTTTTAATGCATGCTGGAAAAGGGATTCACATCTGCTTAGGGTCAAAAGCTCTCTGAGGTAGATGTGACTGAAACCTGTTCTCTCGTTTCCTCTTAGCCTAGCACTGTAGGATTGCCTCAATTTGCTTCATTGTTTGATTTTAATTTTTTTTTTTCCACATTGTCAACACTTGTTATTTCGTGGGGTTTTTGATAGTAGCCTTTCTGATGTGTGTGAGTTGACACCTAGTGTAGTTTTGATTTGCATTTTTCTAATCATTAGTGATATTGAACAACTGAGTATCTTTTAAAACATTTGTTCTAACTAGTTACACATGACAGTAGAATGCATTTTGACACATTGTACATAAATTGAGCACAACTTCTTCCTGAATATGGCGCAGAGTCACATGGGTAGTGTAATTATACACTTATATAGGGTAATAATGTCTGTCTCATTTCACCATCCCTCTGATCCTTACACCCTTTCCCTTCCCCTCACTCCCCTCTGCATAATCCAAAGTTCCTTCATTCTTCCCTAACCCCCCCACCCCCATTATGGATTAGCATCTACTTATCAGAGAAAACATTCTGCCTTTGGTTTGGGGGGTTTGGCTTATTTTACTTAGCATGTTATTCTCCAGCTCCATCCATTTACTGGCAAATGCCATAATTTCATTCCTTAAGGCTGAGTAATATTCCATTGTGTATATTTACCACATTTTCTTTATCCATTCATCTGTTGAACAGCATCTAGGTTGGTTTCATAGTTTAGCTATTGTGAATTGAGCTGCTATAAACATCGATGTGGTGTTGTAGGGACAAATGAGGCAAGGCACCGAAGATAGCAGGAAACAGTTTTATTTGGCTGCAGCCAGGTTTAGAGGGCACAGCTTTTGCTATAATCAATTAATTCCCTGAACCCTGAGTTCAGGGAGTTTCAGAGTTTTATACCCAGCATGTAAGGGGAGGGGCTCAGAAGTTCACAGTCTGCAGAAGTTCACATAATAGCAGCTTTTTCTTTCACTGTTCTGGGCATGTTAACCCTTCAAGGACAACACCTGAGAAGGGGAGAGCTTCTTCTCGCCTTTCTTTCCTCCCCCTGCCAGCTGTTACCATGGGCCCATTTGTAACTTATCTTAAAAATATAGACATCTCTGTGAAGCTCAGCTCAAGGCCAGAGGCCTTGCTTGCACATTTCTTCAAAGTACTTCTTCAAAGTACTATACTGGATATGTTTGTGAAAAACTAGTAAGGGGGTGTCTAGCACCTGGAGTGCTGGTATCTTCTTGGCCAGTGGCCAAATAAACACAAAAATAGGAAGTTTATCTACATTGAACTCTTTTGAAGAGACTCTTTTGCTAACAGTCCTAAAATCAATCTGGGTAAAGATTTCTGGAGAGGCCCAGTTAAGACTTTTCAGTGGAGAAAGGGGGTGCCACTTCAGTGGCTGTGTTACTATAGTATGCTGATTTTAAGTCCTTTGGATATAGACCGAGGAGTGGGATAGCTGGGTCAAATGGTAGTTCCATTCCAAGTTTTTTGAGAAAGCTCCATACTGCTTTCCATAGTGGTTGCACCAATTTGCAGTCCCACCAGCAATGTATTGATGTACCTTTTCTTTCCACATCCTCACCAACACTTATTGTTGCTTGTATTCTATTTTTTAAATTTTGTTTTTCAGATATTGATGGACCTTTATTTTATTCATTTATGTATATGTGGTACTGAGAATCAAACCAGTGCCTCATACATGCTAAGCAAGTGCTCTATCACTGAGCCATAACCCTAGCCCTATTGTTGTATTCTTGATAATTGCCATTTTGACTGGAGTGAGATGAAATCTTAGTTTTGATTTGCATTTCCCTAATGGCTAGAGATGATGAACATTTTTTCACATGGTTGTTGATTGATTGTATTTCTTCTTTTGTGAAGTGTCAATTTCTTAGCCCATTTATTGATTGGGTTATTTGTTTTTTTTTTTTTTTTTTTTTTTGGTGTTAAGTTTTTTGAGTACTTTATATATCCTGGAGATTAGTGCTCTATCTGAGGTGCATGTGGTAAAGATTTTCTCCCATTCTGTAGGAGCAACAAGATGGCAGTCACTAGCACACCCAGTAGGAAGACCTCAGGTGCACCTAGACTTATAGGTACCTGGATAATCTCCAGGCACTGGCCAGACTAAGGCAGCCATGTCCCAATATGGTGGTGGTGGCAAATCTGTAGGTCCTTTGGCACCGGACTCACAGGCCCTGGCCTTTGTCCCAAGATGGCAGCCTCTGAATATATTTTCATGGGTATTTTTTGGTACTAGGAATTGAATCCAGGGGCATTTAACCATTGAGCCACATCCCCAGTCCTTTTTATTTTGAGCCAGGGTCTTGATAAGTTGCTGTGGATGGCCTTGAAATTAAAATCCTCCTGCCTCAGCCTCCCAAGCTGCTAGAATTACAGGCATATGCCACATGTCTGGTTGGAGGTGGTTCTTATTAAAATATAAGAATATCTATTTTGAAAATTAATCCCTTAATAAATATATAATTTGCAAATGTCTTTTCTCATTCCATGAGTTGCTTTTTCACTCTGAAGATAACGTGCTTTGATGCAACAAAGTTATTACAATTTCATGAAGGTGAATTTACTTATTTTTTCTTCTGTTACCTGTCTTTTTTGGTGCAACAACCAATAAATCATTGCCAAATCCAATGTCATGAAGATTTTTCCCTGTTTTCTTCTAATCATTTAATAATTTGAATTCTTACTTTTGGATCTTTGATCCATTTTGAGTTAAAGTTCATATATTATTTATGTAGCATGCATTCTGAGAAAATTACTTTCAAATATTATAATGAGTGGATCATGTGCTCAGTACATTATATCTATGATCACATTCAATCCTCAAAATTGTATAATTAGGTTTCCAATTTAGAAACAATGAAAGATGTACAGAAAGTATAAATAAGCTAGCTGAGGTCATAAACCTACTAAGAGGTCTAACTGGGATTTAAAGTCATCTCCTTTTAACTCGTAAGTCATTGTAGACAAAGTCTGTACTATACCAGTATACTACACATAATGTTTATTCCAAGCACACCTGAGTTTTATTTTAAGCTTTTTAATTTACTAATGTTGCAGGGTACTTCTTAAGATAATTATGATTTTTGTTTTGTTTTTATTTTTTGACTTTCCTCCACCTAATTTCAAACAGGAGACTAGATTTTTTATATAAAATATGAAGTAAAAAAAAAAGCTTTAGTCATTTGCAAAATCCTGAATATCACAAAGAAATAATTTCCTTTGAAAGATGAAAGAAAAGAGTGACATAAGGTCAAGCAGAGGAGAAGAAAGTTTCTTGGAGATTAGAATCCGAATGAGTGTTCAGTAGGCACCCATGTAACCCATATGCAAAATGTTGGCAGGACCCTTAGGAGGTCACAACAACTCAGATGGGTTGGATACATGATACAATTAGGGGAAATGGACCCTAGGACAGCCTCAGGACTCATATTTTAAATGGAAATATCTATCTCATATGAAAATGGTAAAAATAAAATATGATAACAAAAGGAAAACATCTACAAGGGCACCTAATTATCTATTTGGTGCTTAATTGTATTCATTCTCTTGCTTTTTATCATCCCCGCATACCTACTGTTTTCCAGAGTTGGGGCTCTTCTGTTTTTGAAAGACAGAGAAAATACTGTGCTATTTTTCAGTGTCCTCAGTCATAGGCTGTGTAATTAATTTAGTCTTGGGGAGAGGTTTTGATCCTAGAGTGCAGACATGCTTCCTTTGATCAGACAATAAATATTACACAAGCTCTGACATTTCTATCTGTTTTGTTTATCAAGAATTTCACTTAAGTTTAGTGCTCAGTCATAGTAATTATATTTACTTAGGAGATGTTTGGTAACTTTGTTACTCTTTCCTTCATATGTACCACATGTATTTACTTTCATTTTCAATACTATATTGCACCAAGATACTTTTTTATTATTAGTTTGCTCAAGACACATTTGAAAAAAAATAAATTATAGGTATCCTAACAATAATAACAGATATGAAGATATTTGAAATAAAATAAGTAAAATGGAAATTTGGAATAACTAGTTGAATGATCATTGCTAAAGAGAGGTGATAAAAAAGGTAGACAATTTCAACCTCCAAAAATTTGATTCACAGTAGACATGCAGCCAAATAATTGATTTTATGATGTCCTGCTAGCATGCTGTAAAGTATCAAATAACTCTGGATACTTCATAAAAGGCTAGTAGTGTGTAGAATTGTATTATTAGAATACAAAACTATAATATTATTTAACCTTCTCACTTTGCAGTTGAGAGACACAAAGCTCAAGAAAGTCAACGACCACATAGATGGTTAGTGATAAAATCAAGATCAGAGCTTAGAAAACCAGAAAATTAAAGTAAACCCATAAAGATCACCTTATCTCTCTCCATACAAAATATGGAGCAATGGTACTTTTATAATACACATTCGGCTTTTTAAAACATGACATATCTTCTTGAATATTTCAAAATTAATTTACACAAAGCAAATCCAAAATGTAATATATGATATCTCTACTGCCAGCTTGTTTCCTTTTCAGTGTCCTAACTCAGAATGGCACAAGCATCCATCAGGTTCCACAAATCAAGAAACTTAAGTCCATTCTTGCAACTTACACTCTTTATATCCAATCAGCCATCAAGTTCTAGTAATTGTACCTTTCACATTCATCCACTATTTTCAATCTCCACTGCCACCACTCTAGTCTAAGCTACCATTGTCTCTTTACTGAACTACCACAGTATCCTCTCAATTGGTCTTTGGGGATCCATCTAACATTCCCACAGTGTGACTAGAATGATTTTTTTTTTCTTCTCAAAATATAGTAAGCTTGTCATACACACACACACACACACAAAAAAAAAAAACCCAACCAACCAACCAACCAACCAACGAAACCCAACATCAATAGCTTCCTGTTTCTATTATGCCAAAGGCAAAAATTTAACATTCTATGCCATGTTTTGTAGTAACTCTTTACTACTTTTCTACTTTGAATTTGCTTTCTTCTATAGCCAGCGGGATCTTTCCTAGTCATTCATATTCACTGTGTTTTTAATTCCCCATGGTATTTCTACTTGCTTATTTCTCTGTTTGAATCTCTCTTCCCTCTTTTTCTATTTTGCTTCTCTTCCTTCAGAGAAAGAATGTCTCCATAATTTGATCATGATACCAAACACTTCTTCTACATGGCATTCTTCTAAGGTTTTCCAATTATTTGTGACTGTGATTTGTGACATTTATTTGTTCATATATTTTTGTTTTTATATTTAGACCAAAATTTATGTGTAGATAGGAGTCTTCTTTTCCTCATTTTTTTACCCAGGCATAGTGTACTGCCTAACATGCAACAGAAACTCAAGAATGGATGGATAGGAAGATGGATTCATAGATGAATGAGTATATTATAAATGTAATAATTGTTATCAATAACCAGCATTTATTGAAGTTATTATGTACTTCTGTACTTTGAATAACTAAGTTATTGCTCATAAGAACACCTTAGAGTAGGTACTGTTATTACTGTAATCCTAAATGATGAAACTAAGATTTAGGATGGTAAAAATACCAAAATGAAAAAAATCCAAAGTTGCACAATTAATAATAGAACTATAATTAAAATCCAGATGATCTGACTTCTAGGCACTCTACCATAAGTCTAACAACAGAATATAAACGTGAATAACATATAACCCCTGTCAACAGTCTATTGATAAATTATGTTATAGCCCTTCTTTGAATGGTACCAGGCATGAAGAGTTGTTAAATAAAAAAAAAATATGTTTTATGTGAATATATAAGTAGTTGATAATGGATTTGAAGTTTCTAACAGTTTTCTTCTGATGATTCAATGAAAGCCAAAAGGATAAATCTCAAGTGACAGAGTGTCAGACACTATCACAGGATAATATATCAATCAATGTACTGGCAGAAAGCAGCTGATAAACTCAAATAATTTCAGAGGAGTTTAATAAAGGGACTATTTATACATCAGTAAACACATACTAGCAAACCACAAGGATAGTGTAAGATGCTGGTGTTAGTAACATGAGGGTGAAAAAGAGAGAGGGAACAGGAATGAACAGTTAATGGAAATTGGAAAAACAATGATCTATGTAAAAATATCATCCTGATGGAAATTAAGATCTTTAGTTAAGGGACATAGCCCATGAAGTCACAGGGAGAATGCCAAAGAGTAAATATGCTGTGCTTTCTGGTATTTTAACAGGGCTCCCCATTAATCAAACCTAAAGCCAGAGGACAAAGGTGTCCTTATTATATGATTCATACAGGTCAGTCCCTGGAACACAAGGGAGGTAGAACATGGTTGGGAAGGATAAAAGGAAAATATGCAGTACAGATGGAAATGGAGAGGGTTTTGTTTTGTATTGTTTTGTCTTGTTTAATCCATAGCACTATTAAGCCACATCACTTTCTCCCTGTATAAGGTCAGCTTTCATTCTCAGAGTGAGCATGTGTGTAAAGTCTAACTGTGCCAATAAGGACATGAAATTTTAAAAAGAGGCTTTGGCTCGGGATTTAACTTAGCCAAGTTCCATTAAATTCTCTACTAAAGTTCTAAATTTTCTAAGCTTGTTTTGTTCTACCATATGCCATACTTATTTACATTCTTGGGAGATGTGGAAGTCTTGAACTTCTCACAAGAAGGGTGCTATAAAATTCAAGGTATTAGTCTGATACCATTAAAAAGATGCCTTTGGCCTCCAGTTTGTTTTCTGATCCAATGTGCATTGAATATACATAGGCAAAACTAGTGCTCTGCCTGGTTCCCATGATATTTGTTAAGTTGTGGAATAACTGTGATAATATAAGACATTCTTTTAAGCAAAGTTTCAACCACCAACTCTGACACACATCAAAACTCCCTGCTTACCTGAACTGTTTGGCATAAATTAAATTGGCTAATATTTTTAATGCTGTGATCACTGTGTTATGAATGCCAATTTCAATATCTAGAGAATGAGAAAAGATTATCAAATATTAATGAAAGTTGCATGCTTTAAATCTCTAATATCCAAATGAATATTTACTCCTGGTCCTCAACATTCTAGAATCTAAAGCATTCCATCTTGATTAGTCCTCAATTTCTTCTGCTACATTTTATATTGCTAAAATTAATAATGCCAATAATTGTATAATCAAGCAGGGATACTAATAATGGCTATCAGGCATAACATTTTAGAGAGACTGGCTCAGAAAAGATGAGTAAATAAGAAAAAGGATATAAAGCTATTATAATAGAGGCTCAGAGGAAATTAAATATGACTTCTGAAATTGTTTCAAATGAGAATACTTTGGGAAAAAAATCTCAAATAACCAAAAACTTTCCAATCATTCAACCTTATTAAATTAATTATATGTAATTTTACTTTGGTGTGCATCTGACCTTTTACTTACATTTAAAATAATTTCTTGAGATACCCAATGTTGCAGAAACAGAATATCTGTTATTTGTCTCCATATGAATTGTCTGCAAGAAAAGAATCATTTATTTTGTCTGCCTTTTCAGAATCTTAAACAAAAATAAATAGAACAGAAAAACTGAATAACATTGTGGTTAAGAGAATTTTTTTTTGTGAAATTAGATAATTTCAAGGGTCCATCATTTACTATGTGTGTAACTTTGGCAGATGATCTAATTGTTTTGAGTCTCTTTCCTTATCTGTACAATTAATATGTCAGTACTAACTTTTTAAAAATATAATGCAGGACAGTTGATGCTTATAAGTTGCTTAGCACAGTGTCTGGTACATAGGAAGCACTCAGTAAATAGTAAGTAGGTAGCTATAATCAGGTTTCAATATTTATATAATTCAGAATCTGGAATTACTTTATGAGTAGAAAGAATAATAGTTTTCCAATGAGGTCTGGTTTAATGCATATCGAGAAGTCTCCTGAATTCAATCTCTATACCAGTACTATATTGCCAGGGGTCTCAATCAAATAATTCATTTTTGAGTAATTCTTCTAGAATAACATTTTAAAACACACATATATTAATAGAATATTATATTAATATGTTATTGGACACTGTTCCCGTCCTGAAGGAGGCATCTTGGGATGAGAGTATTTCAAAAATATTGACAGTGGAAGGAGGCAAACTGCCTACTTCACTTGCCTCCCTAGAGCTGGAATTTCCTTTTCTTTCACCAAATAGTGACTAGTTGAGTCTAAGGTTAGAAGATGATTAGGATTCCAGATGGACTGTGGGTTGGAGGCTCTTGGCACCTATTGGTTCTAGAACATATTAGAAAGGGTTATGTACTTTTTGAAGTTGAACCACCAACTGTTCATTTAAAGCAGCTGATTGTAGTCCTCAAATTTATAATCCTCCTATCACTTCTATATTACTTTAAGGTAATGGGATATTGTTAGGGTAGTTGGTGCAAATATCCACAAGAGACACAGCCTAAGTTCAAGCAAAGGTTTATAGACAGAGAATATCTACCAGTCCACTCTTCAAGGTGCAACAACCAGTGTCAGTTGAATGGAAGCTTATATACCATTTGGACAAGGAACAAGAGCAAGCTAGAATTGATCTTTGGTGGAGGTGGTTGGGTAACAACAGTTTTGTGTGTGTGTGTGTGTGTGTGTGTGTGTTTAGAGACCTTGGATGGGGGTTTATGGGAACATTGTATCTTAAGTTTCTTTTTCTTGGAAGTTTATAAAGTTTAGTTCAGGTAAAGATGGAGTCCCAGAATCAAAATGGAGTTACTGATGTCTAGGGACCAAACATATATAAATTTAGCCTTAGTTCCGCCAGCATTTATTCAGCATTACTTTATGTGACAGATACTTCCTGGGAGCCAGATATATAGGAACAAATTAGACAGAAAGATAGCACTCAGTGAACATATAGAAACATGAGAAAGGCAAAAACAAGATGATGATTTCAAAATACTGTGAAAATTACGAGGACAATTTTATGAGTTGGGTGTTACAGAACTGTTATAGCTTGATGTTAAATGTCTCCCAAAGGTCCATGTGTTAAAGGTTTGGTCCCCAGGTGGTGCTATCAGGCACAAACTTGGGGGGGACCTTCAGGAAGGACCTTAGATCATTTGTGCTGTGCCATTGAAGGTTATTGTGAGACCCCAGTACCTTTCTCTCTCTCTTCTCCTTCCTGACCATGAGATGAATAGGTTTTGCTCCATTACACTCTCTTGCCCTGATGTGCTGCCTCATTACAGATTAAAAGCAATAGGGCAAACTGATTATGAACTGAAACCTTTAAAACTGTGAGTTAAAACGAAACTTTTCTCTTTATAAGTTAATTATGTCAGCTATTTCATTATAGTAACATCAAGCTGTGTAGAAATGAACATAAGCTATCATAGAGCCACATGAAACTTTGGCTGAGTATTTAGAAAGGAATATGACTAAGGGGTTACCTTAGAGACCTGAGGCACAGGAGGATGCTAATACAGCAATTGAAAACTAGGGTGTTTTACTTTTGCTGGGATACTAACTGGAATACACTTTTCTTATTTCAGAATGATCTAGGATGTTAGTATTAAGAAACATGACAGATTTGTGCTTGAATTTTTTAAAATACTTTTTTAGTTGTAGATGAACACTATACTTTATTTATTTTTTAATATGGTGCTAAGGATTGAACCCACTGTCTCACACATGCTAGACAAGTGCTCTACCACTGNATTTAAGTGGGTGGGGTTGTGGCTTGGTAGAGTGCTTGCCTAGCACACATGAGGCACTGGGTTCTATTCTCAGAACTACATAAAAATAAATAAATAAAACAAAGGTTAAAAAAGAGAGAATGCTTTTCCTTAAAAAAAAAGAATCAACTTAAGGGGACTGGGGTTGTAATGCTATGTTAGCATGTGTGAGGCACTGGATTTGATTCTTAGTACTGCATATAAATAAATAAAATAAAGGTCCATCGACAACTAAAATCTCTTTCTCATATATATATATATATATATATATATTCCTGAACCAAAATATTAAAAAAGAATCAATTGAAGAAATTTTTAATAGCTTGATCATTTTCAATATATCTATAGGAAGTGGCTTAAAAAATTAAGTATGCTTTCTATTTCCTAGTTTCCATGTCCTGGTCTGCTTCCCTCTGCCATGTACTTCTTTCATGATATTCTGCCTCACCTGGGCCCTGAGCTGTGAATTTGGCTTTCAATGGACTGAAACTATGTTTCAGTACATGAATGAAATGATAATGTTAATGGCTGTCCCAAATTCTGTGGGCAATAAAGTTTTTTTTTCCTGTGTACACTATAAGATAATTTAGACACTAATGGCAGCCCAGAGTCTATAAGCAGTACTACTTCCCAGGCCACAGTTGCAGCTTCTGCTGCTAGTGAAGGCCACTCCTACTCTTGGGTAGTACAACTGCCAAAGACTAATGAAGGTCTTGTTTTAACACGATAGGAGGAAAGAAACAAAATTCTCCAGTTCATATTTCTTGCATCATTCCATGAGGGGTGGATGAAAGACAGACAGATAAATCTCAAAAGAGACCAGTTGCTATCAGTGAATGGAGTGGCATGTTCATAAAATAACCAGAGATTTTTCTTATATTCTTTTTCTTCCTTTTTTTCTGTCATTATTGAAGTCAGTGTTGAAGTCCTAGAACAGATCATAATTTTGTATCTAACCAGCTTCCTGAGCTTTGATGGACATTAAACCTATAAAAGCAGTAATTTTATATTTTTACGTCTTATTTTATCTTTACCGTGGTATGATAAATATCAACTAGTGGGAAAATTATTCCAAGACATTATTTGAACTTGAAGAATTTCCCCCCATAATAGTGTAATGAATTAATTTTTGCATATACTTGTCCATTTGTATGTCTTTTGCTCCTCACTTTATAATTGGGTTACTTGTTTACTTGCTATTGAGGTACTTTGGTCTCTTATATATTTTGAATATTTATCCCTTATGAGCTAAATGGTTTGCAAGGATTTATTTCCATAGATTGTCTATTCATACTGTTGTTTATTTCCTTTGCTGTGCTAAAGATTTTATTTATTCCTTCCTTCCTTCCTTTCTTTCGTTCTTTCTTTCTTGTATCAGGGATTGAACCCAGGGGAGCTTAATCACTGAGCTGCGTACCCAACCCTTTCATATATTTTATTTAGAGACAGGGTCTCACTAAGTTGCTGAAGCTGGCTTTGAATCATGATCTTCCTGCTTCAGCCTCCTGAGATGAGGCATACCCCACTGTGTCCACTAAAGTTTTTTAGTATATACAAATTCTTTTTTCTACTTTTGCTTTTGTTGGCTGTGTTTTAGAAGTCATATCCAAAAAGTAATTGCCCAAACCAATATCAAGAATATATTTTCCTACTTTCTTCTAGTAGTTTTACACTTTCAAGTCTTATGATTAAGTTTTTAATCCATTGTAAGTTATTTTGTGTATGCTATGAGAAGATGGTCCAATTTTCTTCTTTTGTTTTTGGAAATCCAGTTTTTCTAACACCATTTATTAAGACTGTCTTTCTTCATTGTGTGCTCTTGGCACCTTCCTCAAAGAGAGATTTACTATAAATTATATCCTGAAGATGTCAATTTCCCCAATTTCTTTATAAATTTCACTCATAACCAATCAAAACCTCAGCATGGTTTTTGGTAGGTATTTGAAGACTGATTCTAATACTTACATGGCAATTCAAAGGTACCAATACAGTAAAAAGATTGTGAAAATATAAGAAAAAATAGGATTACTTATTCACATTATCCAATTTCAAGGCTTAGTATAAGACTGTAATAATCAAAACAATGTGATATTGGTGAAAGGATACATGTAGATTGTTAGAACAGAATACAGATCCCAGAAGCAAATTCACACAGAATTTAAAAAATAGGCTCAAAAGAAATTCAATGGAAAAATGATGGTCGTTTTGATAACTGGTGTTGAAAAATTTTAAGGATCACAAAGGAAAAAGCAACCCTTATATCTATACTTAATAACTTTTGTGTTATGTATACACAAAAATGAATTCGAAATGGGTACTGCTCAAATTGTAAAAGTGAGAAAGTATAAAATTTTTACAAATAAAAAGAGAAAAATCTGCATGATTTTTGTCTGGAAATGAGCTTTAAGACAGCAACAAACTACAATCCATGAAGAAAAAAATTGATATGAATTCCATCAAAATTGAAAATAGTTTGCAAGACAAAAACAAATTGTTAAGAGAGTGACAAAACAAGTAATAGACTAGAAAAAAATATTTTCAATTCATTTATCTGATGAAAACAAACATGTCCAGAATATCAAAATAATTTTTAAAATCCAATAATAAGGGGAGAATAATGAAACAATGGATTAAAGATCTAAACAGCATTTCCCCAAATAATATCAATGGCAAATAACATAATATGTTATCAGGTGAATGCAAATTAAAAAATAAAACTGACAGGGCTGGGATTGTGTCTCAGCTGTAGAGCACTTGCCTAGCATGTGCAAGGCCCTGGGTTCAATACTCAGCACCACATAAAAATAAAATAAAGACATTGTGTCCAACTAAAACTAAAAAATAAATATTTAAAAAAATAGAAAATAAAATATAAAACTGACATTACCAAATGTTTACAAGATTCTAAATAGGAATTCTCATTCATTGTACAGTGATTGAAAAGGGTACAGACACTTTAAAGACCGGTTGTTAGTTATGAAGTAATGAAAAGCATATTTATCAAAGGACCCATCAGTCACACCCCTAGGTATTACAAAAGTGACCTGAAAACTTAAGTTCACAAGAAAACCTATATGGCAATATTTATAGCTCATTTATTCATGATCACCAAAAATTGAAAACAACGAAGGTGTCCTTCAATATGTTAATGGAAAAATAAACTGTAGATCCATATAAATACATAATAAAAAGGAATCAAGAATTAATTCATGCACCAACATGGATAAAAATTAAATGCATTTTTCCAAATTAAAAAAAAAAAACATCAAAAAGGCAACACATTACATTATTCTGTTCATTTGGCACTTTAGAAAAGGTGAAAATACAGGAACAGAAAACAAGCATGGTTTCTCTTCATTTGGGGCAGAAGTGATTGACTACATCCATGAGGCAGCCTCACATGGAAAAACTTTTCACAGAATCAGTGATGAACATACCTTAAAATTGTCCAAGTCATCAAAAATAAGGTTATGTCTAAGAAATTCTCACAAAAGCCTAAAGCGACATGATGACTAAATGTAATGTGATATTTTAGATGAGGTCCTAGAACAGAAAAGACATTCAATAAAGATTTGAGGCATTTGTAGAAAGCATAAACTTTATATAATAAGTCTATCAAAAATGGTTAACTCATTATGACAACTGTACCACACTAATATGACTTAATTTTGAGTTAATTTTTGTATAATTAACACAATAGTTATTAGGATGAATACAAGGGATTTTTTCCGAAGTTATTTTCTGTTCCCGTTTGAATCACTTTCAGTAGTTTTTTTTTTAAGAAGTTTATCCATTTAATCTAACTTGTCAGCATATGATTAGTTGTTCATATTATCTCCTTTTAATCTTGTCATCATCAAACATTACCAGCACTAGTTGTTGGAAGCACTCTCATTTTCCAATCAATTTCTTTTATACCCATTTTAAAAATCAGTTTACATCACCGAGTTTTTTCTGGGATCTTTATTCTGTCCTACCAATCTACATGTATCCTTTCACCAATGCCACATTTTGGAACTTGGAACTGAAATTATATATATCTTTGCACCTTTTCTGTACATCTAAAATTATTCATATACATATACATATGTATTTTATATGCAAAAGTTATATTAAAAAAACCTAGAAAATTGTTTTTCAGTCTTTCACACAAGAAAGTTAGAATTGCCACTTCGGCCTAACAAGTAAAAGGCAGAATAAATTGAAACAAACACTTTTCATAGGTCTATCAAAGAAGTGAGGTCGCAAGGCAAGCTACAGTTCCCTACAATGTAGAGGTGTGTGATATTCAGTGATCCCAGCACCATTTGTTGAAAAAATATACTTTTCTCTACTGAATTGTTTTAGCAATCTTCTTGAAAATCAACTGATCATAGCACATGAAATTTATTTCTGAACTCTCATTTCTACCCCATTTATTCATATATCTATGAATATAACCATGCCACATTCTCTTGAATATTTCAGTTGTATAATAGTGTCTTTTGAAATCAGGAAGCTTGAGTGTTCTATTTGGTCATGGAATAAAATCATTTTGATGATATTGCTCACTTCATTTTCCTAGTATTTTATTGAGGGTTTTGTGTCTATATTCATAAAGAATACTGGTCTGTAGTTTTCTTTTCTCTTGACATTTTTACATGTTTTTGGTATCAGGATAACAATGACTTCATAAAATTATTTGGGAAATGTTCCTCCCCTCCTGTCTTCAGAAGTTTGTGAAAATTGGGTTTCCATCTGTGAATATTTGGTAAACTTATCTAGTATAGATGTATGTGTTTTATTTACAAGAAGTTTTAAAGAATACTGTCTATCTCTTTACTTATTATACGTCTATTAAGATTTTCTGTTCCCTTTTGAATCACTTTCCGTAGTTTTTTTTAAAAAAAAGTTTATCCATTTCATCTGTTATCTAACTTGTCAGCATATGATTAGTTGTTCATATTATCTCCTTTTGATCCTTTTGATTTATAGTAAGGTAGTAATGATATTCCCTCTTTCATTCCTGATTTTTATTAGCTTGTTATTCTATTTTTATTTTCCTTGATCAGTCTAGCTAAAGGTTTTCCTTTCTCCGTTTTAAAATTTGAGGTATAATTCATATAACATAAAGTTAATCATTTTAAGGATCGCAAGTTCAAGCCAGCCTCAGCAAAAGCAAGGTACTAAGCAACTTAGTGAGACCCTGTCTCTGAATAAAACACAAAATAGGGCTGGGGGTGTGGCTCAATGGTTGAGTGCCCTTGGGTCTAATCCTTGGTACCAAAAAAGAAAAAAAAATCATTTTAGAATGACCAATTCACTGCCATTTAATCCATTCACAGTGTTGTAAAACCACCAATTTTATGTAGTTCTAAAACATTTTCATCACTGCAAACTATATCTTATGCTCATTAAGCAACCTCTCCCCAGTTATCTCTCCCTCTATTCCCAAGCAAGGGCCATTATGCTTTCTATTTTTATGCATTTACCTAGTCTGAATATTTCATATAAAATGGAATCATGTTATATGTTGCTTTGTTGTCTGTATTCTTTCACTTTGCATAATATTTTTTTTAAAGAGAGAGAGAGGGAGAATTTTAATATTTATTTTTTAGTTTTCGGCAGACACAACATCTTTGTTTGTATGTGGTGCTGAGGATAGAATCCGGGCTGCACGCATGCCAGGTGAGCGCGCTACCGCTTGAGCCACATCCTCAGCCCCTTGCATAATCTTTTTGAACTTAAGCTATGTTTAGGGGTTTTGCAATTTTGTTAACCTTTTTGAAAACTAACTTGATTTTCTTATATTATTTTTCTATTCTATTTCTTCTGTAGTCTTTATTATCTTCTTCTTCTTGATACTGTTGGTTTATTTTTTTCTTTTTCTAGTTTGTTTAAGGCAGAAAGTTATCAATTTGAGATCTTTATTCTCTTTTGATGTAGGCATTTTCACCTATAACTTTCCTTCCAAGCACCGCTTGAGATGCATTCCATACATTTTGGTATGCTTTGCTTATATTTTCATCCATCTTAAGGTTTTTCCTAAATTTCTCTGTGATTTCTTTCTTTGATTCACTAGCTATTGAAAAGAATGTGGTTTGACTTTCATGTATTTGTGAATTTCTGTTATTGAATTACATTGTTTTATATTTATTGAGTCTTATTTTCTGATCTAACATACAATTATTCACATGTGAGAAGAATGCATATTCTGCTGTTGTTGGGTACAGTGCTCTATACATGTCTCTTAGATCTTGTTGCTTTACAGCTTCATTCAAGTATTCTGTTTCTTCACTGATTTTCCATTTGTCGCCCCCCGCAACAAGGGTACGTGGGAGACCAGCCTGTCATCTCCAAAGCACCAGCTGTCGGAACCACCCTCTGACAGAGGTAGTGAAGCTCATTAGACCAGCTAATGTCTCCTGGGCTGAGCGAGAGGGTAAGTATCGAGACCCAGCCCGCCACCTAACCTGGCCCACACACTCACACCGAGTCGGGAGATGAGTTAACCGTGAAGGTGCAATAATCTCAACTTTATTGTGTCAGGGACAAGGTTATATAGTGATAGAAGGAGGGGGTAAGAAGAGACAGTAGCGAAAACCAATAAGGAGCAGTTAGGTCACTATCACTAAGGGGCCTAGGCAGATTTCAGATTAAACCATTAGACTGGACTAAGGTCAAAAGCCCGTGCGGGGGCTAAAAGCCAGCGAAAGCCAATCCAGCCAGGTCACGTATTCGGAAATGCTAACCCATGAGGCCGCCTCAGCCAGCACCCAATAATGGCCGCAGTCCCAAGGAATGTAAAAGGTCCCAACACCATTTATTTGTTTTACCCATTATTGAAAATGAGAAAATAGAGTCTCCAACTATTCTTGCCTCATTGATTCTATCAATCCTTTTCATTTTTTTAATTCATTGTATCTTAATATTGTTATGTGGATAAATGTTTTGAATTCTATTTTGTAGATGGATTGATCCTTTTATCATAAAATTTCCTTTTTATCACTAATAATGATTTTTTGACTTAAAACCTATTTTGCCATATATTAGTATATCACTCTTGCTCTCTCTAACAGGGAGACTCTCACTATGCTACTGAGTTATCTCACCTAAGCATAAGTCCTACTCTGATTCCCCATTCTCCCAGGAAGTTCCTTTGGCCTTCTCAATAGCCATCTTTATGCCATAGTCTCTTGACAAACTTCTGTTATGGGTGACTTCCTCACAAGCAAAACTTTAAAGCTTGCACATGCTATTGTAACCTCATGGTCACATATTTTTATGTGATCAGTCCCTTGTATCCCCTACAATTTTTAATCTATTCACACTTAGTATTATGATTAATATGGTTGCATTTAGATATATAATTTCCTTCCTATGTATTTCATATCTTTTTTTTTCAATTTTTAAATTTGTTTTAATTATTTACACAAGACAGTACAATGACCTTGACATATCATACATTTGAATCAGATGGGGTATAATATCTCATTTTTCTCAGTGTACAGGTTGCAGAATCACATTGGTCATGCAGTCACGTATATACACACAGTAATAATAATGTCTGTTTCATTCTACTATCCTTCCTATCTTCCCAACCCCTCCCCTCCACTCCTTCCACTTCTCTCAACTTAATCTATGGTAACACTATTCTTTTTATTCCCCCCCCCCACATCTTCATACGTGTATTTTGTATAACAATGAGGGTCTCCTTCCACCATCCATGCAATTCCCCTTTTCCCTCCCTTTCCCTCCCACCCCTCTTCCCTATGTTGAGGTAATCTTGTTCCCATGCTCTTCCTCCCTTCCCTATTTTGAGTCACCCCCCTTATATCAGAGGAAACATTCAGCATTTGTTTTTTAGGGATTGGCTAACTTCACTTAGCATAATCTACACTAATGCCATCCATTTCCCTGCCAATGCCATGATCTTGTTATTTTTTAGTGCTGAGTAATATTCCATTGTGTATATATGCCACATTTTTTAATCCATTCATTCATTGAAGGGCATCTAGGTTGGCTCCACAGTCTTACTATTGTGAATTGTGCTGCTATAAACACTGATGTGGCTGTGTCTCTGTAGTATGCTGTTTTTAGGTCCTTTGGGTATAGTCTGAGAAGAAGAATAGCTGGGTCAAATGGTGGTTCCATTCCCAGCTTACCAAGGAATCTCCATACTGATTTCCAGATTGGCTGAACCAATTTGCAGTCCCACCAGCAATGTACAAGTGTACCCTTTCCCCCCATCCTCACCAGCACTTGTTATTGTTTGACTTCATCATGATTGCCATTCTTACTGGAGTGAGATGGTATCTTAGGGTAGTTTTAATTTGCATTTCTCTGACTGCTAGAGATGGTGAGCATTTTTTCATGTACTTGTTGATTGACTGTATGTCCTCCTCTGAAAAGTGTCTGTTCAGGTCCTTGGCCCATTTGTTGATTGGGTTGTTTGTTCTCTTATTGTCTAATTTTTTGAGTTCTTTGTATACCCTAGAGATTAGAGCTCTATCTGATGTGTGAGGGGTAAAAATTTGTTCCCAGGATATAGGCTTCCCTATTCACCTCACATATTATTTCTTTTGCTGAGAAAAAAACTATTTAGTTTGAATTCATCCCATTTTTTGATTCTTGGTTTTAATTCTTGTGCTATAGGTGTCTTATTAAGGAAATTGGGGCCTAACCCCACGTGATGAAGATTAAGGCCTACTTTTTCTTCTATTAGATGCAGAGTCTCTGGTTTCATTCTTAGATCCTTGATCCATTTTGAGTTAACTTTTGTGCATGGTGAGAGATAGGGATTCAATTTCATTTTGTTGCATATGGATTTCCAGTTTTCCCAGAACCATTTGTTGAACATGCTATCCTTTCTCCAGTGCATGCTTTTAGCACCTTTGTCTAATATAAGGTAGTTGTAGTTTTGTGGGTTAGTCTCTGTGTCCTCTATTCTGTACCATTGGTCTACCAGCCTGTTTTGGTGCCAGTACCATGTTGGTTTTGTTGCTATTGCTCTATAGTATAGTTTAAAATCTGGAATCGCGATACCACCAGTTTCACTCTTCCTGCTTAGAATTACTTTAGCTATCCTGGGTCTCTTATTTTTCTGGATGAATTTCATGATTGCTTTTTCTATTTCTTTGAGGAATGCCATTGGGATTTTTATCGGAATTGCATTGAATCTGTATAGTGTTTTTGGTAATATGGTCATTTTAATAATATTAATTCTGCCTATCCATGAGCAAGGTAGATCTTTCCATCTTCTAAGCTCTTATTCTATTTCTCTCTTTAGGGTTCTGTATTTTTCATTGCATAGATCTTTCACCTCTTTTGTTAAGTTGATTTCCAAGTATTTTATTTTATTTTATTTTATTTTATTTTTTGAGGATATTGTGAATGGGGTAGTTTTCCTTATTTCCTTTTCAGAGGATTTGTCACTGATATACAGGAATGCCTTTGATTTATGGGTGTTGAATTTATATCCTGCCACTTTGCTGAATTCATTTACTAGTTCTAGAAGTTTCTTGGTAGAACTTTTTGGGTCGGCCAGGTATAGGATCATGTCATCAGCAAATAGTGCTAATTTAAGTTCTTCTTTTCCTATCTTTATGCCTTTAATTTCTTTCATCTGTCTAATTGCTCTGGCTAGTGTTTCAAGAACTATGTTGAATAGAAGTGGTGAGAGAGGGCATCCCTGTTTTGTTCCAGATTTTAGAGGGAATGCCTTCAATTTTTCTCCATTTAGAATGATGCTGGCCTGAAGCTTAATTTTGCTGGATATAAGATTCATGGTTGGAACTCATTATAATTCAGTGTTTAAAATTCATTGTTCCAGGATCTTTTAGCTTTCAGAGTCTGTGTTGAAAAATCCGCTGTTAACCTAATTGGTTTAACTTTAAATGTAATCTGCTTCCTTTCTCTTGTGGCTTTTAAAATTCTCTCCTTGTTCTGTATGCTGGGCATTTTCATTATAATGTATCTTGGTGTGGGTCTCTTGTGGTTTTGTACATTCGGCATCCTGTAGGCTTCTAGGATTTGGATTTCCATTTCATTCTTCATGTCTTGAAAGTTTTCTAAAATTATTTCATTGAAGATATTGCTCATTCCTTGGTTTGGACCTCTATACCTTCCTCTATCCCTATAACTCTTAAATTTGTTTTCTTTATGTTATCCCATATTTCTTGAATGTTCTGCATGTGGTTTCTTATCAACTTTTCTGAGCTATCTACAAACTTTTTGAGATGATATACTTTGTCTTCGTTGTCTGGTGTTCTGACTTCTAAGTGTTCTAGTCTGCTGGTGATACTCTCATTTGAGTTTTTAATTTGGTTTATTATTTCCTTCATTCCCAGTATTTCTGTTTGGTTTTTTTGTATAACCTCTATCTCCCTGTAGAGTTGATCTTTTGCTTCTTGGATTTGTTTATGTAATTCATTGTCAAAGTGATCTTTCATTGTCTGCATTTGTTGTCTAAGGTCCTCCTTAAGACTGTATAACATCTGAAGCATGTATATCTTGAAGTCTTTATCTGACAATCTCTCTGCTGTGGCTAGCAACTCCTGTAATGTTGAGTTGTCCTGCATTGTTTGTGTTCCTTTTTTTCCTTGTTTTTTTCATGTTGCTCACGTTTCTTTCCAGCTCTGTGTGACTGTTGTGTTATTATTTTTCTCCTATAAATTTGTATTGCTCTTGAATAGTTCCGAGATCTCTCCTTTGTGATGGGAGACAGTGTCTAGAGATGTTGGATTCAATTATAGTTTACAATACATTCATTAGCTTCATCAAAGGCATACAGATTCTGGTGGCATATAGAGAACTGAGGGTCTGTCAAAGGACTTTATGTTTAGGGGGAAATATGTTAGGGTATGGGGATTAATATATCTTAGCTACTTTGGAGGAGAATTCTAATGATGGGTGTTATTAACAGGAGAATAGACCGGAGGTATTTTAGGGGGGCTAAGTACATATGAGGACAATAAGAAGCATAGAAACAATCACCTATTTGCATTTAGTAATTTACACATAGTAAAAGTAGTAATACTTGGGAGGTTGGGAGAGGAAGAGGAGAAAGAAAAAAAAGAGAGAGAAAAAGGAATGAAAAAAGACAGAGGAAAGGAAATATTAAATGAAAAAAGGAAAACAGGAAAAAGAAGAGAGAAATAATAATAATAATAATAATAATAATAATACACTCTTAGAATTCTATTTTCTTCTCTTCCAGTAGGTGGCATTGTGTATTCCAGGTTGAGTCTCTGCCCTCAAGGTGGTAGAAGCAATCGGTGTGAGGCGGCTCTTCCTCCCCTGCCGGGTGCCTCTTCAATCCTTGTGTCTTTGGGTTGTTCCAGGTCTCTATCTCCCTCACCTCTCCTGCCCACCAGGTCCCAAATACTGGGACTCTTCTGCACAGCCCTGGGTTCACTCTGGGCTTGCGGCTCCCTGGCTGCCCTGGGCTCCTGATCAACTGGGGGCTATTTCTGTGTTGGGAAGTCACCAGGTCTTCACAGCTGTGGAGAGGGGGAGTTGGAAACCGGCAACCTGTTCTGTCTTATTCCCTCTGATAGCCATGGCCACTGAGAGCTGCCAAGAAAAGTTTTGAGTTATCACAGCTGGGTAGAGGGGAGGCTGGAAATCACACAGCTGTTCAGTAGCCAATCTCGCTGTCTGCTACACCCGCCAAAAGCTGATGTGGTAGATTTTCCAAGATGGCAACTGCCCGTTTCTGCGCCAGGGTGTCCAGTGGTGTGGGGGGGCTAGGCTGTTCATCCACTATGCCCTGAGTTTGGTCCTTGGTCCAATACCCTGCCGTGACACGGGTCACAGTTTAGCATGCTCTGATCTTAAAGGCTCTGTGAGCCTGCGTCTCACCAGCGCTCACCTCCACCCTTCAGCAGCCGGTTCCTGGGCTGCGCTGCCGCTGGCCGGCTTCTGTGCACAGAGCGACTCAGGTTTTCTCGTGTTTTGTCCTGCCCTTGTATTAAACAGCTGTTTAAAATCCTGTTACAAGCTCCATGAAGCTTAAATTTGAGAATGGGGGGCTCCTATGCTGAAAAGCGACCGACCATTCATACCAAGTCACGCCAATGCAAGTTCTCCTCTACTTCTCCATCTTCCTTCTTTGATGTCTTATTTTTATTATTATTCTTTTCCGTATTTTCTGCCTTCTTTGGTATTGAGTGTATATTTTTAGTGTAAGGTTTTATTGGTTCTAGCTGTTGGTCTAGAATTAATTTTACCCATTTTTCTTATCAAAATCTACTTCAGATTTATGATAATTTAATTCTAGTGAAATAAAAAAACTTTAATAGTATATAGTTCTACTCACTGTCTTTTTGTGTGTTATTGTTGCCATGTATATACACACACATGTATACACATACAACAATATCATTATTACTTTATGTAATTTGAGTAAGTTTAATGGAAAAAGGAAATTTGGTACATATTTGCAGGTTTTGTTACATTAACTTTTTCTTTTATTTGCAGTTCTGGGAACTGCACCCAGAACCTTATGTATACTAGGCAAACACTCTACCACTGAGCCATCTCTCCAGGCTCTTGTTATATTAACTTTCTTATTTACTCTTTCTGATTATCTTAAATTCTTACTTTGGTTTAGAGTTATTTTCTTTTGTCATTTTCTTACAACAATACAATTTTTATGCCACCTTCTTCCTTTGTGATTTTTATTGTCAAATATACTATATTTCTGTGATTTTAGCTTATCAATACAATTATGTATATATTGTTCATGCAAATTCTTTTTAAATCAAGTAATAGAAGATAGAGAAATGAAAGTGCAATTATATAATCTTGTATAATTTCCCACATAATTACTTTTGTTGGTTCTTTTTTCATTTTTGTGTGGGTTTGAATAAATGGTTGGTGTCATTTGCATTAATCCCTAAGATCTCCCCTTAGTATTTCCTTTAAGCTAGGTTCATTGGCAATAAATTCTCTTATTTTTGTTTATGTTTGAATGTCTTTTTTTGCCTTTATTTTGGAAAGATAATTTTGCGAACTATAGTAGTCTTGGTTGACATTTTTTTTCTAGCCATGTTATCCCACTGTTTCTGGTCTTTACTTTTTTGAGTAGAGGGCCAGGAGCAATTCATGAACTGTGTGTGAACCAAACAGACATGGAAACCATTGGGTAGAAAAGTCTGGTATCTGGGAACACTCCACCACAACCCTGCTGGTTTGAGACTGCCCACTTCACGTGACTTCCTACCCAGTTCTGTCAAGAGTTCAGCACTGCACTGGAGATGGGCGATCTACTGTAGCCACACAGCCACACAGCCTCTCAGAGATAGGTGTGGCTTGCCAAGATGTCAATCATCTTGTTTACTGCAAGACCCCTACCTCATGGAGAAGTAAGATTCTTCCCACTGAAACCTTATCCCTGCCTTTGATGTACTCCCCCTTAAAAAAAGAACCCCAGCCACTTTCTAGCTGTTCGGTTCCAGCTCCTAACAGGATTGGAAAATCTATCAGGAGCTCCTCTTTGATCTAATTTCTGGCTCTGTGTCTTATTTCTTTACTAATTATTTCAGACTTTTATTTCTCACAGAGGCTCATAACCTCCTGAGCAGGAAACTACCCTGGTGGGGTGCTGGCCACCCCACAATAATAGAGGTCAGTGGTTAATTTCATCTGGTTCTTTTGTACTTGATTAGTCATTTTTTCTAGCTCCTTTTCATGGTTCTCTCTTCATATTTGATTTTTAAAAATTTGACAGTGATGTCTTTTCATTTTTACTCTTTTTGCCAGTTTTGGATTGCAATTGTTCTGTCCAATTCGTTGAGTCTTTCTTCTGTCTGCTTATATGATCTGTTAAGAACCTCTCCTTATATGCTCTATTTGTTGAGACATTGTTTTTATATTTTGCTTCTTTGGACAGTTTCCTGTAGATCACTGAACATATTTAGGGCAACTGTGTCTGTCTGTGTCTAGTAAGTAGAAAAACTAGGCTTTCTAAAAGAGGTAATTTATATAACCTTTTTCCCCCCAGGCTATGGGACCATACTTTCTCTTTGTTTTCCATGTCTCTTAATTCTTTATTTGAATATGGGATATTTTAGATAAAACATGATAGCAAATTGGATACTAATCTCTCTCACCTCCAACTAAGGGGTGGTTTAATTTGGTTTGTCATTTATTTATTTGTTTTATGCCTAATTTTGTTCTTTTTCCCTCACTATGCATGGCTTCTGATAACCATGTTCAAAATCTTTCTCTTTTTCTTATCTTTTAACATAATTACCTAGAGGTTGCATCTGTGCTACAATAAGCCTGTTATTGGTCAAATATGTATTTAATTGCCTTGGCTGATTCTATTTTTCCCCATTACAATTTGATCTGTGAGTGGCTTGGAGGTTACTATTCAGGGAATTTATGATTTTTGCTCCATCAAAGTTTATCAAAGTTCAGTAGGTGGTTTCTTGAGAGGGTTCAGCCTTGGGCATGCACATTGTTTTCTAAACAGTTAATGCATGCATCCAATTTTATTTTTTATACTTGGCTTCCTTGAAGCTGCTGTTGCATTCAAGTAGTTTATTGTTCAGGCAGTATTTGATCAAATATTGTGTCTTTCACCCTAGTGCCAGTAAGGTTTCCAGAATTTGTTGATTGATGTGTGCATGACTTGAGAAATATTTTCAAGTTTCCCCCCACATACTTCTCTTATTGGTCCTGAGGGGGCACATCCTAGATAGCACTTCTGTATAGCCTTCTGACTCCCAGGGTTGACTGTGTTCTCTGGAAGGTCCCTCTTGGCTGTCTCTTCCCATAATTCTATTAAACATCTGGTTGATTTGATAGTTGACTTGTTGCTACTAATATCAAGAAGATACTATTGTCCTTGTAATTGTTCTCTACTAAGATCTGCATTGTTTTTGACAATGGCCTTAGGCATAGAATTCTCTTTGTTTCAAATAGTTCTTTAAGGCCTAGCTGCAGGATTATTTGTCCTTAAAGCCAACCTTTCCTTCTGGAAAGAATCTCTGCTGCACTGAACAAGAGCTGGAGGGGTGCGAGTAGCAATGTCCTCCTTCTAAGGTCTACAGCCGGATTCTGAGGGTGGTGCTAATCTTTGATTTTCTTGTCTTTTCTCTCTCAGTATATAATTTCTATTCTGTCAGACAGCTGGAGTTGGGGTGATTAAAGCCCAGTATTCTCAGTCTGCTGTGCTTTGGGCAGTCCCAGATATCTTGTTTGGGTTTGTTCAGAATAGAGTTTTTGCAACATGGAGCCAAGGAATAGGAAATTCTAGTGACCTTACCTTCCTGGGAAAAAAACTACAGTCCTAGACCGGGAACTAGAGGGAGAGTGAGCCCCATCTTCTAGGCTGAAAATATCTAGTGTAGAGTTTTCTTAACATGGAGTTGGGACTGGGCCAATGGGTTGACCATGACTCAAATGCAAATACTGCTATCTTACTAAGATTTAGCAGGCTTTCTTGACAGGATGTTTCTCCATTTGTTGTATGCTGTTAGTAAAATTTCCCAAGACGTTCAGTAACTTTAAGAATGTATTTCTCCAGGTAAATTGTTGTTTTTGTGTGAAGAGGGTATGATAGATTCCTCTCTCCATCATTTTGGCAGTTGATCAAAATTGATTTTTGTACTTTTATGTTCTGCATCTTTATTGGATTAACTTATTGTTTGTAGTAACTACTTTGTGTAGAGTTTGACAGATATTCTACATAGACATTCATATCATCTTCAAATAAAGACTGATTTACCTCTTTATTTTCAATATGGTATAGATTTTTTTCCTTTTTGTCATCTAATTTCCCTGGCTAGCATCCCTAATACAATATTGAATTGAAGGAAGGAGAGCTGGAATTTTGTCTCATTCTTGTTCTTTTACCATTAAGTATAATGTTAGCTGCCAATTTTGGGTACATGCTTTTATTCATCATGTTGAGGAAGATCTTTTTATTCTCAATTGGATGAGAGGTTTGTTTGTTTATCTTTTTTTGGTGTGTGTGTGTGTGTGTGTGCTGCTGAGGATTGAACCCAGAGTCTTTTGCACGCAAGTACTGTACCAAGTGACCTATATCCCCCGCCTGGTTTGTTTCTTTTTAAAATCATTAATGGCTACTGCATATTTTCAAATGCTTTTTCTGAGTCTACTGAAGTGTCAATATATTTTTTTCTTTTCTGGTATGATTTATTATAAGTTACATGAGTTATTTTTCTAATGTTAAACCAACCTTATATTCTTGGGGTATATCCCACTTGATCATTGAATATTATTCTTGGGATTTACTGCTTTTATTGATCTTCTTAAAGAAGAATTTCTTTATTTTTTCTCATTTTATTTTATTGCTTGCTGCTTTGATATTCGTTATTTCCTTTCTTGTTTTACTTCAAATTTAATTTGTTTTTTTCTTCCAAGTTTCCTAAAGTAGACACCAAAATATTTGATTTGTAACCTCTCTACTATTCTAAAAAGGTTATTTAGCATTATGAATTTCTATCTAAGGCTTAAAACAGTTTGAATTCAATTTTCTGAAACCTGAAAATACACTAAGTGATAAATAAATGATTCAGTTTTCTTGTGCTTAGGAAATAATTTTCCACAAATAGCACAACCTGGGATAGATTGTTTTTAGGTTTATTTATTACTGTCTCTGAATGATTATAACTTGTTTTTATCAGTTCTTGGGGATAAAATTCAAAAACCTTTGTCTTCAGTTTTGAGCCTTTAGTGAGAGCAGATGTAAGCTAATGTAATGATTCTATGTCATGGTTCTCTTCCTCAGCGTTTCCAGAATTCTACTTCTATAGAAAACTTTGCTTTTTTTGCTTGCCAAAAAGCATACTTCAGTTCCTCAAATTCTCTAGGTGCTACACTACCTCTTTTATACTCTTCTTTTAGCTTCTTTTATTCTACCTGTCAAAACTTGCTTAGCTTTCAGGTAACAATGGTTCTGTTAGAAATCTAAAATCCATCTTTTTTTTATTTTTAACACTGTCACTTTATTTTATTCTTACATATGAAAAACAGGAAACAGGAAGATAACATGAAAATTCCCTATGCTCTAAGTAAGAGAAATAAAACATTATTTTTTCCTGTTAGAAATCCTGAAGCTTTTGTTAAATCGTTAAATAGATCTCTTATTCTAGTCTCAGGAGGGTCTCCTGGTCATGAATATTGGTGTTATCAAGGCACATTAAGATTGACTATATTTTAAACAGTTCCTGTGCATACCATGTGGTTTTGGAGAAAAGTGATGATATTGGAGTGTGAAAATAGAGATCAAGGGTTATTGTGAGTCTGCCATGTATTAGACATTGTATTGGCTGGTTTATTATGCTACTTAATTTATTCTTGACAGATACCCTATTCTCACTTTTAAAATGGGGTAATTGAGGCTGACAGAGATTTAACAACTATTAAGCTTATAAATAGTGAATTCAAATCCCTTTGCCTAGACGCCAAAATTTAGCTTCTCTCACATATATCACACTCCTTTCCAAGAGAATTATCCGTCTGTCCCTTCAAAAGTCTTGCTAGAATACCATGGCATCTATCTATTTTCTTACAAAAAATAGCAGAGAATTAAAAATAACTATGTCTAATTTATATAATCTCATTACTACCCATCCTGTTCATTACCTTTTTCATGACTACAAAGAAATAATAGTCATGATTCATGCTAAGTGATCACTCATTTGAAAATTTTGCCCCATCAGTTAAATAATAACAATAATGACTACCATTTAGTGAGAATTCCCTATGAATAAGTCAATTTATATATAACAACAATTAATCTCACAACAGTCTTCCATGGAAAAGATTATTGCTGCCACTCTATAACTAGAGCAGCAGAAGTTACATGTATTGTCAAAAACACAGCTAGTAAACTGAAAAAAAAACAAGATTCAAAATATAGATCTCTTTTATTTCAAAGCCTCTGTGCTTTCTCCACTACATCATACTGATGACAGTACTTGTCACCCAATAATATTAATCATCTCACCCCTCTGAATTATCTTCTTCCAATTTCACATCCCCCTCATTGACTTCTTTGTTTATTAGATTGACCCTCATTTATTATCATTTTCCTCACTTGTCAACCATAATTAGTTTATACCTTTTGCTAGACCTTTTTAAACCACTGCTTTCAGACAAAATGGACTAAGAAACTCATCACTCTACCACACATCATCACACTTCACATCACACCACACAATATGTGTATATCTATAATTGGAGAGCCCCATAAGAAAATAGAACCTATATATCTTCTCTGCACCATTGTATAATGACTACATAGTCATATTCAAATTTTGCAGTATAGGAAATCAAATGAAAGAATACAGATAATTTTGTTTGGAACTGCTTCAAAAACTAGATGCAATTGTATGGAATTTGAGAAATGAACTACTCCATGTATATGGTTGCACACTGAATTAACTACTAAAGTAAGTGTAAATCAGACATTCTGAATTTGCTTGACATCAGAGGTAAGTCTTTGAATAAGGCAGCACGTAAGTGTGCCAATATCTGGCTCTTAATCACTTTCCTTTCATTCCTTCCCCTACTCATTTTGTAAAGAATGAGTCACCTGTTGTTTGACAAATAGTTTTTCCAAACCATCTAGTAAAATAGTAACAGAATTAGAAAAGGCAGAATCAGATATCTAATTATGTAAAAGCAGAAGATAACTTCTTTTCTGTCCCTTCCAATTTTACCTCTTAAAGGAAACCCAACAGAACACTTAATAGTGGCCATTGGAAGTATGAGAATATCATTTCTTTACTTCCTTAATTTGAGGTGTGATGTAGGACAAAGAGATTAAAAACTAAAATGTGCATGTATTTCTTTTTCTCACAAAACCACTTTGAAACACACAATTATCTTTGTTGTTATCAAAATAAAAGAAAATTTAAATATGATAGTGTCAAAAAGACATGCAATGAAATGTTGAAATATTTCATGTTACTCTAGTGTTCTTTTTCAGTCACACTTAACCAGGTAGAGCTCAATGTTAACAGTTGCTGTCATTAAGAAAAATGTGCAGTTTGCTCCTCCATTTGAGAATCACTGTAGCCAATGAATGATTATTGATTTGACATAACTAAAAGGGTAAAATGCAGGGATTGAAATTTGGATTAGCTTCCTTTTATTGGGCTCTACTTTAACATTTCCCAAAGCAGAGGTCACAGTGATAGCATCATTGATCCGGTGTAAAGCAGATGACATTTAGGTGATCTTGTTTGGCCAACTGCAGCAATGAGCTTGATTGTCCCTTCTGCATTTAGAAACAAAGCATTGTCTGAAGTTCAGAGGTGATATTTCTCATTCCCAACTCTTCTCTTGTATTTTTCCCAAGCTCCCAGTGCACACTAACATTTAGGTGAGAAATCTTGTCCATCCAGGCACTTATCTATCTACACATTATGTGACAAACTGGCTCCTGAGGATGGCTGCTGTTCATATATGGAAGTGTGCAAAACCCCTTTCCCCTAGGCAGCCCTTACTTTCCTGACATTATGGGAATCTCATTACTTATATTTGATATTTTGTCACAAACAGCTATTCCTCATCTAAATATACCCAGCCTTCTTACTGCCATCATCAATTCCTCCTTTTCTTTTTATTACTTTATATTAAGGTAGTGATCATATAAAGCTACTATTCAGTAGGGCACTACTGAGGGACTGCTCTAGCCTAATATTTCGCCCACTCTCAGTGATTCGTTTAGTTAAAAATAGGGTTTTCAGAGAGATAAATATCCTAAGCCTAAATGTTATGCTCCGTTGCCATCCAGGCTAAAGAAACATTTTCATTGTGTAAGGGGGTATGATTTATTGTGGATTAGCATGAGAAGATAATCATTTACTTGTGTGAGAAAACTGGAATAGTAAATTCTTACTATTAACAAACTCACTCAAGCTAACAAGTTGCTTAGATTAGAATCTTCTCCAGAAATCTGCTCTGAAAATATACCGGACCTAACAAATGCAAAGTTGGCTTTGGTACTCCATGTTGCATGAATACAGAAATCTAAAATATACTCTGTTGGAGCATCCAGTTGTCGTGAGTGAAGAAGTATTAATACACATATACTTTCCCCCAATGATCTCTTGGTTGAAACCATATCTATTTTGACTTTTTTCCCTACTTAATTTTCATAATCTACCTTATATTTCCCAAAGAACAGGCTGATTCAGGCTTATATGAAATGAAATTGTTCTAACAAAAATAAATAGACTTTGCCTGTTGTGCAATGATACTCTTAAGAGAAAATTGTGATTTTCCATTACAGAAAGCCCTAACTACATAGGGAAAAATGTTATTTTCAATTTTTTTGTCTTTAGAATGAAAACTAATTATGTTCACCACCATTGTGTTATCATTACCTCCAAGAGAATGGAAAATTCATCTTTGAATTATTTAATTGCACCATCATGACAATGTAAGATCAAGATTTATGAAGGCAAAAAGATAAAAAAAATATGACAAATGAAGGCCTAAAGTATCTTTGTAAAAACAACACTGACTGTTGTCTTCTTTGCTATTTAATCTTTTCGATAATCTAAGCACAACCAATTTCTACAGTGTAATCAATAAATTGAAGAACAAGATGTAGTAAAACCTTTACTTTCCTCCCATAGAATTAGAGCCAACAATCAATGACTGTTTTTTTTTTTCCTCCTCTTTTGGCATTTTAAGATCTTCAACCTGTCTTTAAAAATAAAAACTTAAAAAAAATCTGACAACCATTGTGAAAGAAGCTAGATCAAAGTAGATTTTGAAAATTATTTTCATGAGGTGTTTAACAATATTGAATACATGTGGTATATCTGATTAAGCAGCATCCAAAGAATAAATTGATTCTCATGATTTATGGTATTTCCCTTGATCTGTGAAAGGACTTTTATATTAGCTTTAAAGGCCAAATCTATGTGGGTATAGTCCTGTGGCAATTTACTCCTTGGCATTGCTTAAAGCCAAGGGTTAGCTACAAAAAGTCTTTTTTGATATTAGTAGGGGAAAAAAAGTGACTTAAAGTTGCAAGAGATTATCTTTATAATAATAAATGTTTAGTTTAAGTTTAATGGTAATCACATTTTCCATTTGAAATTGAAGAAAGTGTGTTATTAGAAAGCAGCCATGTTGTTTGAAAGTATTGAGGTTTATAGTTTGGTGGTTGTCAAACTTTGTCATGTATTAGAGTTATTACAAGGGCTTGCTAAAACCAAAATTTCTTGGATCCACCCCAAGTGCTTCCATTCAGTTTGTCTGGGTTGGGGCCTGAGAGTCTATAATGCTAACATGGTTCCAAGATGATACTGATGCTGCTTGATCAGGGTTCACATTTGGAGAACCATTATAATAATATAAACATGAAAGAACCAGAAGTAGAAAATCTGTGACCTAATCTATCCCAGTCAGTCAGCAGATGTGGATACTTAGGCAGGTCATTTTCCTTTTCCATGTATCTTAATAAAACTATGAAGAGTTATTAAACCCTTAGATTTTGGATATATGGGTACAAAGTTCCTGACATTCATTTGATAAATATTTCAGCACCTTAAATGAGCTAAACCATGATCTTGGGTAAATGGCAATTACAAATAAATAAATAAATAAAGTCCCTTTAAGTCCCTTTCCTCTTATACTTTACATGCTAATGGGAAAATATAAAATTAACAAATAAGAAAATAGGCAATATACTGCCAATTGGTATTAAATGATATAAAGAAAAAAAGCAAGATAAAGGGATAGAAAGAGATAGGCAGATGAAGGATTAAAATGTAATCACTTTTATTTGATTATAAGACAACTTACCTGTGAAATAGGTGTTTAGATTACCATATTATTGCTGAGGAAATTGAAGCTTAGAGAAGTTAAGTAATTTGTCCAATGTTACACAGGACATAGGTAACAGAATTAGGAGTCAAACTCAGATCTGACTCCCACTATTACTCTCTTAACTTGTACATCAAATCCCAAATAGATAAAACATTTAGTCATGGTGGTTGGCAAACAGTAATCATGTATTTTATAAGTTAATACTGTCATTGTTTTTGTAGCTGAATTTATTTTTTACCTAACAAATTTGTTTCACAAATGAAGAAACAAAAATCTCAGAAACATTAAATATTTTGTCCAAATTTACCCAGTTACTAAACATTGAATGTGAGATATGAACTCTGGCTTGAATGACTGTGTGTACTTTTTCTACTATTATAATGAACTTTTCTCCATAAAATGAGGACAATAGTAAAATTGCACAGAGAAATACATCTAATGCTTATAAATAACTTTGAAAAAATATGAAATAGTATATGTATATGAATCATAAGTATATAATGATTGCTATTTACTTTCATATTAATAATGCTTAATACCTTTGTTATTGAAAAATCCAGAATACAACAAAGAAACAGTTTTCATTTAATATTTGTTGGAATTTTTAAAAGTGTTTATTCCAACCTTTTAGCTTCATTCAATTATGACAAGTTTGGGGGAACTGCAGTATTTTAATCAAGGTAGTCCTTTGTTGGACTTCATGAGGGCAAGCACACAGGTACACATAAACATAAAAATATTTTTCTAGTCATTCTCAGCCAACTACAGACTGAGGACTCCAAATCAGAGCACTCTTTCTACTGAAGGTCATGCTCAATATTTTTCAGGACTCAAGGAAGCATTTTTGGTGGTAGTACTCATCAGGGTAAGACTTCAAAAGAGCAGGTGGGCTTGCATTACAAACTGAATAAGTTCAAACTACTCTAGTCATCCTATTCTTTGTTGCTAGCTAGGCTTTGGAAGTACTTATTGCCAACTAAAGATGGAAGTTGAAAGAATTCACTCCCAGTATTGATCAGTTACCCCTTTTCATTATATAGAAGTCATCAGTTTCACTGAAGCATTAAAATCTATCAAAACCCCAGGGAAATATTCTATTTAAGCTAAACCTAAGGGTCATCTTTCAATTGTCTTTCACTCAAAACATCCATAATTAAAAAATAATAAAGCATGGTATGCTCATTGGTTTGAAGTATTTGGAATTTGAATTACTATCCTAAAAATTTTGTTGATGGCATCAGTAAAACTGGGCTGTGGAAAAAAGACATTAAGGGTTATTTATTTAATTTACTTAATTTCCTCAACTGGAAAGCACCAAACAAAAAACTTTATTCAACTAATATTTTGCTTGCAATTCAGGATGTCTAAGAAAAACTATAGTAATGCAAAATGCTTATAGCAGATTGTAGGGTAGTTAGAGTAAATTCATACTTCATACACATTCTTATTTGATTGTACCGTTGAGCAGTTCTTCAGTGGATTTTATTTGTTGTTTTTGGTTTTCTGACCATCCTGTATGATTAGGAAGTAGGAGAGCCCCCGCTTTGAGAAAGAAATGAAACTTTAAAGAAAGAACTTCTCTGATATCACTATTCTCAACAAAATTTAGTCCTCTCTGGAGGACTCAAAAAATGAAGTTTGAACTTAAAAAATAGCATTTTCCCATTCTTTCTCATCTTGATGTTATTTAAGCTCTCGTCAGTACAAGCACAGACATGTTATTTCAAATCAAAAGAAAATGCCAAACTTCATCCTGTAAAGTAAGGTCTATGCATTGAAAAGTAATTGAGCTTTTCATTTGAATCTAAACCTTTCTCATTTTCAACAACTCTGTTTTGAATCTTCCTGTGTTCCCAATTCAGATGTTGAATATTACTCCAAACAGTTTCCATTTTTGCTTTTTAGAGATTTATAGGGCCAAATATTTGACAAAGACAGTGCCTGTAAGTGCTGAGATGCAGGTGTGCATGGCTAAGCTTGGCACCCAGCAGTGGTCACTGGTGCCAAACCCAAGTCCATTGTACTTATATTGCTGCAGGCAAAACAGATGTAGGTGCAACTTGTTTTGAAAATCATTCCTATTTTCTATAAATCCACTTAGTGCTTCGACAACATCCTCTAATTATGGAAGTAGGCCAATCTAGAAAGTTACCACTGTTAAAATATATAGAATTGTGAAATATGAGCCTCATCACAATACAGTGATCATTTATTCATTAGCTGTCTAGATCAAGTTCATGTCTCAAAGTGCTCAATTACAAATGAATGTCAAATCTGCAAGGTTTTTATAATTGTTCTCATGCCTTTGTTATACAGCAAGTGACCACATGCTGGTCTTTAAATAATGAGCTTGGCCTGAAAAATTGTTCATCTGTGCCTTGATGAAGATCTTATGACAGGAGTTAGCATAGATGGTGTTTTATTCAAATCGATCCTTAGTCATAATCAGCAGGGCCAGTTGCAATCAGTCCTATGATTCAAATCTCCTTTTAAGCCCTGGTAAATATGTAAATCTTCCTTTCTCTTTACTGGGATTTCTGTTTGAATGTATACTAGAGAATTGCAAGAGTTTTAATGCACACTTGACATCCTGCAGGAATTGAAAGCAAAGCATTTTTTCTTATCACCATTACAATGCTATTAGAGTTTACAATTGGGTCAATGTAGTGACTTCTCTTTAGTAGAGAGCTGAGGTGGAGAAGGATCATTTCAGGCTCTTTGATTTGCCAGTGTATGGATGCAGTTGTACAGGCTGCATATATTGTACATGCAACTTGGTACCTGCATAGATTTTATGATAATTTTATCAGACATGGATAAAAGTCTTTCTGTTGTACTGTGGCATGTCATATATTAACACTGATACCAAATACTTTTAAAAAATATTTATAATTAGCACACATTAATTGTACAAAATATTGTTTTATTGTGAAAAATTTTTTACATGTATTTAATGCACTTTGATCATATCCACCCTCCCTATCGCCCTCTTTTAATCTCCATCCCCACGATAACCTTCCCTTTACTTAATAGTCCCCCTGCTACTTTCTTGTTGTTGTTGTTTTTCTAGATTTTATATATCTGAGAAAACACGTGATACTTGTCTTTCTGAGTCTGACTAATGTTGCTTACCATGATGATCTCTCATTCCATTCATTTTCCTACAAATGGCATGATTGCCTTCTTCTTTATGGCTGAATAATA
>NW_026000316.1:6287098-6316579 GCF_001458135.2 Marmota marmota marmota
ATATATATATATATATTATATATATATATATATATATATATATATATATATATATACCCTATTTTCTTTGTATGTCAATCTATTGATGGGCACATAGGCTGATTCCATAGTTTGGCTATTATTGATGTTGAATTCTTGATACAAGCAATAAAAAATAGGTTGATATCTGAGCTTATATACTAGGATAAACAGATGCCTTCAAGTGCAAAAGCAATAAAAAATGGCTTCCTCTAAAGCATACCCCAAGGTGTGGTCATATTGCAGGCCTTTGGTTATACCCCTTCTGTCTTTAGAGTTTCTCTTTGATTCAGTTAGTCTGACTGCAATGGAGGGTAGCTGAAGATCCATCAGGTCATTAAATCCTTCAGATAGTTCAGAACACAGATCCTTCCTGAAAAATCAAGTGCTAAGGGTCTGAATGTGCCCCTACTCCAAAGTTCATGTATTGGAAACTTAACTCCCAATGCAATGTTGTGAGAGGTGGGACCTTTCAGAGGTGATTTGGTCGTAGTGTTCTGTCACTTGGACAGATGAAGGGTATTTTCCATAGAGTTGGTTCATTACTCTGGGAGTGGGTTCTTGATAAATGGATGAATCCTACCCCCTTCTTTCTGTGTTATGTGTTCTCTTGTCTTTTCACCTTCCACTATGGGGCAACACAGAACAAAAACCCTTTCAGATGCAAGCTCTTTGATCTTGGGCTTCCTAGTCTCTAAAATTAGAAGAAAGAAATTTATGTTCTTAATTACTCAGTCTCAGGTATCCTATGATAGCTACACAAAATATATTAAAATACCATGCAAATTACAGTTTTTGAATCTTTTGTGGCTGGATGGGAGGAAAGGTGTTAGTTCCAGGTCACTTTGGAATTACTGGGATACTATATAAATAAGCTGAGGCATAGATTTTTTATGGATTAAATGAACTGTTTTATTAGGCTCATATACATTCAGATGTTTTTTACCTTTATACCTTGGGTAGATTTCTATGAGATCATCTTTATCTTTGGAAGGAATAATTCTCTTCTTAAGAGAACAAATGCTTTTTATTTTAATCAATGCTTATGTACTATCTGGCACATATTTGGAGCTCAATAAATGTTTGTCAAATGAATGATATTGTTGAATGATTTTTGAGGAATAAGAAGAGTTGGATTCTCTTTTAAAGATGAGTTATAATGATGGATCTTCTTCTTTTTTTTTTCTTGGTACAAGGGATTGAACCCAGGGGATCTTAAACCACTAAACAACATCCCCAGCTCTTTTTGTTTATTTTATTTTTTAAGACAGGGTCTTGCTAAGTTGCTTCAGATTTCGCTAAATTGCTGAGTCTGGCTTGGAACTTGTGGTTCTCCTGCCTCAGCCTCCCAAGACGCTGGGATTATAGGTGTGTAACACCATACCAGAATATGATGGTGGGTCTTGATAATGTTCATATTTGAATGACTAGAGAAGAAATGAAGAGTGATTATGGATATGATCACAATTAAAATTTGCTTTGGCTTGGAATACTATGTAATTGCCAATAAAGTCATATTGCTTTTATGAAATCTACTGTAGTGCTCTGGCATTGCAATACTAACATTCAAGAAAGTTTTACATGTATCACTTAAAGCAGAGCGGTTCTTTAAAATAAGTCTTTTGAAATCTTAGATATGTCTTTCATTGGTAACGAATCACCATAACTTCATCATGTCCCTTAGTTTATTAAATACTGTGTCAAAACTTAATTGTAAGCTTTATAATATGAGAATTACTGACAGAAACTCAAATTCAATCTAAGTATGCATTATATTTAATTTTGGTACATAGATTGTCACGTCAGATCATGTTAATCATTTGTTTGTATTTATATCATATACTCAAAAAGACTACATTTGTTCTTTGAATAGTTTGAAATTTTTGAATTTTGACTTGAGTTCAAATTCTTTCATAGCAATACAGCTATTCTACATATCCATAAAATTTCTGATTTGTAGAAACAAGTGAAGTAGCTGTCATAGTAAATGCATTGTCTACTTCTAATACTCAAGAAACAATTATAATCATGTTTACATCATCTAATATAAAAGTTATTTGATTGTGTTATGCATTATTTGTGTGTAGGATATCATTTGTAAATCACATTGGCAAAGAAAAAAACTAGAAAATTTCTTTTTGAAATAGCACATTTGTTGAATATTCTTACACTGGAACTTTATGTATTTTCAAGTTACTACAAGTTTTTTTTTACACAAGAGTTTTAGATGTTGCTTAAGGTAGTTTCTAATGAAATATCAACACTCAGTAATTGTGGAAGTAAAGTGCTACAATATTATTTTAGAATATAAACATTGTAGACGGGTTGCTGCATCACTGAATAAATCTCACAGCAGTGGGAACTCAAAACTGGCAGTGAAGTCTATCACCTAGGCAAGGGCTTCTAGGTTTCCCCCCCCTTTATTAATTTATATTAAGCACAAGAGTAATATGTGATCATAGCAAAAAAAAATGCAAAGATACATAAAAACTGTTATCAATAGCCTTTCTCATCCTTTAAACATGTTCACAAAAGCGTAGTGTAATTACACTTGTATGAAGTGTTGTGTTTGCCTATTTCTAACTTAATAATAATACAGACATTACTCTGTACCTTGCTTTTCTCATTCAGTGGTACATTATGGACATCTCTGCAGAAAACTAGATACAGATCTGAAATACTCTGTAATAATATGAATGTTCCACAACTAAATGACTCTCCTATCAATGGATATTTAAATTAAGCTTCTGTATGTAAAAAAGTGGATGTGTAACCGATGTGAATCTTCAATTTGTATACGGGGTAAAAATGGGAGTTCATAATCCGCGTGAATCAAATGTACGAAATATGATATGTCAAGAGTTTTGTAATGTTCTGAACAACTAATAATAAAATAAATAAATAAATAAATAAATAAATAAATAAATTAAGCTTCTGGCATTAAGTACATTGTTAAAATAACTTTTTGTACAAATATATTTACATACTTGTGCTTATTTCTGTAGGGTCAAATGGTATGTAGTATTTGGGGTAATATTGCCAGTACTCTTTTTCCAAAAATATTTTAGTAATTGATATCTCCCTAAAGCAGTATAAATGTAATTATTTTCCAATACATCTGATAGAATAAATGACATTGATTTCTTAATTTTATCAACCTGATGCATAAAATATGGTTTTAACTGTTGTTTTAATTCCTATTTCCCTGACTAGTAGTAAGTTTCTTCATGTTTTCAATGATCCATTGTTCTATTTGTCTAGTCTCTTTTCAATCCTATATTTCTTCAATTGTGAAGGTTTAGATAACAATATATATGCTATATATTGAACATATGAAACATATATTTACAAATTAATATTAAATATATGTTCATATACTTTCTTTGACTGTTTCAATTTATTTTGTATAGAAACTTACATTATTTCAATTCAGCTTTTGTCAACATTGAAAAATCATACCCCACATTTTATTAAATAAAAAGTCAACTGGCAGAATAATGAACAGATTATACCAATTGTAAATTCTTCAAAGTATGCCAATTAAGTATTTTATTGTTTATGAAGTCATGCCTATGTATTAGTCTAAACAGAAATATAGAAATAGGGAATATTATATTCAGGTTAGTGGTTAATGTTAGGGAAACATTATAAGGTGAACTGGTGAGGGTAGCTATTTTAAGGCTTTTGATAATGTTTTAAAATATTTATTTTTATTTAACATTAATTTTTACAAATTAATGGAATATGCTATTTCCACACATGCATACATTATGCTTTGAACATTCACATTTACCCTTCTTCTACCCTTGCCTCCACCCCACCTCTGGTACCTTTATCAGTACCTACTAACCACTATTCTAATTTAAGAGTAAGCATTATTATTATTATTAATTTGTAATGTAGTTTCCACATATGAGAGAGAACATGTGCTACTTGTCTTTCTGTGTCTGGTTTATTTAACAATGTCCTCTAGTTTCATTCATTTTCCTATAAATGGCAGAATTTTGTTCTTCTATATGGCTAAATAATACCTTATTATATATGTAAAATATTTTCTTTTTCCATTTAGCTAGTGATAGGCATATTGGTTGGTTCCATATTTTGGCTATTACAAATATTGCTACAATAAACATAGGTATTCAGGCATTTTTATTTTCCATATGCTAACTTCATTTCCTTCTATCCCAGGAATGGAATAGAGGGAACATGACATAATTCTATTTTTAGTTTTTTTGAGAAAATTCCACATTGTTTTCCATACTGGTTGTACTATATAATTTACATTCCCAACAGTGTGTAGTGATTTTTCTCCACATCCTTTTCAGAATTTTAAAAAAAAATATTTGCTATTTTAAACAGTGTGTGATAAATTCTCATTGTAGTTTTGATTTTCATTTGTACTCTGATGTTAAGTTGACTTTTAAGTAAATGGGTTTTTTTCAGTTTTTGCTCCTAAATTTTTCATTAGATTTGTCACTTAAAACCCCACTTCTTTGTTGAAACATTTAATCATTTTTTAGGGGATTTTTTAAAAAAGTTTTTTTTAGATATACATGACAGTAGAATGTAATTTGAAATATTATTCACACCTGGAATATAACTTCCCACTCTTTTTTATATTTTTTTTTAGTTGCAGACACATCATATTTATTTATTTATTTAATGTGGTGCCTAGGGTTGAACCCAGTGCCTCACACGTGCTAGGCAAGCATTCTGCCCCTGAGCTATAACCCCAGCCCATAACTTCTCATTCTTGTGGTTGTACATGATGTGGTGTTACACTGGTATATGAAAATAGGAAAGTTATGTCTGATTCATTCTACTGTCTTTCCTATTCCCATTTCCCCTCCTTTCCCTTCATTTCCCTTTGTTTAATCCAATGAATTTCTATTCCCTCACCCCCATTTTTGTTAGCAAAATCAGAGAGAACATTGGCTTTTTTTTTGTGATTGGCTTCTTTCACTTAGCATGATAGTCTCCAGTTCTATCTATATATCAGCAAACGTCATAATTTCATTCTTCTTTATGGCCGAGTAATATTCCATTGTGTATATATACCACACTTTCTTTATCCATTCTTCAGTTTTTCCCAGGGGATTTTAATCAGTTATTTTAAAGTCTCTGTAATCCCTTATTTAGCAATAATAATGTCTGGATTACCTAATGGTCTATTTCTATTGTCTGTTTTACCTATTGTCTTTCTATTATTTGTTCTTACTTCCTGGTATTGCTGACTTTTTTTTTAAGAGATCAGGTTTTATATGTGAGAAAATATAAGGGCTGAAGGTTGATGATGTCTTAGTCTGTAGTTTAATTTACCTAAAGTATCCGTAAGTGCTGTCTTAATTTTCATCTAGACTAATATATTTCTGGCTTGCTCTTATTTCCAAGATGTCACCCTTCAGAAATCCACTGTTGATTGTCAGAGACCCTTTTCCATGGTTTAATCTGAAGTTCAGGTTTTGCCTCCCAGTGCTGTCAGACAGCTGAAGTCTCTGCCTACCTTCTTTAACCTCCTACAAACTTCTTTCTATTCTCCTATCTCATCATTGATCAGGTACATCTGTTATGGTTTGGATATGAAGTGTTTTGCCCAAAAGTTTATGTGTTAATGCTGGAATGTTCAGAGGTGAAATGATCAGATTATTAGAGCTATGGATTAATCCATTCAATGGATTAATAATGTTAATGGATTACTGGGTGGCAACTGTAGGCAGGTTAGGTGTGGCTGGAGAAAGCAGGTCACTGGGGCAGGCCTTTGGGTTTATATTTTGTCCCTGATGCCTTGATTGCTCTGCATCTTGGCTGCAATGAGAGGAGCAGCTTTTCTCCATCATTCCCTTCTATATGATATCTTGCCTCATCTGGGGCCCAGAACAATGGAGTCAGCAGATCATGGACTGAGACCCTCTGAAATAATCAGAATAAACTTTTCTTCCTCTACATTATTATTTTCAGATATCTCAGTCACAGTAATGAAAAGGAGACTAAACCAAAGGTGGAATATTCTCTCTGATATATGGAGGCAAACACAGGCCCCAGGGTCGGGATGGGAGATAATAGAAATTCAGTAGATTAGACAAAGGGGAGTGAGGGGAAGGGAGGGGAATGGGAATAGAGAAGGCAGTGTAGTTATTCTAACATATCACTCTTGTTATGTGTGAATACACCACAGTGAATCTCCATATCATGTACAACCACAAGACTGGGATCCTAATTAGAATGAGATGTACTCCATATTTGTATAAATAAGTCAAATTATACTCTATTGTCATGTATAACTAAAAAGAACAAAAGATCTTAAAAAAAGAAAATCAGACTAAAACAATACCTTAAAAGCTGAAAATGACTCAGGGTAAAAACTACGCAGAATATTTGGTACATATGTGTATCTGCAGTTCTCCTTTGTCTGGAATTTTTGCCTCTCAAATGGTGTATGCTTTTGTACTCTTGAACACAATTTTTGTCTCCCTGCTCTTTGAGATAACTACATGCTTTGGCTATGGTTTCCAATTTGGCATTTGTCCTAAAGGGAAAATCAGGTGGTAAGAATAGATCTTACTTCAATGTTCCTTCTCTCTAGGAACCTGGCTTAGGTCCTGACTTATTTCATTGCTCTCCAATATCTCTAAACACTATTATTCATACTGTACAGATATTTAAATCATTCCTCATGAGGAAGATAGTCTTGCATATGCTATTTTTATAAAAGTTAGAAGCTAAAATCCTGGTTCTTTTAGTTCATTATTTTTTTTATAATATCTGGGGTTACTCTCTTGTTGAGTTTTTCATTTCTTCTCTCTTTTATTCTGTTTCTCCTTGTGTGAATTTTAGTAATTTTTTCTGTGAAATCATCAGCTATATTCTCTTAACACTTGTGTTCTCTTTCACATCTGTGGTTATTATACCTGACTTATATCTAAAATGAAAAATTTACTTTCTTGGTTTCTAAAGGTCTTATTTCAAAGAAAATGTTTTTCAGTATTATTTATCCATTCTATTCTTCTGGTTATTTAACTAAATATATCATTATGTCTTTTATTTTAGTTCCATTTATCTGTTGTCAATATTGCTCTTATAATAAGTTAATATTCAGTTAATTTATTTTCAGTCTCAGGTTTTAAAGCAGCAGGTAAATGTCTTAAGTACAACTGTATCTTAGGCTGTGGTAATGGTTATTTTATTAGTTTAAAGATAATTATAATTTTTTATTTTACTTGCTCACTGATCAAGGGTGATTGATGATGGTATTTCTTAATATTTATATAGTTCAGAGTATCTTTAAAATTAATTTTAAATGTAATGGTATTATGATTAGAGAATATATCCTCTAAAAGCTCTACTTTGCTGAATATATTAACCTTTATATAGACAAACACATGAACGGTTTGTGTAAGTATTCCAGGACCACAAAATATTATATATTTTCCTTTTGTAGGATAAAAAACTTGTAGACAATTGAGCTTACTGAATGTTTCCTCAAATCTTTATGCTCTAATTTATTTATTAAGAGATCATTTTCTTTCTTTCTCTCTCTCTCTGTATATATATATATATATATATATATGTATATATATGTGTATATATATATGTGTGTGTGTGTGTGTGTGTGTTAAAAAGGGAGTTTATTTCATATATATAAGTATATATGTATATATAGTTTATATTCAGATTTTCCTAATTAATGCTGATTGACCACACAATACTCTTTTTTTTACAAATATTTATTTTTAGTTTTAGTTGGACACGATACATATATTTTAGTTATGAATATATTTTTATTTTTATTTTTATGTGGTGTTCAGAATCAAACTCAGGGCCTCGCGCTTGCTAGGTGAGTGTTCTACTGCTGAGCCACAACTCCAGCCCCCAGAATACTCTTTTTCAGGTAAAAAATGGTAAACCTCCTGTTGTCTCTTCATTTGCATTTGCTTGTAATATAATAATACATTCTTTATTTTTAACTTCTTTTTTTACTTTTAGATATATTTCTTCAAAACATTACATTTTTGTATTGTTTTCAATTACATCAAACGTTTTAATTTTAAAACATGTCATTTGAGCACTTTCAAAATAGTTGATATGTTTGGTTTTTCTTGTGATCTTATAATTTGTTTATAATTTTGTTATTTTATCTTATAATTATTACTTATAATTTTGTTATTATTCCTCTCTTTTTCTTGTGAATTGTTCAGTATTTTGTTCATTACATTTCTCCCTCTGGTTAAATATGTCCTTCTACTATTTTTTAAAATTCTGCAGATGATTACCTTTACATTCTTAAAAGTGATTATCAAATAACACAGAAACAACACAACAGACACACATCCACAAAAGTAAAAAAAAATCATAATTCCACTGAAATGTTCATTCTTCTTTCCTAAATGAAACTTAACCTTTTAGAAATATTTCCCAGATAGCTTACTAATTTTTACCCAAAATTAAGGTACTTAAAAATTAATTTTAAGAAATTACTTCTAGAGACAAAAAAGACAAAAAGACACACCTTCACAAATAATCATATGATCATTGACAAAGGGGCCATTGGAGAAAAGATAGTCTTGTAAACAAATTGTACTGGGAAAACTAGATATCCATATGTAGAAGAATGAAGCTAGGTCCCTGTCTCTCACCCTCTGCAAAAGTCAACTCAAAATGCATCAAAGACCTTGGAATTAGAACTGAAACTGAAAACTGCTAGAAGAAAATGTAAGGTCACCACTCTAATATACAGGCACAGGCAATAAATGCCTTAATAAAATCCCTAAAGCTCAAGACATAATACCAATAATTAATAAATAGAATAGCATAAAATTAAAAAACCTTCTTCACAGCAAAGGAAACAATTAAAAGCATGAAAAATGAGCCTACAGAATGGAAGAAAATCTTTGCCAGCTACTCTTCTGACAGGGTATTAATATCCAGGGTGTTAATATACAAAGAACTCAAAAACATTAACACCAAAAAGCCCCAAATAACACAATCAATTAATGGGAAAATGAACCAAAGAGACATTTCTCAAGAGAAGAAATAGGAATGGCCAACAAATATATTAGAAAATGTTTAGCATCTCTCCCAATTAGGAAAATGCAGATGAAAATAACACCGAGTTTACATCTCACTCCAGTTAGAATGGCAGTCATCAAGAATACAAATAATAATAAATGCTGGTGAATATGTGAAAAAAATTATACTTCATTCAATTGGTAGAACTGTAAATTAGTAGAACCACTGTGGAAATTGGTATGGAAGTTCCTCCAAATGTAACAGTGGTCCACTTCACCTTTTGAAAATAACCCTCATTGCTCTGAGACAAGGACTGAGCTTTTAGTAACAAAAATACTAGGAATGAACTCACCTTATGACCCAGCTATACCACTCCTCAGCATTTATCCAAAAGAATTAAAGTCCACATATTGTCGTGATACATGCATACCCACGTTTATAGCAGCACAATTCACAATAGCCAAATTATGGTATCAGCCTAAGGTGTCTGTAAATAGATGATGAATAGACAAAGAAAATATGGTTTTATTCAGCCAAAGAAGAAGAACAAAATTATGTCAGGAAAATGGATGGAACTTGAGAATATTTGAAATAAGCCAAACTCAGCAAGTCAAGGGGCATACATTTTCTCTCATATAGGGAAGCTAGAAAGGAATGAGGACCAAAATGGGGGTGGCAATCTCATGAAAATATAAGGGGGACCAGTAGATAGGAGGACAGGGACTTTGGGGAGGAAGGAAGGAAGGGTAAGGGTGAATAATGAAAGATAAAATCAATCAAATTTTATATGTGTGTATGAATATTAAACAAAAAATCCCAATAACAAATTTTTAAAAATCAGTTAGGCTATTGTTACATTTTCCCTTCTATGTTTGTGTTTCTAGACTCTTATTTATATTGTGCAGCATAAATTCTCTATTACATTGGAAGCATTTACGAAAATCATACTTGAAAAATACATTTATCACTGATGTTGCTTTACATTCATCTTTTCCCCTTTCTCTTGATTTCTCTGTTCTAAATAAATAAGCTTGTAGTCAGAGTACCTCCTCACATATTTTCATATTTGGAGGGTTCACTGTTTTTATAATCTACAAACTCTCATGCATCTTGAAATCTTTTTCTTTTCCCCTTACAGATGAATATAATATGACTGGGTATAGTAATATTTGATTATAAACCTTTTCTGTCAATAGTCTGTGGCTTGTTCCTCTGTCTTTTAGCTTCTAATTTCAACTTCTAGATGAGAAGTTCTATATTAGCTTGATTTTTTTTCCTTTGTAAAAAGATTATTCTTCATTTGGGGAAGGGGAGAATATTTTCTCTTCATCTCCGAATTCAGGAATTCTACCAGGATATATGCACATTTATTTCTCTTCACAAGTCTACTAGTTATTTAGTAAAAATTTTCAGTCTACATACAGGACTTTATTCAGTTTAGAATGATTTTCTTTCATTCTGTTTTTAATCATTATTTCTCTTCCTTTTATTCCTTTATTTTGTTTAAGGAATTTTATTATTCATATCCATGGTATCCTGTATCTGTTCTCTGTGCCTCTTGTATAATTTTCCTATTTTTGAGATGATATATAGGTAGGTAGATCAGTAGAGGGAGATTTAATTCCTTCCTTTTCTTTTCTTGAAGGCAAAACAGCTAAGTACTAGAGTTGTTTATCTGTGAATGTTAAAATGAAATTTAGGATTTCTGGGTTCCCTAAGGAGCTTTATTTTGTTGAAGCCTAGCAATTTCCTCAGCAAGTGTTAGATTTCTTTTTCTTATTTTGGTATGCTTGGAAAGGGTTTTCATTATATTGACTCATGTAAACTGATAAGTGACCTGTACAGCTGAGCCAAATGGATTTTGGTCCCTGTGATTAGTAGAGGGCTGCCACTTGAACCTAGAGAGGCCTAAGAGCAGTATATTGGCCTCCACTTTTTCAGCACAGAGATAATTGGTTTGTTATGTGTATTCAGAGTCAGATCACAAGAATAGCAACTGCTTTGCCTTGGACCACTTGCTTGTGTACTATACCTAGAGAGACCTCCATAACTTCATGGCTAATAAAAGAACATAAATTCATTATCTAGTAAAGAAAAAAACTGCAATCCACTTAAAGAGTACTCAAGATTCTGAGAGAGAATAGTAAACCTGAACCTAAAAAACAAATGGTTTCTGTTGAAGATGGAAGAGAAAGATGAGAACTTTAACAACAATGAAGGCAAATATAAGGAAAATTCTATAGGCACTTATAGGCACAAACACATAAAAAGAAGTGCTTTTTGGAATTAACAACATGTTCCTTTTACTTAAAAATATCAATCAGACATATATCCATTTATTTCTAGGTAGTCAATCATATCAATCTAAACTATTTCTTAAGCAACTCTGTGGCTGGACTTGTGAGAAGTATTTTTAACATAAAAATTCTGTTCTCTTTGTTTAATTCTGTTAGAAAAGATGTAAATTCTAACTATCTCTTTCTATAGCTGTATACGAATTTTCATGGTCTTCAACCCACAATTCTTCATCTCTGTGCATAAGAGAGCATTTGGCGATCAGTTTATTTGCCATATTTAATCTCTGATGTTATTGGAGTCCTAAAACCAGTATCATAAAGGATAATCAAATTTCTTTATACATAGGCTATGTGTGGATAATATCAAATAAACTCTAAATGTTGTGTTTTTAATCATTATTTCTACATGTTTCTACTGTGTTGCTTTTAAAGTCACTGAGATGCTTATTTGATAACGTATAGAAAAACAATCAGTTGGCTCAATTTACACAGTATTTATCATTCATGAATTATTCTATTAAAGGGCAAGGTTTTATCTACTTTGCAACATAATTGAGATAAAACACCTTATTGCTTAATATCCAAATGAACCAGGTATAAAACTATGTTGAATTAATATTCCCTATAAAATTGCCAAACTTAGTTTTACTTCTGTTCCTCAGATTTTACTTTTTATTCTACTATTAAATATTTTGATGAATAGGTTATGGAAAAATACACTTTGAACATGTATTTTTTATATAGGGTTTCTTAAAATTCTACAAACAAATAGCAACATTGTTATTACATATACTAGGTTAACTATATTAAGATATATTTATGTTCTGTATGAAGAATTTTTTGACTTGACCCATCTGTTGTACATTTTATTTACTTTCTTCACTTGATGCACAAGTATTTTTAGATATTTTATGTAGAAGTATATCTCAATCACACTCTTTCCATATGTTTACAAACATATATAGAAATATTTTTTCTGACATATTTCTACTGGAATATCTTCCCTTTTAGTTATTAGATACAAAGAATTATTTTGACTTGTGTCTACCATCTCCCAAGAAATTACTGAGTCTAATGCTTTTATGAATCATATCTTTCTCTTTCACTTGGTTCCATTAACTTACGACTAAACTAGTGCTGACTATGGCCAGGCACTCTGCTGGGGTTGAAAAAGATACACTCTCTCCATCTTCATGGGGCTCATATTCTATTGTGGGAGGTCACCTAAGTAACAAACCAAACACAGTGCTATCTAATGAAATTTTTAAGTGCAAGAAAAGTATGGAGTGTCAAGAAATATTTTACTCTTATAAACAAGGAAGTTTGCTGGTTAGGGAAATTAAAAGTTAAATATAACACAGTACCAAGTATTGAATCTAATGTGAAAGAGAAGTAACATGCAATTCCAAATAGGTATAAGTTTTCTGATAGTCATAAGCACAATGTCCTCTGGGGAAACATATGAAGAACACTTAGTATACTTTTTGGAGTTCAGGGAAGGCTTCTTGGAGAGAGGGACATAACAGTTGAATGTCCCAAAAGAATAAAACTAGGAGATAGGTAGAGATGGGAAAAAGTGGTTGATATTATTCTGGGGACGAGAATATAGGTATTGGAGTCATAGGTCAAAATTAGAAAATAAAAATAGTTAAGTATAACTTGTTCAATTTTTGATAAAATGTGTTTCCAGAGGAGTGTCTATGTTTTCCCACTCTATGTTTGTTGAATGAGTTCATGATAGTACAGTATTGGGAATTTACTTAGGAGACAGAGTCTCTGAGTTTAAAATCTTAAGCAAGTTACTTAATCCCTTTCCAGATACATGGATGGGGGCTATTTAATTAATCTCCCTGTACCTCATTTTCCTTATTTGTAATCTAATGGTAATAATAGGACCTTCCTCATATGTTCTCAGAAAAAAATACATATCTCTACATGAAAAATGCATAGATAAAGGCTATAAATAATACTGATTAAGTATTAGCTATTATTATTCTTAATAAATACATGCACATTAACGGACAACAGGAAATGATGATCTAGTAAAAAGCATTGTGATTGAATAGAAAGGATATGGAAATTGAAAATATATAGCATGTAATCCTGGCTCTACCATTGCTTACTGAGTAACCAGGCAAGTAACTTAACCTCTTTAAGCCTTAGTTTCCTCATTTATAAGATGCAAATAATGATAGCTCACATTGTCCATATCAAAACTATAGTTGCAACTATTATTCCCAGCATTAATTATAGAGAAGGAGAATCCAAACAAGGGTAGATATTTTTCATCATAAATAAGTAATAGCTATTAACTTGGGCCCCATTAATGTTTACATGAGAATGATGATCATTTTTATTTAATTTATAATTTGATCCTTTGTGCTTATGAAAATTATCTTGTAAACAGGATGGAATGAACTATTTTAAATTGTATCAACTTCATTTATATATACATATATGTGTGTATATATGTACAATAGACGATCAGTAGTTCTTAGTAATAGTAGGAAATTGCCTTGTTTAAATATGTTAATTTATTCTACAAAACATTATAGATACTGTATATTTTTACTTCACTGAGATTTACTTGTAGAACTTATATATTATGACAACTTTTCATTTGTCTTTTTGTATTTCTCCTTGTATAATATACTTAGGCAAAGACAGTGGCCATAATTTTTAGTCAGTCTTGTATAATACCTAACCAACTTCCTGGAATAAAACACCTACATAAATGTTTATTGAGTGAACAGAGGACATACATCAATTTCAACTGTTTGTTCTAATTGATATTGTAAAATATTGACAAACATCCTTCAGGCTTCTTCTCATATTTGTGTAGATAATAACTATGAAATTGAAAAACAATTTTAGAATAAAATTATAACTGACTCCCTTCCCCCCTTTCTGTTGTCATGTTAACAAACTCCTTCTTATCCTTCAGATCTCATTCTAAATGTCTCTTTATCAATTAAGCTTTTTCCCAGGACTCCTGAAGTAAATCTCTTTTGTCACATGCACTCATTATAATCTACTTCTCTTTTGTTGAACTCATCACCATTATAATGAAATCATTAATTTGCTTAATGTGTCCCTTACCTACAATACCATAAACTCCATTAGGAGTTTGTCTCTGCTTTCTCATGCAGCAATATATAACTAGTGCTTAGAATAACTTATTATATAGGTGTTAATAAGTATGGATTTAGGGACTGGGGTTGTGGTTCAGTGGTAGAGTGCTTAGCTAGCAGGCCTGAGGCACTGGGTTTAATTCTTAGCACTACATTAAAAATAAGTAAGTTAGTAAATAAATAAATAAATAAATAAATAAATAAAGGTATACAAAATAATTGTGGATTTAGTAAATGTATGAATTCAATTTCCATGTCTTGTGTGGCATGGTGTATTATGTATATATAACAGCTATCTGGCTGTCATACTTTCTCTTAAGTACAATATTAAATATTTTAGATAGATTCACTAGAACTATGGGATTATAGACATATGTCACAAATAGGGTTCTTTGCAACCAAGACTTTTTAAAAAAATATTTATTTTTTTTAGTTGTAGTTGGACACAATAACTGTATTTTATTTATTTACTTACATGTGGTGCTGAGGATCAAACCCAGGGCCTCACACGTGCTAGGCATGTGCTCTTCTGCTGAGCCACAACACCAGCCCTAAAATCAAGACTTTTATTTTGACAATTATTTACATGAAGATTATTTGGACAATTATTTGTACGAAGTTTATTGGATTGTACTTTCAGAGTCAAAACCTGTGAGTGAAGGAAGGAAAAAGGGCAGAGAGAGAATTTAAGCTATGAAGAAGGGAGGACAAATGCCCCAGCCCATACCATGGAATGTTATTCAGATTTGTTCTGAGTTGTGGTAAAGAGACCAGACATTTGTACTCCTTCATCAATCAAACTTTGGGCATGGACTCTATCCCAGCAGGGTTTATTGACCTTTGATGAGAAAGTTCTCATAAGCTGAGGGTACAAGCTAAGAGGGAACACACAGCTATGATTTTTCAGCCACCAGTGATCTCAGAGAATGAGTGAATTAGTCCTAAATGGGGGTTGTGGTGGTGGTAACCTGAGCAACACAGTGCCCACTTGAACTCAGTGCTCATGAAAGTCCATTAACCCTAATAATTAGAGAGACAAAGTACTGGGTATTTCAGTCTTTAAAACAGTTCTGGAGATTGAACCCAGGAACTTGTACATGGTAGATAAGTACTCTAGCCCTGAACTATATCCCAAGTCCAGGTATATCAGTCTAGATGGGGTGATGGGGAGGTCTTTTTTGTTTTGTTTGTGATACAAGATCATGCTATGTTGTCCATGCTTGCAATGAACTCCTAGATTTAAGGGATCCTCCTACATCAGCCTGCCAAGTAGCTGGGACTACAGATATGTGACAGGCCACCTAAGTTGTTGGAGAGATCTTGATAACATACCACATCATCATTATCTGTTATATTTTCACATCTCTTCAGTCAGGTTATTCAGATGCTGAGTACCTACAAGTGCACATGCATAAACAACCATAAATAAAATCTAATTTAACCATTCAGCTTCACTTTAGGATGTAAAATAGTTAAATTGGTTTTGTCCATAAACATTGTCAGAAGATAACATTAATTTCATTACCATTTCTGAGGTAAAGTGGGCCAGTCTTATTAAAAGTAATAAATCAAGCAAAATATCATTAGTTCCCTAATTTTTCTACCCCTATATGGAGGACTGGGAATGCTTACCTCTAGGCTTCCCCACACTTTCATCTAATGTATGCAGAATCATTTGTGTTGCCTTTCCCTTTTCTCCAAGAAAGCATTTGAGCAGCAGAGACTTGCTGAGATAAAACTGATTGACTAGGGTTAAAATTTCTTCCTTTATTCAAGATATATTTAATATTTTTGGAAGCCTACCTTGTGATAGTCTTCTATGTGCTAGGAGTACAGCATAATAGAGTTACTTATATGCTAGATTTTATATTTCATGGCAGGGAGGTGTGACATAAAATAAAATTATAAAAAATAACAACAAGTTAGATAGAAAAATATTGTAAAGTAAATTCAAGAAGTGACTGGAGGTGGTCGACTTCAATTAGGTGTCAAGGCAGTTTTCTTAGTTGAAACCTAAATGATGAGAAGGAGTTAACCAAATGAAATTCTGAGAAGACTTTTCAAAGAGTGGGATGGACAATGAAATGGCAAGATACTGGAATGTAGTTGCTATATTTAAGGCCTATGAGAAGACTATGGGCTTATGTGAAGAAAGCAAGATGGGGGATTCTAAGAAATGTAGATGAAGAGATAGGGGCCAGAACACATTAAGCCTTGTTAATAAAGGGTTTGGATATTTTTTATGATTCCAAGGAGAACAGCTTTGGAAGATTTTCCATGAAAATAATGTCAAATTACCATTTTCAATGATACTTTCAAATGTGTAGAGAAATCAAAGAAAAAGAAGCAGCCAGGGGTCCTGTAAATATGCTAATGTAGTCTCAGTGAGAGATTTTACTAAAATAGTAGCACTTAAAAAGGAGAGAAGTAGATGAATATTTCCACTGTCAAAAGGGATAAAATCTCTAAGCATGATAACTAAATAAGTATGATGACCAAAACAATAAGGATATAATATAAAGAACTAATCAATGGTTGATGGCAAATATATCGGTTTGCAGGTAATACACACTCCTCATGAAAGTCACCATAGAGTAACCATATGATGGACCAAAGCACAAAAACAGCTCTGAAAACTTTAAAATTAATACATACGGGAAATTAAAAGTCCCTAAAATAATGTGGCCTGAGAAAAAGGGAGTAAAAAAGACAACCATGCACTGACAGCTTCCATCTCCCAAGACAAATGTTTCCCTGGTTACCACCTGCAGGCAGAAAGGAGCTGTCTCATCAAAGTAAGATGATAGCTTCTGAGGGGCACTGACCTTCCTAGGACTAAATCCTCTCCAGATGCAAGCACAGACCACTGACCCAACAGCTCAAATTCCTAAACACTCAAACTGACCCCTTCACTGATTGATAGAACAAACCCCAAATTCCTGGGTGCCCAAGAAAAGTGATATGCCCACTAGATCACCTTTCAGGATAGCCTATATAAGCCCAGTCCCTTCCTTAGTTCAGTGGCTCTTTTTCCACCAGGAAAGTGGGGCCATTTCCATAGTCCAGTTCCTGAATAAAGGCTGAAATTATCTGTGAAGTTTGCGTCCAACCTGGTCTCTTTGTTCTATAAAAATGAACACATGGATCTGTAAGTTTTGGAAAATGTATTTATGGTGACATCTTAATTCTCTTTAGAAGAAATTCATGTCATTTGGAGTGAGAATGTTGTACAACAAAATATTTGCGGTATCATTGGAACAAAGTTTTTGAGGAACAACTTTCTACCGTACAAAATGAAGTTCATTCCCTGAAAATTAATAAAATTTCATGAAAAATTCTCCAAATATATTCTAAAAGTATATCTACAAATTTTTATTGGTCTTATATTTATAAAACCCTAAATTTTTCATTTGTCTGGACTCTCAAAATCACAAAAGTTGGACTACGTCACTCAAGACTTATTAAATCATATTATATTTCCAAAAAGTAATTTGATACATCTCTGGATGAATGTGCTACTTACTGTTATCATGTAATAGTGGTTTACTTCATGTTTGAATTTAGCCCTTGCTGCTCTGCCACTGAAGCTCATCTTAAAAGGGACATGTTTTCTCCTCATCTCTCTCTCCCAAATTAACAAATGAAACACAATCCTCCTACAGGGAATATAGCCCTTGAATAGCTTCTTTAAAAGCCCCCTGTTCTCCCTGATGGACAGAAATACAGCCTCTGGGCCAGGAGTCCCTGTGCTTCTCTTTTGCTCACAAAACAATAAAACTTCTTTTTCCTTTTTCTCAAAACCAAGTGGTCTCATTATTGAATTGGCATCAGGGAAAAGGACCTACCTTTGTATAACAATCTGGCAGCATTCTGTGTTGACTTTAGATATGTCTTTATACTTTGGACTCTTATCTCATGTTCTAGAAATTTGTTGCAAAATCATTCTGTGGGTTACAAGACTTGCAAATTTTCAAAAATATTTTCTGGTACAAAAAAATGTTTGTGAAATTGCTTAAAGACCTCAGGCAGGAAAAAAAAAAAATAGACTTCATTAGCCTAAAGACTTTACCACTCTAGAGGATCAGAAATTTAAGAACAGTCAAAAGGAAAGTGGCTATGGAAAATTGATATCAGGAATAAACTTAGTATTGTAACCGAAAGCTCGGTCCCTGTCCCCAATGCCAATCAATGCCAATTTAATATTGATATCTCAGCTTTGAGAAAAAGGAAAAAGAAGGTTTATTGCTTTGCTAGCAAAGGAGAAACACAGGGGACTCCTGTCCCAATGGCTGTGACTCTCCTGATCAGGAGGGACAGGGGTATTTTAAAGAAACTCTTTAAGGGTTGCATTCCACTTGTGCTCTGTATGGGGTCCTAGGGTTCACTTGACTGTTAGGATTCACTTGTTAATTTGGGAGATATTCACTTCCCAGATACTTTGCAGGTATCTCCTTCCAGTAGTGGGTGTGTTCTAAGGCAATTAACTAGGGGGAAGAAAAGATAACACTGTCTCCCTAATCTTGTTAGGGAGGGGGAAAGCTGAGGAGAGAGAAAAAAAATGTTTTTTTTTTTTTTAATCAACCTTAGAGCACTGAGGGCTATATTCAGAAGGTGAAGGGACCACTATTACATTGTGAGTGTATCAGATGAGGGAAATATCACAAAATGAGAATGTCAGATTTCACAGAAGCAAAATAAAATAGTGGTCTGAGAAAGGAATTTTGGGTCAGAGTGAACTTGGTTGAGTCCTGGCTATGGTATGCATTCTGCTATATAAACTTGAAAAGTCTCTTACACCTTCTGTGCCTCAGCTTTTTTGCTTGTATAATAGAAATTTAGACATATATTCAATAGTTAATTTAATAAGTGTTTATGAACAACTATTATGTTCCAGGCACTCTTAATTAACACTGTGGTTTTTGTGGTAAAGAAGACAATAGTCCTATCTTCAAGTAGACTGCTTGTAATAGTAACCACCTAATAATATTTGAATGAAATGAAATGCGATAAAACATGTAAAGCACTTAGCAGATTACCTGGTACATCATGACCATACAATAAATGTACATTAGATAAATAAGTCATGTTTTTGAAGAATTTAACTTTGCTGTAATAGATACTATATTATTATAAAAATAAATGTTTTCTTTCACTGCATTAGTGCTAGAGTATTTGGTATTCATTTTAACAGAAATAAGACTGCTTAATACTTCCTAATGCTTCAGTTCTGAAACAGGAAAGAAAAAGCAGATTTGAAGCATAAAACATTTTAAAACTATGCCATCATTTAAAAATCTTTAGTACATTTAGATAAGAACAGAGGAGTTAGAAAAAATTAATAATTTAAGATAAAAATAGATGGCATTTGAGAGTAAGAAAAAAACTATATGGAAAATCTTAATATAATAGCAAAATCTTTAAATTTTAAGACAGGACAACTTGGTAATTCTTTTCCTTAAATTCTTGGTTTGGATATATAGCCAGAAATATAATTGCCAGGTCCTATGTTAATACTAGTTTTAATGATTTGATGAACTTAAGTACTAGTTTCCATAACAGCTATAAATACATGGATTTGATTGTAAATACATGGATTTATTTCTGGGTTCTCTATTCTGCCCTAATGATCTATATGCCTGTTTTTATGCTAATACAGTATTATTTTGATTATATAACTGTAATATATTTTGAAATCAGGAAGTGTGATATCTCCAGCTTTGTATTTAATATTTCTTTGCCTACATGAGATCTTTTGTAATTCCATATGAATTTTAGGATTTTTTTCTCTATTTCTGTTGGCATTTTGATAAGGATTATATTGAATCTGACAATCACTTTGTGGGGGTATGCACAATGCTACAGTTTTGATATGACTTAAGTGTGTTTCCCAAAGTTTCATCTATTGGAAACTTGGTCTCTAATGTGGCAATTTAGGAGGTGATGGAGTCTTTAGAAGGTAAAGCCTATTGGGTACTGTTTAGGTCTGTGGGTCTACCCTTCAGAAAGTTTGTGGGATCTCAGGCTCTCTGATTTCCTGTTTGATGATCATATCTCCCCTTCAATATGTATTGTAGACACTGCTTTCCACCATTAAGTGACACAGCCAAGGGGGCTCTTTGCAAAGTCTGCACTATGTTTGGATGTTCAGCTTCTAAAACTGTGAGTTGAACAATCATCTTTTCTTTATAAAGTTATCCTGCCTCAGGTGTTTCATTGTAGGAACAGAATAGGAACTAGTACAGGCACTTTAATAACATTAATCCCTCCATCCTATGAGCATAGGCTAACTATCCATTTATTTACATCTTTAATATTTTTCATCAGTGTTTACGGTTCTCAGTGTAGAGATTTTCATCTCATTTGTTTCTTTTTTTCTTTTTCTTGCAATGCTAGGAATTGAACTCAAGGCTTTGCATATGCTAGGTAAGCACTCTTATTATTGAGCTATAACCCCAGTCCCACTTGTTTATTCCAAAGTAATTTACTCTTTTTGATGCCACAGTAATATTAATTTGTTTTCTTAATTTCTTTTCTCAGGTTGTTTTTTATAAGTTTATCAAAATGCAATTGATCTTTATCCATTTATTTGTATACTGCAACTTTACAGAATTTGTTTATTCTAACAGCTTTTTTGGAAAGACATCTTGTGATCTATAACATTTCTTATAAAATATTTTTATTTATATTTATGCAAATCTGTTAATGCATATTTTGATTGATCTATAAAGTAAAATTGGACTATTTTTGAATAATCTAACATCATTCCCATACTCAAAACCTTCCAGTAGTTTTCCATTGCCTTTAGAGTAAAATTCCAAAGTCTGGTCATTAGTATATAATGTCCTATTTGACCTAGCCTATTCCTCATTCTGCATCATCACCTGTACTGCTCCACCCCTTGTTTATTTGCTCTTTCTAATATATGAAAAACATACTCCTGAACTTTGTATTTGCTGTTTACTGTGCCTGGAGCATTACTGTCAGCTATTTTCATTGTTGCTTCACTTTGTTTACATTTCTGTTAAAGTGCTACCATGTCAGAGGAATCATCCCTAAGACCTTTAAGGCCTTTTCTCTTGCCACAGATCCACACATAGACACATGTTTATTTACCTATTTATATTTGAAGCCATTATTGTGTCCATTATTGTATCATTATGTGTCTAGAAAAATGTTTGGCATATAGCAGAATCTAAATAAAACATTTGGAGAATTAATGTCTGTGTAGTTGAATGAATGAAGAAATCTCAATTCTTCATACAATATTGCCTGAAGAGTAAAAACAATGATCTGGGTATGGTTATATGTATATAAACTTGATTAATCCGCATTTAAGAAGCTATATTAAGCAATTCCACTTGTTTTAGATTCCTGTATCCCTGTCCCTATTTTCCTATACAATTATAACCTTAGATAGATCATGTTCAGTCTTTAAATTCTCATGCTGTAGTCACTTTTACTGAATACTTTTTACAATTGTAAGAAAATTGTTTCCTCAAACACTGAATGAAATATCACTATATCTAAAAATATTTTCCTTTTGTTGAGTTATAAACTTAAATCACCAGGGAATTACAAATGATAAAATACTTTAAGTTCTACATGCATCTCCCCAGGGCTTTAATTGAAATATCTTAATAAAGTTCATTTATGTGGCACCTCCCAAAGTTAATGCACAGATTAGTAACTGTCTGTGGTCTTTAATAACCAATTATTTTAGCTTATGTGCTTTATAATTTAATGTTCTAAATTATACTTAGGACTTTTTTAGAACTAGAAAAATTCACAAAGACATGCAATTCTATAGTAACATTGAAATAGACTCTTTACTATTTTTGGTTTTGCTTTTTGAAATCTTTGGTTTGGGGCTGATTTTAAATTGTTGTACATTCTGCACTTACTTTCTCTCATTTTACATGAGTATTTATTTTCAAAAGCATAGTCAAAAATGTGATCTATTTAAAAAAATTATATATATATATATATATATATATATATAGCATTAATATATAGTTAACCTGTTTCTTTCACCCCTTGCCTTTATTTATGTTTCTTGGAAAATGGGTCAAGTATCTTGCTCTTGTGAATATTACAATTTGAACAATAACAATAAATAATGTAGTTATGCTGGATATACCAAATGAAGATTAGAAAAAACATTAAAAGAAAGTCATTAAGATTTTAGTTCAGAATCCAGTATTTAATTGTTATGTGACCACAGACAGGATTATTAAACTTTTCTGAGAAATTTTTACATATAAAATGAATTTGATTACATATTTCTTGCCTGAGTGTTTTTATAAGAATTAAATATGCTAACATAAGAAAAGTTTAAGAAAAGAAAAACTTAAAGTCACTTGACATACAAACTTACAGAAAAAGGTATACTCTGATTTATTCAAAGTTGTAAAAATAAGTAAGTTAATTCCCTTAACATGCATTCTAATATCTTATTGTTTGCCAGGAGGGTTAAGATGCAGGCCATCTCTGAAGAAGTTCACAGGCTTATGATGGAGGCATTCAACTAAACAGAACCATAAAATAATATAAAATTTCTTGAAATAGAGTTCCATTCTTGATAGTCACATAACTCCTGCTACAATTGCCCACTGGCTGTTTCTGGCTGTGAAGGACTGTGTATATGTATCTATTCTTGAACTAACATTTTAGGAAAAGAAAAGGAACAGAAGCTTATGAAAAACAAAACTAGAGGTCAGAGAAGTATGAGAGAATTAGGAGAATATGGGGTCACATAAAGCAAGGACAATTAGTTAAAATTTCATCAAATGTCAACAATAGGAAAGAGGATCATCAGGAGAACTAGAAAATGCCCATTAGATTTGGTAATTAAGGGGTTACTGGTGAGTATATCTAGACCAGTTTTAATGGAATGGTAAAAACAAAAACAAAATTATGGCAGGTTGGAAAGCCAGGAAAGGATAAGAAACCAAAGCGTTGTATGAAGAATGTTCTTAAATGCTTAGCTGTAGCTATAATTCTGTTCACTGAACAATGGACTATAAGGTTTATATATTTAAATTTGTGTGTATTAAATATATACTTATATTTATTTAGTTAAATATATTATACATAAATTATTATTTTATATAAACTATATATATATATATATATATATATGTGTGTGTGTATGTATATGTATATTTTTTGTGAATGTTTTAAAGTGAAGGTGTTCAGCCAGAAAGTAAAAGTATTTTAGATAAAGAAGATGTTAATAGAGTTCCAGTAGAGAGCGTGGTGAGAAAGAGTCCTGCTCTCCAGGGCCCTTCGAGTCCATGTGGCCCAGGCCACCGGGTGAGCTTGGGAGCCCCTGGGACATGCCTTAGCCTCTGCACTGCAGATGCCCAGAACTCCTGCTACAACTGTCCACTGGCTGGTTCTGGCTGTGAAGGACTGTTGAGCCTATCATCCTGGCTGGAGATATGATGGTGGCGGCGATCTGTCAGACCTGGGACCCTGCAGGTCTCCTGTTGGAATCCTGTCCATCCCTGAGGATGGGGCACCTTTGGGTGGCCGCAGGTTTGGCATAATGAGAAGAATGGCAGCTTCCCCAACACCGTGGAGGCCAACAGGCACTTCGAGGTCCTAAGAAGGAGATTGGATGCAAAAGCCCAGCAGCGTGTTGGACAGCGGAGCTTTGCAGACTAGGGGTCTCTGTGACTGATCTGTACTGGCTCCTTGAGACCGCATCTTGTCCCAACAAGGCAAACAGAGGCCTTAACCATCCTGAAAGGTGAGTGGAGCCCCCAAAGATGATGATAGGTGGTTGAGTGCCCCTGAGATCAATCCCTAGTACAAAAAAAATGGTTATTCTATGAAAAAAAAAAAAGTCTTTACATGACACCACTCAACCACTGAGACACATGCCCAGCCCTATTTGTATTTTATTTAGAGACAGGGTCACACTGAATTGCTTAGTGCCTCACTTTGGCTGAGGCCGGATTTGAACTCATGATCCTCCTGTCTCAGCCTTCCAAGCCTCTGGGATTACAAGCATGCACCACCATGCTGCTAATACCCGCTGCTTTGTATGTACATTTTATTTGTCATTACTGTGTATACAGTTGAAAAGGTTAAGTATTTTTTTAAATATCTAGGCTTTCTAGCTGTTCACAAGTGCCTAAGATATGTTAAAAGTAGAAGTGGTAAAATATAACACATTTTGTAAATTCCTTTTTGTTAAAATTCTTATGAAACCGGTAGTGGCGGCACAGGAGGCAGCATGAGAGGTTCTTAATAAAGGTGCTAAGAAAGAATGTAACACAGGAAAATAATGAAATATTTTCACTGTGCAATAAAATTCTAATGTGGAGGAGAAAAAAAGATCGCGGCGGATGTGGAGAGATCAATTCTGTGACCTCTTCAGCTGCGCCAGCTAAGAGAGACTGCAACCAACTGAATGCTATTGGCTCTGGATCATTAGGCAATGCTGGGGTGAAGTGGATCTAGGACGAGCAGTTTGAACCTCTCAGAGGCCACAGTGGGCTCAGCGTGGGTGAATTCAGACTGCCCCGCGTGCAGAGTTACTGGCTGACTGTTTGCATCTTGTCTCCAAACTGCCTCGACTCCGCGCTACAGAGATGCTCCAGCGGAATAGAGAATCAACTCTTCGGTTCCTCTGTGAACCTTCTGAGGTGATGCCAACCGAGCCTCCATAGGCCAGCGAGCCGAGAACTGAGGTGGGACCTGGGAGAGACGGACCAGACCCACCCTTCGCATTGGACACCCCAGCAGAGAGAACCACGTCCACCATAGCAGAGAACTGACATCACCAGAATTCGGCAGATGGGGTCACTCTGCAGCGAGATGGGGACTGCAGGTGTGTGACCCTTGGGTCCCCCTTCTCCACACAGCAGGGAAATCTCAAGGGCCCCTCCCCAGCTATCTGTGAGCGTGATTGTCGGTCCTGAGGGAGTCAGGAGCGGAGCCTGACCCCCGGCTACCACTCCCAACAGTGCTGAAAACTGAGGTTTCTTGCGCCAACTCCCAGGGGTGTGGCTACTGGAGGGAACCAGGCAAAATAAGCTGATGGTCCCCAGCCCCGTGCTCCACAACCTTGGGGTCTGGGTGATTGGAAATAGAGAGAGTGCACAGTCATTCAAGAAAATAGGGCACCCGGAATCTGTAAGCCCGGTGTGTAGCTAACTTTGTGGAGAACGCCACCAGTGAGCGGGGCCAGGCTGGAGGAAAAGCGGGGAGGTGGCTGGAGTCCAGGAAAGGCCCTGGGCAACCAGGATTGGAGAGCTGCCCAGTAGGGGAGGAAGAGCTGCCTCACAGGGATTGGTTACTGCGTATTGAGGGAAGAAGCTTGGCCCGGTGGGCACAGCTCCACCTACTGGAAGAGAAGTTAATAAAACTTTAAGAGTGTATTTATCTTTTTTTTTTATTTCTTTTTAAATTTCCCTTTTCCCCTATTATTGAATTCTACCTATTTTCTCTCATTCTACTTAGTGACTTCTTCCTTCCTCCGTCTTCTCATACCTTTCCTCCCAAGCATTACGACTCTGTTTAGGTGTTAATTTACTAAATGTATATAGATAAATGTTCCAAGGCGATATATAGTGCTCCCAAGTACCTAGCTACCCTCAAATACTCCGGACCATTCTCCTGTTAATATCCCCCTTCAGTAGAGCAATCTTCCAAGGTTGCCAAGATATACCAACCTCTATACCATCACATCACCTGACCTAAACATAAGTCCCAAGACCTAACCACAGATCACTATATGCCATCAGAATCCGTAAGTATTTTATGAAATGAATGAATCTGCTTTAAAGTACAATAAAACTCAACATCTCCAGACATAGTCTCCCATCACAAAGGAGAGACCCTGGAGATACACAAAACCAAAATAAATTAATAGGAATAAACAGTAACCCAGCAGTCAAATAGAGCCGGAAGTGACACGAGCACCATGAAAAAACAAGGAAGAAAAGGAGTTCAAACAATGCAGAACAGCCTAAATCTATAGGAGAACCTAGAGGCATCAGAAAAATGGTCAGATAAAGAACTCAAGGAATACCTTATGCAGATGGAATGGAATCTTAAAGAGGTCATTAGATAGCAAATGCAAACAGTGAAAGAACACATTGAAAATGAATTACATAAACAGATTCAAGAAGCAAATAAGCAACTTTACCAGGAGACAGAGATTATAAAAGAAATCAAACAATAATCCTAGATATGAAGGAAACTATAAACCAAATTAAAAACTCAAATGAGAGTATCACTAGTAGAGCAGAACAAGTAGAGACCAGAACATCAGACAATGAAGACAAAATATATCATCTTGAAAAGAGTCTAACCAACTCAGAAAGGTTGGTAAGAAACCACAAGAAAAACATCCAAGAGATATAGGATGTCATAAAAAAAACAAACTTAAGAGTCATCAGGATAGAGGAAGGTATAGAGGTCCAAACCAAGGGATTAAGCAATCTGTTGAATGAAATAATTTTAGAAAACTTTCCAGACATGAAAAAGGAAATGGATGTACTAATTCTAGATGCATACAGGACACCGAGCATACAAAATCACAGTAGACCAATGCCAAGATGCATTGTTATGAAGATATCCAATATACAGGACAAAGACAGAATATTAAAAGCTACAAGATAAAGGAGGCAGATTACATTCAGGGGTAAACCAATAAGGTTAACGGCTGATTTTTCATCACAGACACTGAAAGCAAGAAGATCCTGGAACAACGTATTTCAAACACTGAAAGACAATGGATGCCAACCAAGAATTTTGTATCCAGCAAAATCAAGCTTCAGGTATGAAAACGAAATAAAAATCTTTCATGATAAACAAAAGTAAAAAGAATTTGCAGCCAGAAAACCAGCATTGCAAAGCATCTTAGGTAAAACACTACTCGAGGAGGAAATGAAAAACAACAACCAAAACCAACAGTGGGAAGTACCTCAGTAAAGCGAGAGTGGGGAAAAAAATAATCAAAGAGGAAGAAACAAACCAAATTAAAAATAAATAAATAGATAAATAATCAAACATGACTGGAAGTACAAACCATATATCAAGAGTAACCCTAAACGTTAATGGCTTAAACTCACCAATAAAGCGACATAGGCTGGCAACCTGGATTAAAAAACAAAACAAAACAAAAAAAACAGATGCAAGAATATGCTGCCTTCAGGAGACACATCTGATTGGAAAAGACATACACAGGCTGAAGGTGAAAGGTTGGGAAAAATCATACCACTCACACAGTCCTCGGAAGCAAGCAGGGGTGGCCATCCTCATATCGAATAAAATTGAATTCAAGACTAAGTTAATCAAAAGGGATAAGGAAGGACACTATATACTGTTAAAGGGAACCATTCACCAACAAGACATAACAATTATCAATATTTATGCACCAAATAATTGTGCTGCAACATTCATAAAACAAACTCTCCTCAAGTTCAAGAGTCAAATAGACCACAACACAATAATTATGGGTGACTTCAACACACCTCTCTCACCATTGGACAGATCTTCCAAACAAAAGTTGAATAAAGAAACTATAGAACTCAATAACACAATTAATAACCTAGACTTAACCGACATATATAGAATATATCAACCATCATCAGTGGATATACTTTTTTCTCAGCAGCACATGGATACTTCAAAAAAATAGACCATATATTATGTCACAGGGCAACCCTTAGAAATTATAAAGGTGTGGAGATAATACCATGCATCCTATATGATCATAATGGAATGAAACTGGAAATCAATGATAAAAGAAGGAAGGAAAAATCCTACATCACTTGGAAAATGAACAATATGTTACTGAATGATCAATGGGTTACAGAAAACATAAAGGAGGAAACAAAAAAATTCTTAGAGATAAATGAAAATACAGACACAACATATCAGAATCTATGGGACACAATGAAAGCAGATTTAAGAGGGAAATTCATTGCCTGGAGTTAATTCCTCAAAAAAAGAAAAAAAACAACAAATAAATGATCTCACACTTCATCTGAAAACCCTAGAAAAAGAAGAGCAAAACAACAGCAAAAGTAATAGAAGGCAAGAAATAATTAAAATCAGAGCAGAAATCAATGAAATTGAAACAAAAGAAACTATTGAAAAAATTGACAAAACTAAAAGTTGGTTCTTTGAAAAATTAAATAAGATCGACAGACCCTTAGCCATGCTAACGAAGAGAAGAAGAGAGAGAACTCAAATTACTAACATACTGGATGAAAAAGGCAATATCACAACAGACACTACAGAAATACAGAAGATAATTAGGAATTATTTTGAAACCCAATATTCCAATAAAATAGAAGATAGTGAAGACATCGATAAATTCCTTAAGTCATATTATTTGCCCAGATTGAGTCAGGAGGATATACACAAGTTAAACAGACCAATATCAATTGAGGAAATAGAAGAAGCCATCAAAAGACTACCAACCAAGAAAAGCCCAGGACCGGATGGGTATACAGCAGAGTTTTAAAAAACCTTTAAAGAAGAACTAATACCAATATTTTCAAGTAATTTCAGGAAATAGAAAAACAGGGAGCCCTCCCAAATTCATTCTACAAGGCCAACATCACCCTGATTCTGAAACCAGAAAAAGACACTTCAAAGAAATAAAACTATAGACTAATATCTCTAATGAACCTAGATGCAAAAATCCTCAATAAAATTCTGGCAAATTGGATACAAAAACATATCAAAAAATTTGTGCACCATGTTCAAGTAGGATTCATCCCTGGGATGCAAGGCTGGTTCAATATATGGAAATCAATAAATGTTATTCACCACATCGATAGACTTAAAGATAAGAACCATATGATCATCTCGATAGATGCAGAAAAAGCATTCAACAAAGTACAGCATCCCTTTATGTTCAAAACACTAGAAAAACTAGGGATAACAGGAACTTACCTCAATATTGTAAAATCCATCTATGCTAAGCCTCAGGCTAGCATCATTCTAAATGGAGAAAAACTGAAGGCATTCCCTCTAAAATCTGGAACAAGACAGGAATGCCCTCT
>NW_026000316.1:6317950-6328120 GCF_001458135.2 Marmota marmota marmota
AAAGGGAGAGAGAAGGGGAATTGCATGGAAATGGAAGGAGACCTGCATTGGTATACAAAATTACATATAAGAGGAGGTGAGGGGAAAGGGGGAAAAAAACAAGAGAGAGAAATAAACTACAGTAGAGGGGGTAGAGAGAGAAGAAGGGAGGGGAGGGGAGGGGAGGGGGGATAGTAGGGGATAGGAAAGGCAGCAGAATACAACATACACTAGTATGGCAGTATGTAAAAACGTGGATGTGTAACCGATGCGATTCTGCAAACTGTACATGTGGTAAAAATGGGAGTTCATAACCCACTTGAATCAAATGTATGAAATATGATATGTCAAGAACTATGTAATGTTTTGAACAACCAATAATTAAAAAAAATTCTTATGAAATGTTTGGGGGGTGGATAGCCAAATCCCCTGTTGAGTATTACAGAGTTGTGTGCTGGTCCTTGGGAGCACTGTGCCTGTGTGCTTACCATGAGCTAAGAATTGTATCTTATTTCTATGGGTTTTGTTTTACCTTACTGTGTACACAGTGTATATAAAAGACAAATGAGTCCTAATCTACATGTTAAAGAGGTTGTCAGTGTAGGACAAAAGTAAGATTAGTAAAGAGATTTTGTATATTTTCTGTTGAAATTCCTAGGAAGGATTGTCTTATGAAAATTTGAGCATTACAGTCCACTGGGTTGGTGAAGGGCTATAAGCTCATATTTTGAAGACATTTTCAAATTAGAACTATTGTTACATGTGTGCAGTTTATTCCAGACTGTCATGTACATAGTGGAAAAATTGAGCCCTTCTTTGAAAATTCTAGTCTGTCTACATGTTTAGAAATGCCCAATGAAAAAGTACTAAAATGCTACTGTGTAGATATATTTTTTTTTACTAAAATTCATATGAAATAGTCTTTTGGGAATGGAACTATTATACCACCTCTGTGGTTTAATAGTATAATACTGTCTGTACTTGTTCAGTGATATGGAGGAGGTGGGAAGAAACAATTGCAAAATATGTTAGTGTGTTCATACATGGGCATTTTCAAACATCAGTTTTATGTATTTTTTGGTCATTTTGTTTTGCTGAGAATATAGTGCATATAATGGACAAATGAGCACCAATTTTGCAATACCTAGTCTCTATATGTTAAAGACCTTGCCAGTATCTGACTAAGTAGATACTAAAATTATAACATTTTGTACTTTTTTTATTGAAATTCGCAGTAAAGTTTGTTCTCTCTAAATGACTATTGGATATGAATTTGTTCAACCATCTCTAAGTGTTGCATGTGCCTGTACTTGTCCATTAGACTGAAAGTAGAAAGAAGAAAGTGAGGAGGGAAAGGTTCAAGGACAAAATGGTCATATTAGGGGCTGGAGTTGTGGCTCAGAGGTAGAGCGCTTGCCTAGCATGTGTGAGACACTGGATTCAATCCTAAGCACCACATAAAGTAAAATAAAGACAGTGTGTACACTTATAACTAGAAAGTAAATATTTTTAAAAAATGGTCATATTAGAAGACACCTCAGATTATTTAAAAAAAGATGTTAGTAAAGAGGGAAAGGAAAATTTAATCCTTCATTCAGCATGTGCTATGGACACAGCAAGTTTGTGCCCTGCCCCAATTCATATGTTGAAATCCTAATTCCCAAAGTGCTGATAACTTGAAGATGGAGCCATTGAGAGATGATTAGTTCACAGGAGTGGAACCTGTATGAATGGTGGCTTTTTTTAGTGCTCTTACAAAAGAAACCCCACAGAGCTATCTTGGCATTTCCTCCATGTGTGGACACAGTGAGAGGGTGCCATCATTGTATTGGGAAACAAGCCCTTACTGATTACTGAATCTACCTTTGCCTTGATCATGGACTTTCTAGCTAACAGAACTGCAAGAAATTAGTTTCTGTTGTTTATAACTTAAGTAGTATATGGCATTTTGTTATATCAGCCTGAATGAGCAAGATAGTATGTGAACTTATGAACTTTATGCACAGTTAATAAAACTAGCTTTAATTACCAACTTGGCTATAGAAATTATAGATGATAAGGTCATTCTTCTCATGAAAGCAGATCTTACACATTAGACACTTAAGTAAGGTACACAGGGTTTAAGGGAGTGTGAAAGTCTCCAAAGTTCATCTTAATCATCATCTTTTTTTCCCTTCATTTTTAACTTCCTCATTTTGGGAACCCTTGTACAAAAAAATACAATATTTCTTTGTTATTTTCCATATCTGATATAAAGTGGAGATTGGTACAAAATACTCAAAATGCACTCACAAACTTAGTTAAGTAGATGCTCTTTTTATTACACACTTAATGATAATGAAATTTCATTGGAAAGCTAGGAAAATGATTTTCAATTTTACTTGTCTGTTCATTAAATATAATGTCATTTGAGGAAAAGAATGTATTGTTATATTAATGAGGAAAAGACTGTACTGTTGTGTTAATAACTGATGAATGCTTCCTTTAAGACTACTTGTCATCTTGAATGGATTTAGCATACCATTGAAAAAATGTCCTGGAAAATATCTAATATGTCAGATATTTTAATCCTTTATTAATTTAACTTGGTCCCATTGGCCTAAGCTTCTAAATTTCTTAGATTTCCCATTAGAACAAGTTTGGAATATGGAAAATAAAATTAATAATAAATCTTGATTATTACTATTCAGTGAAACTAGAGTAATTTATTCTAAATATAAAATACGTAACTAATAATATAAATGTTATTTCAAAATAAATTCATCATAACCTTTTGTGCCTGAAAAACATAACATATACATTATTTATTCTGACAATTAACCAGACAATGGAGTAGGGACAGATTAGCTAAATATCTAGAATGAAGGTGTCAACTCTCACTCAAATATTAGAATATCTTTGGAGGTCATGGTTGAACTCACAGAGATCAGTAGAAGTAGAAAAAATGAATTAAACCAGATAAAATTTTAGAAATTCCATACTATTTTCAGAGATTACATGATGGTCAGTTGGGGGCTGATCTGGAGATCCTAGTGAATTGTAAGATGTGCCTGTAATATTTGAATTTCTTTTGATAATCAGAGTGAACAGTTTCATTCTTATGATGAATTTCCTACAATATATGAAGCCACATATATTGTAGGAAAAAGAGATTAGTATCTTTATAGGTATTTTGTATAATATAGTACCAATTTCACCCTGTATAATAATGAATAAATAACTGAGGTAATAATTACATGGAGCATATTTTAATGACTATATTTCAGTGCTGTATTTCTTTCTCCTGTCTTTAAAATTATAATGACAATGAAAAGATCTATTCAAAACATAAACAATATTTCCCACAGTTATCCACTTCTATTTGTTATAAATGGGACTAATTTTCACTACATGTGAAAAATAAGTAAATTGATTTTAAAAGCCAGATTGCATTCATTTTGGCACCTATAATTTCTCCCCTGATCTCTATATTCTAACCATACTTAACACTGAAAAATAACCATTAATTCCTTGAATGATATCCAGCTTTCTTAACAGCATACCTTGATACTGGAAGATTTAACTTTTATGGTTATAATTAACCTAAAGAACCATAGCATGTAATGGTTTGTAATTTCACTGAATCATTAATTTGAATAGTGTGTTTTAAAGCTAGGATGAATAAAATTAGCAGGCAGCTCAGTACATAAACGCTGAGAAACACAAACAAACAGCAAAAACAATAGCAATAAAATCAACTTTCTACATCCAGAAGCTGGCCTGGTACTATCTCTTCTGTTTTGGTGTGACTACAAGTTTGCCGCACACTCACAACAAACTCTCCGTGTTCTCCCATTTAACATACACAATTTCATATATCATCAACATTAGATGATATCACTTTGTAACCATGCAAATAAAATCAAGACTACTCCATAATCATGGCAAAGTCCAGACAAAAACATGAACTGCTCAAGCCCAAATATACCAAAAGACTCCTCTTGGGGGTGTTAGTTTTCTACTGCTGCTATAGCAAAATCACCATAAACTTAGGCATTTTGTTATCTCAGTTCTGTAAGTCAGAAGTCCAGTACAGTACATTTCACAGGAGTCTTCTGCTCTGGACTTCACAATACTGAAACAGATGTTGACAGGACTGCATTTACTTCTAGAGGCTATGGGGAAATAATCTGCTTCCAAGCTCACTCAAGTTTTTGGCAGAATTCAGTTTTGTCAGTTGTAGGACTGAGGTCCTTCTTTTCTTTGTTGACTGTCAACTAGGGGCTTTTATTTACACCTAGATATAGCTAGCATTCTTCTTCATGCTCATCACATGCCCTTATGTTTAGCAATGGTGAGTAGAGTTGTACTTCAGTTTTCTGATTTCTTCTCTGCCGCATTTTTCCAGCCTGATGATCTACCGAGGGTTCCCTGTTGGGTATTCAGCAGACTATTGATCATAAAGCATGTGTGGGGACAAGAGATGAGACTGGGGAGAGATCAACATAAAATGATTGTAAAGGAATTACTAAATATTTACACAGGGCCAGAAATAATACCTGTTTCCACAAGCCTGACTAGAAAATATCATAATGCATATAGCATTGAATAGCGTACACAGAAGCATATTGCTTCAACATAGTGGGAAATTATTATCAATAGACTAAACTTCTCTTCTGGTCCAGTCTAAGAAATGTTAAAAGCAAGATGTAGAAGGACCAAACTGTTTCCAAGTAACTTCAAATTCAATTCACTTCTGAGCAAGTTTCAAGAATATTTTTAGGAATATAAATATATCCAAAATCCAACAGTAAAAAATTCACAATATTGTGCATCCAAAATTATTACCAGTAATGAAGAGAAGTAGGAAAATCAGACCCACCATGAAAAGAATAATCAATTGACAAAGAACTGATCAGTAGACTCGGCAATTAAAATTTTTTATAATTGTATTCATGTGTTAAAAAGTTAAGTAGCAACATAAAAGACATAGAAAAGATCCCAAAGAAAAATTTATAAAGGAAAATATAATGTTTGATAAAGAAATGCACTAGAATACTTACCTGGCAGGGAAGATACTATGATCACAAAGGATTTTTCCCAGGGCGAGGCATTTTCATTGCATTCTAGACAATCTGATCCCTGTGATTTCCTCAAATGTGGGAAACTCTACTGCATAATTTGTGATAGTGGGAACTGAGTTCATGCTCTCCTATATTGGATTAATGCAAAGCTAAGAAGAGCACAAGGAAATATCAGTGTACTTGAGCACCTAGCAAAAGAAACTATGAAAAAAAAGATGCAGAAAAATAAAAATAAAGTGAATATAGCATAAGTAAACTATGATACAACTTTAGGCAGCTTCCTGTGCATGGAATTGGAATTTTTGAAGAGCAAGAGAGGTGGAGACATGAAAAATGGTCACAGAAATAATACATGAAAATTTTCCAAAATTTATTAAAAGTATAAACCAACAAATATGTCAGAACTCCAAACAAGAACCATGAAGGCAACTACACCAAGGCAATTCATAATCAAATTGTTTAAAACCAGTGATAAAGAGGAAATCTTAAAAGCAGCCAGAGGAAAATGACATGTGTGTACAGACGAATAATAATAAAGATGACATCATATTTCCTATTGGGAACAATTCTACTAAAAGACTGTGGAGCAACCTCCTTAAAGTGTGAAATAAAAAAAAAAATTGTTGATCTAGAAATCTTTATCCAGGCAAAATCTTCTTTTTAATTTAAATGTTTTAAAGACTTTCTCTGGTATTCAAACTGAAAGGAGTCATCAACATCACCGGCAGGCTCAAATAAACAAATGCTAATGGAATTTCTTTGAAGCAAAAGGAAAATAATGTCCAATGGAAATCTGGATCTATAAAAAAGGAATGAAGAACATTAAAAATTATAAATATTGGGCTGGGGATTTGGCTCAAGCGGTAGCGCGCTCGCCTGGCATGCGTGCAGCCTGGGTTCGATCCTCAGCACCACATACAAACAAAGATGTTGTGTCTGCAGAAATAACTAAAAAATAATAATAAAAAATTCTCTCTCTCTCTCTCTCTCTCTCTCTCTCTCTCTCTTTAAAAAAAAATGGTAACTATAAGTTGGGTATGGTGCTGCCTGTTATCCCAGCATCTCAGGAGGCTGAGGCAGGAGGATCATAAATTCAAATCCAGCTTCAGCAGTTTAGTGAGGTGCTAAACACCTCAGTGAGACCTTTTCTATAAATAAAATATAAAAAGAGTTGGGGAAGTGCCTCAGTGGTTAAAAGACGCTGGGTTCAATCCCTTGTACTAACCTTTATAAAAAATAACCATTTAAACAAAATAACTATTAAATTTGAGGCAAAAATAGCACAAAATTCAGGAGGGAAGAATTGAATATAAATTTTTTAAAGTTTTTCACACTATGTATGAGGCTGTATAGTGTCATTGAAAATATGTATTAAGAATTGAATTTGGTGTCAACATACCTTATATACAAACAGAGATATGAAAAACTGTGGTATATATGTGTATTAAGAATTGTAATGCAAAAAAAGAGTACATGTATGATGGCATAATTTTTGTGTGAACATACTTTATATACACAGTTACAAAAAAGTTGAGCTGTAAATGGGTAATAATGAATGTAAGGCATTCCACTATTGTTATGTATGAAAGGAAGAAAGAAAAAAAAAGAAAGAAAGAAAGAAAGAAAGAAAGAAAGAAAGAAAGAAAGAAAGAAAAAAAGAAAGAAAATTGACTGAGGAGCTAAAGACAACTATTATAATTGTTAAAGTCAGACTAAAATAACAAACTATGTTTAGGAAGAAACTAAATAAATAATAAAAGTGAGTAATAAGAATAATAAAATAGTTTAAAATAAGAAAGAGGATTGGAAAAGGACAGAAAAAAGATGCAATGAATAGAAAACAATTGAAAATTGATAGGCAAACATACCCACAATAATAAATGTATTAAATGTAGATATCTAAATGCCTTCAATTAAGAGGCAGAAACCATCAGATTGGAAAAAGAAAAGTATACTAAAAATTGAAGCAGATCAAGGAAATAAAAACCAGATAAAATGATAAATAAAACCAATGTAAAGAAAAGATGATTATTTGATAAAAATTAGTAACATTGAGAAATCTCCAGAAAGATTGATCGGAAAAAAAGGAGGAGAGAGAGAGATGGGAGGGTGGAGAGAGAGAGGGAGGGGGGAGAGAGAGAGAGGGAGAGAGACAGAAGACATTCCTTAAAAACATCAGGAAGATGAAAGGTTACATCACTGTAAATTTTACAAAAATTAAAATGATATTTGGAAAAATATGGCTAACTTTATATCAATAGATACAAAAGCTTCAATGAAGTACATATATTTCTGTAAAGACACATATAATTAAAGTCTACTCAAGAAAAAGAAATAACCTCAATATTTACTTATTCATTAAATACATTAAAATTTTAGTGGAAATCCTTCTCACAAAGAAAGTTACAGGCCCAGCACATGTCTCTAGTGATATCTATAGAAAGAATTAATACTAATATTACACACCACTTTTAGTAAACTGGAGAGAATACATTTCAATTCATTCTGGGAGGCTATCATTGCTGTGATACCCGTCAGGAAGCACATCAATATTCCTAGTGAATATACATGCAAAATTTCTAAACAATTTTCTATCAATTCCACTCTGACAATATATAAAAACTATACTAAGACCAGTTAACATTTGAAAATCAATTAATGTTCCTCACCATATTAACAAGTGTAAAAGGATAAAGCACAGTATCATCTTTATATATGCAGAAAAAAAATATTTAGCAAAAATCTGACCACTTTTTATGATAAAAATACTCAATAAAGAATTAAAAGAAACTTTGTTGATCTGCAAAACTCAATTTTATTAATACACTATCTATAAAAAATAAACAATCAGAAATTCAATTTATAGTAATAGTAGCACTTCTGATAGCATCAAAAAGTCTGAAATAGGGCCACATCTTACCAAAGATTTGCAGACCTACCATGGCATATATAAAATTTTACCAAGGAAATTTAAATAAGACCTAATTATATAAAAGAGATGTGCTTTGGACTTGGTTTGTAACTCAGTGGTAGACCACTTGCTTAGCATGTGTGAGGCACTGGGTTCAATTCTCAGCACCACATGCAAATAAATACAATAAAGGCCCATCTACAACCACAAAAAATTTTTTTTAAAAAAAGAAGTGCCTTGTTTATGATTCAAAAGAGTCTATCTATATGATAGAATGTCAAATTTCCCAAAATATGTGGGATCTACTCAATCCTAAGCAAAACCCAAGCATAATTTTTTGGTGTAAATTTTACAACCCATTTAAAAAATAACATACATGAAAATAATCGTAAAAAATGTATCAATGGAACATAATAAAAGTCCAAAGTAGACTTGCATATACCATAAAAAATGATTTTTGACAATGTTGCAAAATCTATTTAATGAATAAACAGTAATATTTCAACAAATAGAGCTGGAGCAATCTGATATCTATAGGTCAAATAAATTAACTTCAGTTTGAAACTAAAACCATAGGCCAAAATAAACCCAAAGTGGATCACAGATGTAAATATAAATCCTAACACTATAAAACATATACATTTCAAGAAGACACCAAGGGCCTGGGGTTATAGCTTAGTGGCAGAGCACTTGCCTCTCCCATGTGAGGCACTGGGTTCGATCCTTAGCACATCATAAAAATAAATAAAACAAAGGTATTATGTCCATTGACAACTAAAAATATGTTTTAAAAAAGACACCAAAATATTCATGGATTGGAAGAATTACCATTGTTAAATGGACCATACCACCCAAAGCAATCTATAGGTTAAAAGCAATCCTCATCCAAACATTAATTATATTCTTCCCAGACAGGCAAAAAACAATCCTAAAATTCATATGGTACCATAGAAACAAACAAACAAACAACACAAAACACCAGAATAGACAAAGCAATCCTGAGAAGAAAAAATAAAACTGAAGGCATCACAAAACCTGACTGTAAAACATGCTATAGAATTGTAGTAAATAAAATAGCATGAGACAGGTTTAAAAACTGACACAGAACAATGGTACAGAATACAGAACCCATAAAATTAATATACATACATAGAGTCAGCTAAATTTTGACAGGGGTGTCAAGTATTCATTCATTGGAGAAAAGACAGCCTTTTTAAGAAATGGTGCTCAGAAATGGGTATCCACATGCAGAAGAGGGAACTAGATACTTACCTCTCATCATATAAAAGACTCACCTCAAAATGGACCAAACAAGGATGTGGGGAAAAAGGTACACTCATACATTGCTCTTGGGACTGTAAATTGGTGCAACCACTATGGAAAGCATTATGAAAATTCTTCATAAAACTTGGAATAGAACCAGAATTTGAACCAGCTATCCCACTTCTGGGTTTATACCCAAAGGACTTTAAAAATCAGCATACTAGGGTCTGGGGCAGTAACTCAATGGTAGAGCACTTGTCTCTCACATGTGAGGAACCACATAAAAATAAATAAATAAAAATATTGTGTCCATTAAAAAAAATCATCATACTACAGTGATGCAGCCATGTCAATGTTTATAGCAGCTCAATTCACAATAGCCAAACTATGGAACCAATCTAGGTACCTTTCAACAGACGAATGGATAAAGAAAATGTAGCATATACACAAAGAAGAATGAAATTATAGCATTTGGTGGTAAATAGATGGAGCTGGAGAATATGCTGAGTGAAATAAGCCAATCACAAAGAACTAAAGGCTGAATGTTTTCTCCAATATGCTGATGCTAATTCACAATAGGTAGGGAGCTAGGGCAGAATAGAGGTACTTTGGATTAGGCAGAGTGGAGTGAAGAGAGGGGAGGGGGTAAGGGCGTAGGAATAATTGTAGAATGAATCTGACATTATTACCCTATGTTCATATATGATTACACAACTGGTGTAATCCTGCGTCATGTACAACTAGAAGAATGAGAAGTTAAACTCCATTTATGTATGATGTGCCAAAATGCATTCTACTGCCCTGTATAATTTTAATTAAAATTTAAAAAAAATAAAAAGTGGACTAAAGACCTAAATGTAAGTCCCACAAGTATGGAACTACTAAAAACAAAAACAAACAAACAAACAAACAAAAAACAGGAAAAATGCTTTAGGACATTGATGCAAGAAAAAT
>NW_026000316.1:6328251-6340335 GCF_001458135.2 Marmota marmota marmota
AGAGAGAGAGAGAGAGAGAGAGAGAGAGAGAGAGAGAGAGAGAAAATATTTATAAAGCATATATCAAAGAAATGACATATGCTCAGAATACAGAGAGAAGTTTAAGGAGTTGATAATAAGAGAGAGAGAATAAAACAAAAAAACTGCAAAAGATTTGAACAAATTCTTCACAAAGAAGATATAACCTATGAAAATATGCTCAAGAACACTAGTTATCACAGTTACATAAAATGAAAACATTGTGATGTACCACTACATACCCATTAGATTAATACTAAAAAGTCTCACATGGGCCTGGGGATCTACCTCAGGGGTAGAATGCTTGTTTAGCATGTGAAAGGCCCTAGGTTCAATCCTCAATAGTGAAAAAAAATCCAACATGCTAAGTGTTGGTGATAATGTGGTTTAAGTTGCACTTAAGTTGCACTTATCGGTAAATTGCACTTATGGATAGTTATATATTGAACCTCTTTGCATTCCTTGCATAATTTTGTCAGTATGTTGTTTTTCCACTCTTTATCTTTGGTTTAATATTTATTATTTTCTTATTTCTCTTTGTGTTAGGGGCATTTTGCTTTTTTCCCTTTGCAGTTTATTATATTAGAGATTTGATTATTGATTTGAGATAATTCTTCTTTCTTTTTTAAAAATATTTATTTTTTAATTGTAGTTGGACACAATACTTTTATTTTATTTATTTTTATGTGGTGCTGAGGATAGAACCCAGGGCCTCACATGTGCTAGGTGAGCACTCTATAGCTGAACCACAACCCCAGTCCCTCATTCTTCTTTCTTTATACAAATCTTTAAAGCTATAAAATTTTCCTAAGAACTGCTTAAGCTGTGTTCCATTAGCTTTGTTATGTTGCAATTCCATTTTCATTCTTCTCAAATTATGATTTCACTTCCAATTTCTTCATTTGGGGGCATTTTTTAAATTTCCACATATTTGTGAGTTTTGCAGATTTCTTACTGTGGTTGATTTTAACTTTATTCCATTTTGTTGGAGAGTGTACATGATATCCTTTTAAAATCTTTTCAGTTTATTGAAGTTTGTTTTATGACTTAGCATATAGTATATCCTGTAGATTTTCTACATACACTTGGAAAAAGTGTATATTCTGTTGTTAGATGGAGTATTGGATAGATGTCTGTAAGATCTCTTGGCTTATAAGGTTTTTCAAGTCTTCTATTCCCTAATTTATGCCTGCCTAGTTTTCTATTATTGAAAGTGGGATATTGAAGTCTCCAATTATTTTTTTTGCATGTTCTGTTTTGATCTTCATTTTTGTCAGTGTTTGGTGTTAAAAATACCTATAAGCCACATAAGCTTGCTATAAAATTAATATATCTAGTGTTTATATTGTACAGGCTATATTAAGAATAAAAGTTGGTTTTAAAAAACAAATATCAGTACCTACATTTTATTTCTTCTGTAAGTATCCATATTATTGGCTAATGGATTTGGTTATTAAAAAATCAATCCATTTTTATGTAGTGCAAGGAAAGTTATCAAATCTTAAATTTCTTAAGATGGGGAAAATTAAGATTCATTAAAATATATTTGCTTCTTTTTCCTGAAAATCTGGAATCAGGTTGGATTTACACACTTGGAAGTTAAATTTGCATATATTATATTTAACCACCTTGATATTGTATCTTAAAATTGTCTATCAGCAACCCTAATATGTCTCAGAATAACCCTGTCTTTTTAAAAGTAAATTAAGAAGAATGATGGAAACAGAATATGGATAAATTTATTCCTACTTTTTAATAAATTTATGGTACCCTTTAAGCACCTGATATTTCCTGACTGCCTTTTATAACTTAGCAAAATAAACAATTTTTTATTTCTGATATATATCCTATTATATAAAAATGTTTAATTATATATGTAATGTTTAATTATATATATGTAATATTTAATTATATATATAATTAAACATTACAGTTCTTTAAAATAAGCTTTCTCCCTTACCTGTAAAAATTCCGAGGGCTCAAAATTAAAGACTGTAGAGTCTACTGACAGTGTTTGAAATCTTGAAAAATAATCATATGATTTTTTTCCAGCACAGATTTCTTACCTTTGAAAGAAGTGTTAATTTGATTCAGGTTTCCTAAGAGATATTAAAAGCTAAGAGTGGATTAAAATTTTTCAACATTTGGCAACTTCCATATTCACTTACAAGTGCAAACCCCAACATCCTTGAATCTGCTACTAACACCAAGAACTCCCACTGATATTTTTTATGAAGCCAATGAAATAGATTATGAAAAAGGCCTCCATTTAGTTTGAAGGGAAAAATATTAATTTATTTTATAATTCCATATAGTGGATACTTTTCCTGGAAGTGGAAGAGAGGTAGGTAAAGGATTTAATCATTAAAATTATTTTCTCAATTAATAAAGACAAAATGGTAATAATAATTTAATAATAAATGATAAACAATAAGCAAAGCATAACATAATCAAATTATAATAATATATTATGAAGGAAAAACTAAAATAGACCCTGAACCTAATCCCTCTCCATCTTGAAAGAAAGTACCAGTTGATTTACAGTAGAACTTAAAATGAGTAAAGAAAAAATAGTTTTGTTATTTGTAATTTTATGTACATTTAGAATATGTATATGTATGTGTTTACATCTGTTTCTCTATTTATCTAAGATGCATATCTATTTATTTAAGGTATTAGAAATAAAGTAATATTATTTTGGGCAAAGGAGAAGAGTTCTACCAAGAAACATAGGGTCTTGACTCTTGATAAGACTCTAAAATAATAAAATAATGTAAAATTGGAATTATAGATCACTGGTAAGAAAGTTCACTTCATTACTTTTAGCCATAGTTTATAATATTAAAATGAAATAAGCCAAGTTAATTATAAACTACTTCAAAATAATCACCACACATATTAGGATATTATAATCATAAATATTCTGTTTTATATCACACTTATTTCATATTGTAAATAAGAATATTCTTTTTATATCACTTATTTAATTTTATTTCACATTAAAGTTTGCAAATACAATGCTTTAACAATGATGTAATTTAAATTAATGTTTAAAAAATAAATTTTTAATATGTTGATACTATATTCCTACGAAGGGATGTCGACAAGAGACTCAGCAACTTTCTTGATTCCTGGACTGGACCTTCCTCATTGTGCTTTTTCAGCCTTAGGCCCTTTAGTACATGTCAGCTGCACACAATTCCATTGAAAAAGATCCTTAATGTGGCGGTTCAATTTGCAATGTTGCTGATTTACTGTGGTAATAATAAAGATACCTTATTTTCTTTGCAAAATATTGTTTTAATGTGTATTAGCATATTGCATTTAAGTAAGGGATCAAATAAACTTTCCTAATGAGTTCTTAAAAATCTCTTAACTTACGTATTTTCCATGGGAAAGATGACTAGCAAATTATTCCGTATTTCCTGGTTAGATTATGAATTGAAAAAATATAATTAAGGGCTGGGGATGTCGCTCAAGTGGTAACACACTCGCCTGGCATGCATGGGTCGCTGGGTTCGATCCTTAGCACCACATAAAAATAAAATAAAGATGTTGTGTTCGCCGAAAACTGAAAAATAAATATTAAAAAATTCTCTCTCTCTTTAAAAAATATATATATATATATATGTATAACTAAGGTGAAAGAAATATTAAAAGAAAGCACAATTTCACCTCCTTTCATAATCATATTGGGTTTAGTATTGAGTAGATAGTTTTTGTATCTACAAAGGTAATTATGGAGGTCTAAAATTAAATCCCCACTTTTCTTGTAGGTACACCAGTGATTTCTTGGTAGGAAAAGCAAATAGCAAAGACTATTTGCTGTTGTGAAAAAAACAATTTCTTATCTCAATTTTGCTTAGATTCAGCCAAATCATTTGTATATTTCATTGCCTTGGCTCTCAATGGCCTTGTGAGTGGTAGGTAAAATACTAGACAGCAAAATGTTCTGAAGAAAAATGAAAACACCACACAGTTCCAGGGAATAATAATTGATATTCCAATTGTCCATTAGTAATATGATGTTTTCAAGAATTTGTTAATTCATTCTGTACCACATATTTCATTAGAACAGTTTTCTGCAGAAGGCTCTATTTCCTCCTAATCATGGATGTTGGCCCTGTCTTGGGAATCAGAAAATAAAAAATAATTAAGCAATTTATTTTTCATTATAACTATAATGCTCTCACATTGTTAAAATTCTCAGAGATCCAATACATCACACCATACTACTAGTTAGAAAAATTGAAATTTTTACACAGCCTAAATAATTTTAAGGCCATCATTTTGTGAGGAGATAAATGGTCTTCCTTTATTTTTAATAATATACTATTAGCTGGATAAGTTGTTATGACATACCAGTTGATAATCCATTTTAAATAAATAAGAAATCATGATAAACTTAATAAGGAAGATATAGTTTTATATAGCTTTATGAATGTTTGATCCTTTGTATTGTACTTGTACATAATAGGCCTATAGTAGATATTGAGGATAATGTGTTCATAGTGCTATTGCTCAATAAACTCTGGAAATTTTAATTCATGCACATGATATTAATTCAGCAACAATGGAAATCTCAGAGCAAACTAAGACATCATATTCTAAATACTATCCATTTTAGCACTACACGCTTTTTTATATATAAATCTCATATTCTGGGCTGGGATTGTGGCTCAGCGGTAAAGCACTTGCCTAGCACATGTAAGGTCCTGGGTTCGATCCTCAGCACCACATTAAAAATAAATAAAATAAAAGGTAAAAAATGATATTCTACCTTATCAAATGATAAAAATATTGATCCACTTAATAAAACTTAATGTCAAACTTAATTAAAAGTATCAAAGGAAAACACATAGAGTAGTATGTTTGTAGCACTATAGAAGGCACAAAATGCTACCAGTGTTTGCCATGAGTATAGAAATTTCAGTGGAAGGAATCCTAGATGGATATCAAAATTTGAATAAAGTTTTAATATTACTTTTAACAAGATACAGATTGAAATGTAAATGAACTATTTTTGAAGGTAGAAAAAAATGAAGGAAGACAGAAAAATGTCTTTGTGGGTGAAGCATTCTTGTATTGAGTGCCAGGCCAACATTTGCTAAAAAAAGCTGTTCAGCAACCAAGTAATTGGATTGTTCAAAACTTAATGAATTGTTTCACTGTTTCTGTGGACATAGTTCAAGTTTTAATTGACAAAATTACAGGATTATTAGCCAGTACGTTGCAGAAGAAAATGTTCAGGATTTGAAGTCCTAAAGACCTGGGATTGAATATCACCCAGTTACACTTCTTAACCTGGTTGATATTGAACAAATTACTTCATTTCTTTAAGCTTCAGTTTTCATATAGGTTTGCTAAGGATTTTCTACTGGCTTATTACTAAAATAGATACTGTAATTTTTAATCAGTTTGGTTGCATCAAATACACAGTGTTTGTATTAAGATAAGTTGATAATCATTTAATAAATGTGATGTAGCAGAACAAGAAGTGAATTCAAAAAAACAAATGACCTGATTCTTCTTGCTGTATTAGGCAAATTCTTTCTCATTTCTGGACTTGAGTTGACCTATTCCATATAATGAAGAAGGAGAACTAGATAATCTTCAAATTCATTCTCTGTTCTTTCTTAAGGTACACAAAGTAGTTGTATATTTGCAGCTCTGTGGGATGATAACTGATAATCATTTCTTCTTTGACCACAAATTGCTAAACACCATACATTGCCTCACTTTTTAAGGTCTGCAATTAATTTTTAAACATTTCATGAAAGTGTCACATCCATATTTGATTACATGCAAATCATAAGTGTACAACTTAATGGATTTTTGCAAAGTTTATATATTTCTATCACCAGCATCCAGTTTAAAATAAAGAATGTTATTAGAATCACTTACCCCAAACACTTAAGCTACTCTACATTTTTATTTATCCTAATGTGTTCATTTGGGAAAAATTAATACTGAAAATATATGATGTTAACTCAGGTAACAAAGTCTAGAAAATCATTTTTCAGATGCCCCCTTTAGGCTAAATCTTTTTTTTCTTTTAATTTATTTTAATTGTAGATGGACACAATACCTTTATTGTATTTATTTATTTTTATGTGGTGCTAGGGATTGAACCCAGTGCCTCACACATGCTAGGCAAGTGCTGTACCACTGATCCACAACCCCTTAAGCTACAATCTTTAAGCAGTGGACAAATTGATGATACTGTTAGCAGGGTGTTGATACCAGTATTTGCCAATTCTGTTATGACTTTCTGCCAAGTTGTGTTATCTTCAGAAAATTCTGAGAAAGCAAACACAGGCAATGGAATACTGATAGTCATAACATTGCCTAATCAAATTTCAGTGGGATCAGATTATTTTTTTACCTCTCAAATTAGGTATGCAGAATTCTGGGCACAAATTGTCTTTTCCTTATGATCTATTTTATAGAAATGGCTTGTAAAATGTCTAAGAGCCAATTCAGATGCTCCAGGTAAGCCCATGCTTATTAAAGAATGTTTACCAGAGGTATTTTGTCCTTCCAATTTGGGGGTATGAGGCTTTTCTCACTGTTCATTTGAAGAAATGATTCTTGGTTTGAGTATTCATTCAAGGAAAAGACTATGATTTTGGTTGTTACTATATGACAGAAACCTCTGAATGCTGTGGCTCAGTGATACCAAATGTTCAGCTATTTTGAAATGTTTAATTAACTTAAAACTTCAGATTCATCTAGATATATGATATTGTGTATGCAGTCTTATATCCACTTATTAATTCCCTTCTTTTTCCTTTTAACTATTGCCAACTGACAAGAAGATATATATGTATACCTATGTGTATCTTGTGTGTTGGGATTGGTGGTAAGACAGGAAAGTGAACAGATGCTAGAGTAGAAGGGGAGTTGGTAAAAGAGTGGAGAGGCCTGCTTCAAGCTGGATAAAAGATGAGCAATTTAAACTGGTGCTTTCAAAATCCCTTTCGTGTTATGTTGGTAGTTTTTCTTTCTGTACTTTACAAGGCTCCGTAACTCATTATCTCAGCTTTCCCAGGGAAGTTTATTATTAAAATCCAATGTAGGCTGCACAGATCCCCTGACTCCTCCACTGTGGCCTAATTTTACCCTTCCAGACTCAAGCTTATGCATTGCAAAAAAAACACCAGTTGCATCTATTTAGCTTATTGATTCCCTTGGGGACACAGCCCTGTATATTCAGAGAACTAAAATACAATTTATTTTAATGGCTTGTTAAATGATATTTGAACAGATAAAAAACTACTTTGGGACCTATTCTAAAATTGCTAATTTATCTATTAGCATTCTTTTAAAAAAATTTGATGTTTTGCTTTAATCTCTTCCACATCCTCCTCAGTATCGCAAACATTGCTACTTTAGAGGAAGAAACATCTATGTTCTCCTTAAGGCAATTGAGTAAGAGAAGTCTGTAATGACTTGTTGAAAAGGAAGTGTTGCATGAAATATTTTTCTTATGAGAAAAAAGCATCCTAAGTAAGCCTTGGAGTATCAAAAAATTTAGGAATGTCTCCTTTGGGATGATACACCTAAAATATCTTGGAGAGGATAGACTATTCTTGAAGAACACTAAGAGGTTGTATTAGTATTATGTTTGATGCCTTTTCCATAAGCTGAATATAAACTGCCATAATAAAATTGTCTCAAAAAGCATCTGAAAAATTTAAAGTAATGTTGACCCAAAGACAAGAAACTTTTTGAAAGTAACCCAAACTATAAATATGTGTTCTAGCTGGGAGTCTTAATGACTAAGAACAGTTTGTTCCTGATAAAATAGTTTAACTGACTACTTTGGGAACCTGTTTTGTTTGATTGCATTAAAGGCTTTCTAGAGCTGGCTGGTTGATCAGTGCTTAACATGGAGTCAGAAATGCTATTTGCTAAGTCTTAAAGCTGTTCTGCTGCTTGCTAGACTGTGCCAATTTCTGAGTAATTCTATTCATGTAGTTTTCCTGTATTTGTATCATCATTTTTCCTTGAGATCTTTCATTCTTTCCAATGAATTTTCTTGCTTCAGTATCTTTGAGTGCAAAACTGTGACTATATTTTGGAAACTTTGGTATGCTCCACAAAATTCAATTAATTATTTTAACTGGGCATGGTATTGCAAACACAACTATTGATTTTAAATCTGACAGCTAATAAGATCGTGTAACTTCATACAATTTCTTTGTCAAATACGCTTAATTAAATAAAATTAATTTACCTAGTGGATGTTGATACAATATTTGTTTATGCTATATCTTTGTCTTTGGCAACCTTAAGTTATGGGTATGAATGGTGTATGAGGGTATAATCCCACTTCTTGAATGTTTCTAAAAAACTACTCTAAGCTATCACAACTTCTCCTAAATTTAGAAAGTTTGTACCATCATCTGTTTGGCTGTTAGTAAAGCAATTTAACCTTTTTTTTTTCTTTTTTCTTTTTAGATATACATGATAGTAGATTGTATTTTGACATATTATATATAAATGGAGTATAACTTCCTATTCTTGTGGTTGAACTTGATGTGGAGTTACACTGGATGCGTATTCACATATCAACATAGGCAAGTTATGTCTGAAGGAAACTGAATCTTTAAAATAATTAGGTAGGAAAATTAGAGCATAGTGAGGAAGACATGAAAATTAAGATCCTGAGTCGGTATATAGTGTCAATTAGATTTTGCTAAAGAAAATTAAAAATTAGTTATGTGAGACAGCAAGTGAGAATGTTTAGACAAAAAGAGGGAAATATTAACAATATCTGCCTAAGATAATCATATTATTACCATGTATACTGATTTAGTTTGCTAGAATTTTTGCTGAAATATAATCTCATCAAATGTAACGTAATTATGATAAATATAAAGTTCACCTAGATAGAATAAGCAGAATAACCCTAATTGTGACTCCATAATCAGAGTAGCCATTGAAGTTCAATTTTTCAGCAACTGGAAGGACAATAGACTTTTTATCTATCTATCTATCTATCTATCTATCTATTTATTTTTGCAGCACCAGGGGCTGAATGCAGAGGTGCTTTGCCACTGAGCTACATCTTTAGCCCTTTTTAAAAAGTTTTTTTTTTTGTTGTTGTTGTTTAAACACAGTTTTTCTAAGTTGCCCAGGTTGGTCTTGAACTTGTGATTCACCTGCTTCTGAATTGGTGTTTGCCACCATAACAGTAATTGTTAAAGAAAAGTAATTGAGTTCATTATCCATGGCAAACTCATAAATTCTGTCTTAAAATTTAACTATATTGTTTAAAAAATGTGCTACATATATGCATATATCTTATATGTAGATACATCATGCAAATTATTTCAAAATACTGGCTCTTGAAATTGATGTATTTCTGGAAATCAAGAAACAGGATTGTATAGAGGAGGTATGATTTTTTTTCAAATTTCTAGTTATTTTGAGAATAAACCTGCCTATCTTCAAGAAACAATGTTGATGGATAGGAAAAGATTAATTTCGTTGGGCAGAGCAGCACATACCTATAATCCCAGGCCAGTGATAAGAACCTGGTTTCAATTCCCAATACTATGTGCATGGGTGTGCATGCACACACACACACACATTTCCATAGAAAAAGTTTTTTGTTTTGTTTTGTTTTTTGGAACATATTTATTTAACAAATACTCACAGAGTACATAAGAATGATATTGCTAAATCATTAGGTCTTTGGGGCTTTTACAATATAACTCTGAAAAAATGTCAGTCCTTGATGACTCTATAACACAATCAGGTCAATTCCATCCTCAGTTTCTATATTAGTTGAATATAGGAGAATTATTGAAAAGTAAACTGGGGAAAAATAAAGAGCACTTAACCTCTGAACTTTATTGAAAGTCCCTGTCATGTCTTCAGAAATTCCATGACAGGCTGCTATTATATGACTCTATTGGCAAATTAGGCTCTCCATGCTCCACACTAATTGCCAAGCACTATTGCCTAATAATTGTGCAATTGACCTATGTGAGCAGTAGAACTATTTGGGCCCTATGCTATGCCAGAAATAGTTTCATCTGATCTTTTGAAAATAATCATATAGTAGGAAATACTTCCCTTTGAATAATTGTGAACTTATACTTGGATGGTGTTATTTTTGACACATTTCTATGATGACATATTTACTTAACAAGATAGAATATTGATCTTTTGTTTCCTTATACACATATGTGTTAATTGCTTGCTATCAAGTCACCATCAATAAAATACTGAGTTGAAAATGGTTCCTGACCTCAACTTGCTTATGCTCTGGTGGAGCAGACATAAAAGTAGAAAATTTCAACACAGTATGTTAAGTACAAATGTGGCAGTATGGATAGTGCATTATGGGCTACTGAAGCAGGGACTGTATGTTTTAGGTAGAAGCAAGATAGAGCAAGCTTATGGACAGATAAGCTATCTAGGCTCCATCTTGAAGAGTGAATATTGAGAGAAAGGTTCAATGATCCTCTCTACCTTGGTCTCCAAATATTTCTGGATATTATCAGTGTCTATGTAGAATATATTTAAAACTCTAGTCTGACCCTTAATTGAACTATGAAACTCTAATTAACTTTACTTACTATCCACAACAGCGCAGACTTGTATCATTTCAAATCTGTGGTCTTGCGGGCTGAGGTTGTGGCTCAGAGGTAGAATGCTTGCCTAGCATGTGTGGGGCACTGGGTTCGATCCTGAGTACCACATTAACAAAATAAAATAATGTTCTTTAAAATAAAGCAAAGCAATGTTTTTCTTTTTTAAATTTGTGATCTCCATACTTAACTTGAAAGTCAACACTTCAACTATCTTGTATTACTACTTCTTTCTAAACCCACCTCACCCATCCCTACCTTTCTAATTCTTAGAAATTATCTTTCCTTCTATTTTGTTTTTGGAGAGGAAAAAACTGTTTCCACTCCAGTTATCCACAAGTGATAGCAACATATAATCATAAATGCAGTTAAGAAAAATTAGTGGCCAAATTAAAAAAAAATAAAAATTAGTAAAATTTATGTCAATAGTACTTTTAAAATACAACCTGGAAATACCCATTTCCTTTTCTACATCTTATTCTAAGATACCATTCTCTTCCACCCAAGAAAATGCAGTAATCTCTGTGATACTGTTTCCATTCTTGCCCCACTACATTCCAATGTCAACAGCAATCTGAGGAATATTTTTAAAATATAAACCAGATAACCATTTACTTCAGCAATTTTCATTGCATCGAAAAGAAATACTGAGAGCTGTGAACTTGCTATCATATAGAGGACATGTTATTTACTCTTCCTGAAATTTTGTGAATTGTATTTTTTTAAAAAATAAAGAATGCTTAAGAATTATCTGTGAAATGATGAAAAAGCATTTCAAACTGTCATAATCCCTATAGTTTCATACATTCTCCCTGGAGCCAAATATGCCTTACTTTTAAATTTGTATTACTAGTCTTTCCTCCCTGCCAGAACCATTCATTGAATCATTCATTGCCTTTTTCATGCTTTTTAGTGATGAAAGAACATAAGACAGTAAATTGATGTATGTATGTTCCTAAAACCATGGATATAGCCTATGAGTAGATAACTTTTTGATGTGGCTGAGATTCTCTCAGTTACTGATCCTAATACTAAATTAAGTTTATTGAATTACAAATTTATTACTGTTTTTAAGTGTCTACAGTTGCCTTTTTTTAATTGGTTGTTCAAAACATTACAAAGCTCATGACATATCATCTTCCATACATTTGATTCAAGTGGGTTATGAACTCCCATTTTTTACCCCAAATACAAGTTGCAGAATCACATCGGTTACACATCCACATTTTTACATAATACCATATTAATGACTGTTGTATTCTGCTACCTTTCCTATGCCCTACTATCCCCCCTCCCCTTCCCTCTCATCTTCCCTCTCTACCCCATCTGCTGTTGTTTAATTCTCTCCCTTGTTTTTTTTCCCCTTTCCCCTCACAAACTCTTATATGTAATTTTGTGTAACAATGAGGGTCTCCTTCCATTTCCATAGTTTCCCTTCTCTCTCCCTTTCTCTCCCCCCACT
>NW_026000316.1:6343849-6378672 GCF_001458135.2 Marmota marmota marmota
GGGAGGGGAGAGGTGGGGAGGGGGGATGGTGGAGGATGGGAAAGGCAGCGGAGCACAACAGACACTAGTATGGCAATATGTAAATCAATGGATGTGTAACTGATGTGATTCTGCAATCTGTGTATGGGGTGAAGGTGGGAGTTCATAACCCACTTGAATCAAAGTGTGGAATATGATATGTCAAGAAATTTGTAATGTTTTGAACAACCAACAATAAAAAATTAAAAAAAAAGGGGAGGCAACGGTGGGGAAGGTGTATGGGGACAGGAAAGAGAGACATCAATACCCTAGGTACATGTATGACTGCACATATGGTGAAATGCTACATCGTGTAAAACCAGAGAAATGAAAACTTGTGCTGTAATTGTGTACAATGAATCAAAATGCAGTTTGCTATCATATGTACTTAATTAAAATAAAATAATTAATTAATGAAAAATTTAAAAATTAATAATAAAATATATTAAAGTTATAACCAACTCTACTCTTTCATCTCTGATCTCCTCCCTATTTTATGTTATAAATGTCCCAAATTATATATTTTATGTTGTGTATCCATTAACATAGATATATACTTATTTTGACGTCTTTGTCCTTTGAATTCTTACATAATTAAGAGTAACTTAAATCCCCAACTTTACAATACATAATAAATATTTGTCTACATATTTGATCTTTCCAAATAGATTTATATTTTCATATGCTTTTATATTGCTACCTAGCATCTTTTCATTTCAACTGTAGTGAAAGGTCTAGTGGCTATAAAATCCATCGGTGTTTGTTTATCTGTGGAAGTCTTACATCATGCATAATTTTTGAAGGATGAGTTTGCCAAGTATAGTATTCTTGTTTAAAAAACACACACACACACTTTGAATATATTACTCCATTTTTTTTCTGACCTGCAAAATTTCTGCTGAGAAATTCACCAGTATTCTTACGTGAACTCTCTTATATGTAATGAGTTACTTTTCCTATTGTTGCTTTCAATATTTACTTTTGAAAGTTTGATAATAATAATAATGTGTCTTTGGGTTCATCTCTTTAGACGTAGTCTACTTGATGTTCATTGAGTTTCTTGATTTTGTATGCCTCTTTATTACCTCAAGATTGGGAAGTTTTTAGCTATGATTTCTTCAACTAGGCTCTGTGCTTCTTTTTCTGTCTTCTCCCTCTAGTCCTCCTATAATGCTTAAATTGGTCCAAATGATGATATTGCAAAAATCCCTCAGAACCAGGCACGGTGATGCACACCTGTAATCAGGAGGCTGAGGCAGAAGGATCACGAGTTCAAAGCTAGCCTCAGCAAAAACAAGGCACTAAGCAACTCAGAGAGACCCTGTCTCTAAATAAAATACAAATTAGGGCTGAGAATGTGTCTCAGTGGTCGAGTGGCCCTGAGTTCAATTCCTGGTACCAAAAAGAAAAAAGAAAAGAAAACAAGAAAGAAGAAAAATCCCTCAGGCTTTATTCACTTCTCTTCATTCTGTTTTTCTTCTATGACTTGGTAATTTCAAATGATTTGTTTCAAGTTTGCTGATTATTTATTCTGTTTTATTTCTGTGCTAATATATCCTTCTTGTGTGAGTTTTTCATTTCAGTTATTCTACTCTTTTCATTTCCATAGTTTCTGCTTCTTTTTTATATATTCTTTCTGTTCATTATCTCATTTTATTCATCCATTATTTTTGTAATTGCAATTAGTTGAATATTTGCATTCTGTTTAAGCTTATGGGGATCTTTAAGGTAGCTATTTTGAATTCTTTGTCTTATAATTATATGATTTCCATTTCTTCAGTGTTGGTTTGAGGGCATTTATTTTCTTTCTTTAATAGAACTACATTTCCAATTTCTTTGTATGCCTAGTGTTCTTTCATTAATATTTTGGCATTTTAAAATTCATTTATCTCTTCCATTCTTTATGAACTGGTTTCATACATTCACCTTTCAGTGAAGCTAGAGATTCCAGGGATCTTTCAAACCTTTTCTGGGGATGTTGTGTTCTCTTGGCTTGTTTGCATTTCTTAGTTAAAGAAGTTTGTCACTGTTCTATCTCCATAGCTTATGATACCTTAATTCCTCTGATAACTGCCTGTGATACTGTGCTCTGTGCTATAAGAAGCCAGAGTGTCTTATTTTATTCTCAGTGACCCCAAACCTGGATGTCTGTTCCCATTAAACTCTTAGTACCCTGATCACCCCATTGAGAGTGTTGGATTTTGTGTGTGTGTGTGTGTGTGACAAAGACATCAAATTTAAAAAGTTAATAGTTGTAGGACAAATTATAATTTCCTAACCAATATTCAATTAGCAATTACAATTGTCTTCCACCTCCTTGGAAGAACTAACTCAATAAAATAATAAATAATCAAGACAAGTCTACAAACATTTGATACTCCAAGTGTGCACTAAACCTCCGGTTATATATTCATTCCATCAATAGTGAAGGGGAGTAATTGTCAAAATATTTTCATAATTGAGTTGGTCTAGTGAATCTGTGAGTCAGTTGCCATTTCCTACAAATATTGGTCTCCAGCAGTTATCTTTTCTTATAATTCTCTAGTTTTTTTTTTTTTTTTTTTTTTTGGTGTTTATTCCCTTCCAATTCATGTTCCTGGAGTTACACCTTGACCATTGAATCAAATATCTCAGTAAGAATTATTTAAAATAAATCTCTTTGGCTTCCTTGGAATGAGCAGTCAATCTTTATTGTGTAGTAAATTAATTTTAGTAATGAACATACATCCCAGATCTTTGCAGGTAATTAGTAGTTCCCATTAACTAGAAGCCTCAGTCAATTTCTTTGGAAGCTGCAGGCTGATCCAATAAGCAAGTCTTGTGATTTTAGCACACTTCTCATTTGAAAAACAGTATGTGCCAGGTGTAGGAAGTGTTGCAGGAAAAAATTTAAGGTACGCTCCTTGGAGAACAGGGACACTAGAAGGACAGTGATGTTGAGAAATCTGGGAGCACTGTTTGGAAACGAACCATTGATTGTTATTTTACAATTCTGGGAAAATCTTCAGAACATTTTTGGCAAATAGAAGCTTCTGATTCTCTCTTCTTTTGGCATAGACATTGCACCAAAGTATTCTTTGGAATAATTCCTGAAACAAAAATTATAGGGACATCCACTTGGAAATAATTAAATATTCATTTAAAATACTAAAAATGGGAACTTATTACTATGAAATTCAGTGATTTCTTGTTATATGATTTAATTTTGTGAAATTGCTAGTTGAATATTGGTTAGGAAATGAGAATTTGTCCTACAACTATTTAATTTTGTGAAATTGAATCATGCCTGGAGAGTTAAGGTCTCACTAATACTCCTAATTTGTGAGTGGACTCCCAAAGAATGGAGTCCCAAAATATTCTTTATTAATTTTCCATCACCAAAAAGTTTCAGATCAGTCTCACTGCATTGAAGAGATTTTTTTCTCATATAAATAGGTTTACAACATCACCTGGATAATATAGAAAATTACCTGCAATAACACATTTTTAAAAAATTCTGGCTGGCACTACCAATCTTTCTTTGCTAAGGGCAGAATGAATACCAAGAGCATATATTCAGTACTTTGGAAGTAATGTTTCAAGTGAACCTAAAGGCAACAAAAATTAATTGGAGCACAAGAAGGTGTCTGGAAAAAGGAAAAATGAAAATGGTATTTTCAAAATCTGAAATTATTCTTGCTCAACTCAATCTACTTCAAAATGGATACTGCTTGAGGGGAGTACAATAACTAGGATATTCTGTATAATGGGAGCCTAGGCTTAGCTATTTAACAAAATGAAATATGAAAGTGTTATAGTCCTCTGAATGAAAAACAGCCAAGTACCTATTCATCATAATTGGAGTTGAATGAATGTTTATGAGTAAAAATATTGCCTTTGAATTAATGTGTAGACTCACATCTTTCTGATTATTACTTAGGGAATGACCATGATCCCTGTATAGAAATTATAGTTTAGTAGGCTGCTGCCACTTCTCTAGTAAAATGCATTGTAATTGTAGATGATAGAATGTTCAAAGTTATCATATAAAATATCAAGAGAGAACTCAACACATTTACCTGTCATCAGTGACACCAAATGATACAAACTAACTAGACCTTTGGCTGCATTTCTTTTTGAAAAGTTATTCATCACTTCTTGGCATCAACAGATTTTTTTTTCAGAGATCAATCAATCTAGTTAATCCATTTCAATCTTGAAATTGACTCATGAGGAATTCCTTGGGTATTAGTAAGACTCACCCTACAGCTGATGGTGGCAGGTGTTGGGTGTCAAGGCTCAGTGCACAGACACTCAAGTAATTAAAATACTTCTTAGCATCTCACCACTTCATTGTGGTGCTGTCATTCTTGATATGTACTGAGCTATCTTATCATACTGGGGTCTGAAGTACTTACAAAGCCTAGGTTTTGACCTCTGATAAAATTGGCACCTGTAGAGTTCTGCCTTTCTCTGTCTGAAAATGAGTCCCTAAGTCTCTTCAATCAGAACTCATCCAGGCTCATGAAACTATCCTCTGTGCTCTGTGTTTCCTTCTCTTGCTTCCCAAATTATGACTAGATAACCAGAGAGGTAAACTATGAGGCTTGGAGTATACATGCGTGGAACTGAGGGCCATAAGACACCACAGTGCACCATAAAGTTAATCCTAAGCACATATTTAATGACATGCATAATCATTGATGAACTGTATGACAATTATGCATAAATAACAAGCACTTTAAATAACTGACTGTAATTAGTAACACTTTTATAAAGCCAAATCTCAATTTATTTTTCTTCTCAATTTGCCTGTTTGCCAGTATTTATAATCTATATCAACACTGACAGTTTTCCCTGATACCATGCATCTTTTAGTCATTATTCTCATTATACACACCCACACACATATGCATATAAACAGTCACACAAATCCAAAGGCCAAGTACATGTGATTATTTGTTCTCAACAACTAAGGAGCATTTGCCATAATTCTCTCATGCTTATGCCTTAGGCTAAAGATTTGTTTTAAATACTTTGCACTCGATCCATACATTTTGGAAGGGTCCGCTATTTATTTTCTGATCCAAAAATATGAGAAATTCTTAAAATGATTAATGCTCCAATTTCTTTAACTAGAGAAACAGTATTTTGTAGTTTTTAGCTTGATGAGAAGAGATATAATTTTACCTTTGGGGCTTTCTCAGTTCCAATGGCAGAATCTGGTAAGTATGATATCAGGGTTTTAACCTTTTAGGTAAATTCTGATAACAGTGTTATCTATTATATTTTATTTTAGATGAAAACTACCAGAAGATCCTAATGTCTGTGAATATAATTACCCATAGTTAAGTCACAGCCACGACTTAGTTATCCTGCCTTTACAAGCTTTGGGGGCCAATATAGATTATTAGTTTTCACCTCAGAATATGAGAAAAAGACATAAAATGTAGTCATGGACATTAGTGTTCTAGAGCTTCTGTAATGAATTACTACAAACTTGATGACCTAAAACAGCAGAAATACATTATTTTACAGTTCTCCTTGCCTCTGCCTAGTTTCTTGTGATGGCTGACAATCCTTGGTATTCTTTGGAGTTCAACAGCATCACTCCTATCTCTGCCTCTGTGATGCATAGCCTTCTTCCCTGTGTATCTTCTGTTCTTCTTATAAGGATAATGATCATATTAGTTTGGGACCCAACATAATCCTGTAAGGCCTCATTTTAACTAATTGCATCTGTAAAGATTCTATCTTCAAATAAATAAGCATTCTGAGATTTGGGACAGATGTCAGTTTTAGGGGGAATGTGATGGTTGATTTAGATTTGATCAAATAATATCAGTTGCCTAAATATTTCTGTAAAAGTGGAGTTTGGGGGTGAGATTAGCATTTATATCATTAGACTATGAGTCAAGCAGATTTACTTTCAGTGTTGGTGGGTCTTATCCAATCATTTAATAGAACAAAGAATGACCTTCCCCCCAAGCAAGAAGGAATTCTGCCAGCAGATTGCCTTTGAACCAAGTCTGCAATTCCTGTCTAGATCTTCAGCCTGCTCGCCTAAGTTTAGACACTGGATTTATACCCCCATGATCATGCAAGCCAAATTCTTTAAACATTTATATTAAGAGCATCTTAAATTTTGTTTTCAGGCAATTCTCCTGTTTCTGTTGGTTCTGATTTTCTGGAGAACTCTAATTATATTTGAGTACTGCGAAGTGGGATACTGCTATGACAGATTTCTAAAACTGTGGAAGTCTTTTTGGAACTGAGTAATGGGTAGAAGCTGAAAGGTATTTGAGATACATGTTAGGAAAAGCCTAGATTGATTTGAAGAGACTGTTGGTATAAATGCTGATGGGAATGGTAATTCTCTTGAGATATCAGACTGAAATGAGAAACATTATTGAAAATGGAGGAAAGGCAGTCCTTACAATGTAAAATAACAAGGCAAATAACTTGGCTGATATGTGTTCCAATATTTGTGGAAAGTAGAAAATATAAGTGACAAATTTAAATATTTGACATAAGATTTCTAAGCAAAGTGTTGAAAATATGGCCTAGATTCTGTTGTTGTTTGTAGTAAAATACAAGAGGATAGAGAAAAATATTGAAGGAGAAATTGTTGAGCAATTATGAACTGGAACTTGAAAATTTGGAGAATTCTATCCATATTGCAAAAATTGAGAGAACACCAAGGAAGTTGGCTTGATAGCCACTTATTATAGAGAATATATGGGTGTGATTCTTGCATCTAATCAGCCATCTCCACATAATTCAAGAATAAAAATGGGGTAATATCAAGCAGAAAAACTGACAGTGTGGATTAAAGGGGACAGAGATAAAGATAAGGTGAAGAAAGACCAGTAAGACTTCTTTGATTCTACAGGATTGGGAAAATAAAACTATCCAGTTGCAAGCATGTATTATTCTTCCAACACAAGAGAAGAAAGACTCTAAAAGTTGTTCAGAGATCAGCAGTGCTGCCATATCAACCACAGGACACAAGCCCCAGGGTTCGAGTCTGTCTTAGTTTCAAAGAGCAGAGCCCCTCCTCTGTTTCATCAGGTAGACTACCACAATCTAGTGCTTTAGAGGCAAGGCTGAAACTCAGAGCCTCAGGGGGTGACCCTGCCAACTCAGTGAACCTGGAAATCAGAGCTGCCACACCTATTACTATAGATGGAACAAAAACAGGAGCCTGAGAGTCTGTCCTGAGTAAATACCACATAGTTTTGGTCCCTGAGGGACCCTTGATGTCTACACCACAGGATAAGTACTACTGCCATCCACATAATAAACTTAACTTGGTCTGTCTTCAAAATGCACAGTTACTTATGCACTGCTCTAAAATATACATTTATGGAAAATAAGAGAGATTATTTCTCTTTGCCTTTAACCATTTTATGCATTACAAACTTATCCTTCACCAGTGACTATGTTCAACTTTTAGAATGTGCTAGTGAAAGCTTCATATATTTGGTCAAAGTCTTCTAGTGAATGGATTCTTGCCCTTTTATCTCTTTCTGGCCTTGCCCCTTAGTCCGTGCTTACACACCAACACACTTTTCTTGATCTGTACAGCCTACTTCACTGTATTATTTCCCATTTGGAATATTCTCATGGCAATAGATAGATTCACTTATAAGTATGCTTTAATGGAAAGAATAAATTAAAATAACTTACTAAGTTCAAAATTACATATATAGAACATACAAGTGCTTTTAAGAGCATGGTAGAAGGTGGGATCCTTATCCAAAATACCCCTCTTCCACTGTAACACCATGATGCAAAGAATTTTTATCAAAATTTTAAAAACAGAAGTATTCAGGCCAAGTTTATGAAGTCATTACCAGTTTTAAACAAAAATAATAAGATGATATGGGATCAATAATTGGAAGGTGGTTTATGTAATATTAGGTATGCGTAAAGCAAAAAGGGAAAATCCAGGTATTTTTCAAATAAGTGCATAATTGACTGCCATTTTCCGTTTAAAAAATCTGCATATCTGACACTCCCCAGAGATATTCATAATGCTTAAATTTCAAATTTTTATTTTAAAGCAGTCTGGACATATAATTCTAGGCCCTTATCATTTTGGACTAGTGCTATATAACACAGTCATTGTGTGGATTAAGGTGGTCCACAACATGGTACTACAAACCTTTTCATACACCAGTATAAGAATAATTAAAATAGCATGCAAGAGGAATTTTATATCCATAAACAAAGTGTAATTGAAACCATAATAACAAAACTCCTTAGACAATTCTGTCTTGCACATTAGAATAATTATGTAAAAATAAAATTTTGTCTAGTAAATGCCAAATAAAAATGCAAAATAGAGGACAAATGCAAAAACAAAAGGCAAATGCAAAATCAGTTAGGCAAGGGTTTTTGTTTTTTTTCATTTTCAAGAATATAGACTTTTTCAAACAGGAAAATGAAAATGCTCTGAACTGTTCATCCCATGCTGAGAGGAGAGACAAGCAGTAACTCTGATTCTGACTCAAATCTACCATTTGCTTCATTCGGCTGTGGTTTCCCCTGGAGCTTGAATATATTCATTAGACTTTCAGTGAAAACTAAGGCTGGAGAAAATGATGAACTACTTATTGTTAAACAATGTTTCTCCATCTTCAATGAACAGGCCCTTAATTTCATTAGAATTAAGAACATGTTTTTGTGGGTTCCAAATAAGACCCAACTTGCAGGATCAGTCAACTGTGTAGCAGGATAGACAGAAGAAACATCTCTGAAAAGTAAATGGTGGAAAATTTATTCCAAAATACTAACACTTAACTTGGTTGTCCATCCTTCCTATATCTTATCACATTTTGGTTTTCAGGTATGATTTTGGCCTAGTTCTTTCTTTCACTTTATTGTCAGGTTTTCTTATGTGCATGAACAAAAAAAAATCTATGGTACATGAGTCAATATAGAGGTCTCAAACATTTAATAGTTTCATCAATGTGTTAAAATCTCTCTCTCTCTCTCTCTCTCTCTCTCTCTCTCTCTCTCTGTGTGTGTGTGTGTGTGTGTGAGAGAGAGAGAGAGATGCAGCAAGATGGGTGAATAGGCATTCCCAGATTATTACCCTCACAAATGATCAATATATAAAAATTTTCATTCCAAAAACATCTTGGTGAAAACCCCAAAACATGGGGGTAAGCCTGGGTCACTTAAAATTTCATGGAACTAAATTAAATATCCACATTGAACATGTAAAAGAAATATTCTTCTATTGCTTCTCCCCTTCCCCTAAGTTGGCCCTGACACATAGTATTTAACAGGGCCCATGGTTTCTACAGTGGCAAAGAGCTATGGAGGTAGAAAGCCAGCTTCCCTAGCATGCTGAGATATTTCCCAAGGAGCCCACTCCATTTTCAGTCCAGAGGAAATGAGAATGCAGGGAGAAACTGAAGGGCTAGACCACCTAGGATCAGGTAGAGCCAAAGCAAGAAGGCAGAACAGGAATCAGCATGTAGATTTTGGTGAAAGTTCAGGGTACCTACCAGCAGAGGCACTTGATCAGAAGTACTTAATAGCATAGCTCACCTGCAAAGCAAAGCTTATCACTTACAGAGGCAGGAAATGCTCTCTGCCTTGAATTCCTATATGGCCAGCATCCAAGCCTAGCTTGAGACCATTTCTGTGGCCCCAAGCAGAGAGGAAGACCCTCCACTGTGAATTTTCATAACTTTTCATAACAAGCAGACACTGGAGCATACAAAAGCATAATGTGTTCACCACAGTATCAAAGGTGAAAACTAGATGCAACTCAGATAGGGAGATGACCATTGCAATGAACTTCAGCAAGATTCAGGCAATAGTTCCTCCAAGCCTGGGATTTTGATCAGTGCTTCTCAGGCCTCAAAGCCCACTCCCAGACCCCATCCAGGGAGGGAGGTAAATCTCAACCATTCATCCCTACTGAGCATAACAGTTTGTTCATCTATCACAATCCTCAACCTCAGGATCCTTCCTACAAATCTGTCCAACTGCTGAACTCAAATAGCAATAATATCTGGCCAGGGAATGCATAATATATCCCAGACAGACTAGAGGCAATTGCAGTGCACATACAGCAACTGATAGCAGAGTACAGGCAGTGGTCTCACAACATGGCAGATCCAAGCCCGTTACCCAAATAAAATTCAGAGGAAAGGTAATAGCCCAGTCATCTAAAGAACCTGAAAGCAAGTTCTGGCTCCTGGGGGTTATTATCAGCTGACCCATCTAGAATTATTGACTAGACTAACTAGTGAAGGTCTATCCCAGCCAAATAACTCCTATAAAAGTCAGAAAAAGGTGTCTGTGCCATAAATGCAGAAACATTATCCCAAAGACACAAGGATTACAAAGACTCTGGAAATCACTACACCTCCTACAAAACAGACAAAAGTCCACTAAAGAGAGATCCATGAAATGACAAAAAAATAACTCAGAATAATCCCCTTTAAAAAATTCAGTGAACTTCAAAAATATACAGATACATAATTAAATAAATTTAGAAAAAATACACAAATAGCATGAAAGTTTGACAAAGAAATAGGAATATTAAAAAAGAGAAGTCCTAGAGAGAAAGAATATAATGAAACATGTACCTGAAAATGCAATAGAAAGATTCAATGGCTGACAAGGTAAAGCTGAAGATGGAATTCGTGAACTCAGACAGAGCTTTTGAAATTGACCAATCAGAGAAGTAAAAAGAAAAATAGTAAAAAACAATGAAGAGCGAGAACATAGGAATTTTGGGACATTTTTAAAAATAAAACTTAATCTATACATACTTGACATACCAGAAAGAGAAGTAAGAAAAAAAGGGCCAGAAATCATATTTAAACAAATAATGGATAGGCTTCTGGTGGTAGAGCACTTACCTAGCATTTGTGAGGCTACAGTAGATCTCCAGCACAACACAAACATGCAGACACACACAAACAGACACACACACACACACAACCACTTCCCTAGTTTGAAGAAAATAGCCAACATCCAGGTATAAGAAGTGCAAAAATTCAACCCAGAGAGGAATTCACCAAAATGTAATAATCAACTCTCAAAGATCAAAGATGAGAGAGAGAGAGAGAGAGAGAGAGAGAGAGAGAGAGAGAGAGAGAGTTTTGCAAGCTGCAAGGAATAGAAATACATTACACACAAAGAAGTACCAATGTGACTGTCACGGGACTTCTCAACAGAAATCTTGCAAGGTAGGACAGTGGGATGGCATACTTAAGATGCTGAAGAATCTTTTGTTAAGAAAAGCTGTTTTTCAGAACTGAGGGGAAAAATAGCTTTTACAGAAAAACAAAAACTAAGAAACTTCATCATCACTAAGCTTGCCTTACAGGAATTGCTAAATAGAATTATTTTAAGAGAACAGAAGGCTGCTAATTAATAACATTGAATGTATGATAGTTCAAAACCTGATTGTATAAATAATACAGAGCTAGAGTCACAATACTCTGGGACTGTAACGGTAATGAGTAATTTTCTCTCTAGTATGAGAGTTAACAGACAAAATTAACAACAGCTAGAGGTAAAACAAATAATCAAATAGTACATATACTAGCCAGGAGTGGTGGCACATGCCTGTAATCCCAACAATTTGGGATCTGAGTCAGAATGATCAAGGCCAGTCTCAGCAATTTATTGAGACCCTAATGGGGAGGCAGTCAACACCTCAGTAGGGGGTCCTTCTTCCTGCCCAGGAGGGTGTAAGCCACTGGAAAAAATAAGTCAGAAATAATTAGTGAAGGGGCTGGGGATGTGGCTCAAGCAGTAGCGCGCTCGCCTGGCATGCGTGTGGCCCAGGTTCGATCCTTAGCACCACATACAAAGATGTTGTGTCGGCCAAAAACTAAAAAATAAATATTAAAATTCTCTCTCTCTCTCTCTCTCTCTCTCTCTCTCTCTCACTCTCTCTCACTCTCTCTTTAAAAAAAAGAAATAATTAGTGAAGAACAGAAGACAAAGAATCAGAATTATAGTCTTAAAGTAGAGCACCTGATCCAGCTCACACAAGAGCTGGAGCTGGGCAATTAGAAAATGGCTCCCATGGTTTATTTAGGGAGGGACATCAAAAGCAGAGATAAAGTTTCAGGGGTGGAGTCTTGCTTCATAATATCTTGCAGTCAGCATGTTGATTGGTATCTTGGCAGGTCACACCTATCTCTAAGAGGCTGTGCAGCTACAGCAGTTCACCCCATCTCCAGTGATGTGTGGGCAGGCAGAGCTGAATTGGGCTTACAATGTGTCTGGGCAGTCTTGGCCAGAGGAAATTTCCATTGGATATTCCCAGACACCAGTGTCTCATATTCACTGGCTGCAATGCTGATGTAATCCATGCATAGCCCACGGATGACTCTCGACAGACCCTGTCTCAAAATTAAAAAAGAATTAAAAATGCCTGAGGATGGAGCTCAGTGGTAGAGCACTTGCCTAGCATGCTCGAGTCCATGAGTTTATTCCCTAGTACTGCAAAATACATATACACATAAATAAAATGAAAATTTTAAAAAAGGCTAGGGTTGTATGTAGCTTAGTGGTAGAGCCCTTCGGGTTCAACCACAGTACCATAAATCAAAAAAAAAAAAAAGAAAAAAATAGAGTTTATATGAGAAAATTATGTAAATTTAGATATCAATGATATAAAATGTGGGAGAGGGACAGAGTAAAAGTGTAGTGTATTCAATTTAAGTTACCAGCATGAAAAAATCGATTGTTATAAGAGAAAGATTTTCTGTGAGCCTGATGTTAGCCAGAAAGCATAAATCTATAAGCAATACACAAGACAAAAATTAAAAATACCCAAAATAGAACTACAGAAAATTATCAAACTGCAAAGGAAGACAACAAGAGGGGAAAGAAGAAACAAAGTATAAAATATCCCCAAAACAATTATCAATATGACAGTAGTAAGTCCTTACTTACAATAATTACTGGGAATATAAATGGATTAAATTCTCTAATCAAAGGACATAGAATAGCTGAATGGATAGGGAAACAAGACCCAACTATATGCTGCCTACAAGAGACTCATCTCACTTTTTCTTTTTGGTATTACAGATTGAACCTAGGGGCACTCAACCAGTGAGTCACACCCCCAATTCTTTATATTTTATTTTATTTTTTAATTTTGAGACAGGATCTCACTAGTTGATTTTGGGTCTTGCTAAGTTGCTTAGGCTGGTATTGAACTTGCAATTCTCCTTCTTTAGTGTCCCAAATCCTGGGATTACAGGTGTGCACCACCAGGCCTGGCTCATCTCAGTTTTAAGGACATGCATAAACTGAAGGAAAGGGAGAGAAAAAGTTACTCAGCATAGATTGAAACCAAAAGAGAACAGGAATAGTGACACTTAGATCAGATAAAATAGATTTAAAAAAACTGTAGAAAGAAACATAAAAGTACATTACATAATCATAAAAAAGTCAATTCATCATGAGGATGTAACTGTAAATATACCTGACAAACACCAAAATATACAATGCAAATATTCAAGGATCTGAAAGAAGAAATAGATTGCAAATACAATAGTAGAGGACAAACTCCATGACATTGGTCTGGGCATTTATTTACATAGGGGCACCCTCAGACCAGGAGTGCCAAGGTTGGCACAGCACCAGGCTGGAATTCCATGGCCACTGAAGCTGGCATAGTGCAGCAGCACACCTACAACAGGTTCCACTGAGGTTTATCTCTGCCCAAAGCCACTTTCATCTGCTGGCAGTGATGTAGGTCAGAGATTCAGTGTATTTCACAGTGGCTATGGTTTCCTGCCTGGTTCCAGAGCAGGTATGAAGGTTCAGTCTGCTGATAGTGGCCTGAATTCAGGGGCTATAGTGGCTTACCAAGTGCTGGGTTTTACTGTGGCAGGCCTGGTGACAGGAACCAAGGCAATACTATGTTTGCTTCTTTCTCTTTCCTTCAAGCAGAGGGCAGCACTTTCCATGCTGTTTTTCCTGGGGTTGGGTAAGAGGTGATGAAGGTAATGTAAAATTGTCCTTCCTATTCTCTTTAATGCATCTTCTCTTATGCTATAACCACATATTGTGATGTTGCACTTGGTTTACCTAACTCTTATAATATTTTCACACATGGACACTTGTTCAAACTGATGTTTCTGCAGGAGAATGATCACCTGAGAATCCTATTGTCCATTTTTTTCCACCCTCTTGAATATTTTAAGAATTTGTTTCACAGCCTAGAATTTGGTTGATCATGGTGAATGTCCCAGGGGCATTTGAAAATATTACTATTTCAGTCCGTTTTTTGCTACTGTAGACCTGACAAGAGCAACTGCAGAGGAGGAATTTTTGAGGGTTCATGGTTTCAGAGGTCCATAGACAGGTGGCACTATTCCTCAGGCCTCAAGGTGAGGCTGAACATCATGGTGAAGTGAAGCAGCTCACATGATGATAAGAGAGCAGAGAGAGAGACTCCACTCATCAGATACCAAATGTACACTCCAAAGGCATACCTCCAGGGACCCACCCCCTCCAGCCACACCCAGTTACCACTCATTTTATCCCCATGAGGGGATTAGTTCACTGATTGGGTGAGGCTTTCATAACCCAATCATTTCATCTCTAAACCTTATTGCATTTTCTCAAACATAAGCTTTTTGGGCACACCTCACATCAAAACTATAACAATTACATATTTTGCTGTTGTGGAATAGAGCATTCTAAATGTTAACTAGGCAAATTTGTAGGTATTGTTGCTCAACTCTTGTATATACTCACTGATTTTATGTATAATTGTTCAATCAGTTGTCAAGAGAAAGTGTTGAAGTATCCAACAGTAATTGTGGATTTGTATAGTAATCCTGTCAGTTCCTTGGGTTTTTGTCTGATTTATTTTGAGGCTATGATGTTGAATATACAATTATTTAGGATTATTATATCTTCTTGGAGAATTGACTATTTTAGTGTTATATAGTGCCTATGTCTGATATATTTCTTGTTCGAATGTCTTCTTTGTTTGCTATTAATAAAATACCACAGCTCTTATTTGACTAGAATTTAAATTACATGTGTGTACTTTGATTTATAACCTACTTATGACTTTATTGTTAAGTTAGTTTCTTTAAGGTGGCATAATGGGTCTTCCTTTTGGTCCAATGTAACAATCTATGTCCTTAAATTGCTGAGCTTAGATAATTTACTTTTGCTTTTTTTTTAAATGATTAACATTTGTATTGAAATCTACAATATTTATCTTCTCTATTATTTGTTATGTCTCTTTGCATATTTCATATTTTTATTCTTGATTTTGAAATCATCAGTCATTTTTATTCCATATTATCTCCATTATTGACTTATTAATTATATCCCATTGAAATTAACTTAGTGGATGACCTAGGCTTTATGAGATACCACTTCAATCAATTGGCATCAACCTATGAATTCTATTATACAATTTTATGTGTAGTGAAAAGAATTTATTGCAGTATACTTCCAGTTTTCTTCTTTCTTTCCTATAGTGTACTCCTAATTCCTCCTTCTTTAACATAATGTACTCCCAATTCCTCCCTGTTATCTTTTATGCTATTATTGATATTCACCTTGCTTTGTGTGTTTTGTTTACACAACTTATTGCTACTATTTTACTTTGGATAGTAACTTGTTTTTAGAGCCATTAAAAATCAGAATAAAAATCAATTTAACATTTAAATTCATTTATGTTGCTTACAGTGCTCTTCATTTATTTGTATGCATCCAGATGTTTATCTAATATATTACTTTTGCCTAAAGAACATAACATTTCTGAAAGTGTAGGACTGCTGTCAGTAACATTCATACATTTTGCTTTGTCTGAAAATGCTTTAATTTTGATTCTGTTTTTCTATGATGTGATCCTTTGGTAGAGATTTCTGGATTGCCAGGTACTTTTTTTGAGCACTATCGCATGTGAATCCATTATTTTGGTCTGTGAAATTTATTATGAAAAATGAACTGAAATTATTTTTTCTTAATGTATGAAATGTATCTTTTTTATTCTGGCTTCCTTCAGGGGCTCTTTTTTCTCTTTTAAACAACAAAAATCTGGATATAGTATGTGGCGATCTTGCATGGTTCTTGTTACTATTTTCCTATTTTTCCTCCTTAGTGCTCCCTGAACTTCTTGGATCAGTGTATGATGTGTCATGTGTATGGATCTACCATGATTTTGGAAAATTCTGACATTATTCTTAGATTTTAAAAATGAATATTTTTTTTAAATATTTGAACAGTTTTAGATTTACAAAAAATAAATGAGCAAAAAGAACAGTTTCCACACATTATTCCTCCAGTTTCTCTTATTTTCAACACACTGTATTAGTGTGGTACATTTGTTACAATTGTTGAAGCTATATTAACATTATTAACTGATGGGTCTTCACCAATCTCGTAACACAACAAGATTCACTGCCTTTTTTTCCTATTGCTTTGAGGTTCTTGTTTTGTAGAGGAGATAGGAAAGAATATAACAGGTTGTACCTTATGATTTTCTTATAGAAGTTCATGTTCTCCTCTCATACATCTAGATCATGAGGGACACTTTTTCAGAAATCTTGGCCTGCTTGCATTTTCCTAGTGAGCACCCAGTAAGTTCCATGGAGACGAGTTGACAAGTAGGTACAAATTCTTTTATCTTGTAATTTCCAGACTATATTATCAAAATGCTCCTCACTTATCCTTAAACTTATCATTTTTTAATTTAAAAATTTAGGAGAACTATTTACTGGCTAGCATAGCTTCTAGTGGCATCTGCCTTGAGCAAAAAAAGAATTTATGTCTTGTCTCTTTTTGAAGGCACTAGTCTTTCTTTAGATTTTTGTGTCATTTTGTTGTCATGTAGCCAGCCTATGTCTCTATGGGCTCAAAAATTTCTGTGAGTTTGCAAATAGTCTGTCATTTTTTTAAAATTTTTGCGAGTGTGTTACATCTTTTGAAACTCTACATTAAAGCAGAAATATAACTCTTTTTTTATAAAAGCAAATATCTTGATGTTTCTAAGTATTTATTTCATTTATTTTTTTCAATTAGATTTTTAATTATTTTATACCAGGTCCCTGAATCTATGATTTATGTCAATTTAGCTTTAAGGTTACTACTGGTCTTACTCAGCAATAAAATTATAATATATATAATCATTTTTGCCCATGTGTCTCAGAGTTTTCTTTTAATAAATAATGATTTCTTTAATATAATGTATTTTGAGAAGTTCCTGATCTCCAAAACCAATTTCTCTTGCATTAACCTGTTGCTAGTACCAAACCCTTTACCAGTAGAAGGTTTATTTTTTTCCTAATTGTGATTTTATACAAGTATACACGTGTTTTACAACTCTATCCATTATCAAAATATTTCAAGGGACCATTGGGTGAGACTAGTTTCCTGAGAAGTTCCAATACAGTCCAAGAGAAAAATTCAGACACAAGTGCTACAACTGAGAACACCATTCTTGTATATAACTATTAGGTCCAAATCATTAAGAGGAATAAAATTATTAAAGCCTTTGAATAGCTACATTTCTCCCTTCAGAAACATTCTTCAACCTTGAATGTCTAATCTATGTCCACTAAAGCACTTTGCCTATATATAGTAGATGCTTAATTTTTTTTCATGGCTTTTCATGAATGTGAGCAAATGAATCTAAATCAATAAAGAGCATATTTAACTGTGAATCTTGAGTTCCCAATGGCACAGATCTTCAGGAAAATACTTCACAATTTTCCTGAGGAGCAACCTAAATCTTCCTCAAGATTAAGGCATAATCCTGTTGTTTGTATCTAATTTACTTTTTTATTCCTCAGATTTTACTGATTGGATTTACTTATGAAGGCAATACCAATTGTACATACTATTAAAGATTTTGAGAAATTTTAACACTATTAGGGTAAATAGTTTATTTTAAACATACCTAAATTTAATGAATCACAAGGATTACAGGAGTTTGCTAAGTGTGGTTATCTGATTTACTTAATCTTTTTTTATTAAACATAGCCTAAATATAATGACTCTTGCTTTTATTTTCATTGTTTAAAAATTTTACAATATATTTCCGTTTACATTTCAATGAGAGTAAATTTGTGTTTTCTAGAACATACAAAGTCTTTTTTCTTCTTTTTAAATAGATTTACAAAGAGTTAACATGTAGAAAATGAAAGAAACTACATTAAATTCACAAACATATATTGAGAACATTCTGTGTGTCAAGTTCACATATAGATATGTCATGATATATCAGAGCATGGTGACATATGCTTGTAATCCCAGCAATTGAGAGTCTAAGGCAGGAAGATCTCAAGTTTGAGGCCACCTTCAGCAATTTAGTGAGGCCCTAAGCAACTTAGTGATATCTTATCTCAAAAATAAAAAAAATAAAAAGGGCTGGTGATATAGCTCAATGGTAAAGTTCTCTGAGGTTCAATCCTCAGTACCAAAAAGAAAAACAAACAAACAAACAAAAGATATGTCATGATTTTTGCCTTCTGAGAGCTCATAAATTAGTGAGAAAGCTGCATTAATAATCTCTCCCCATGCTGGGGGTTTAGCTCAGTGGTAAGCATATGCCCTAGGCTCTGGGTTTGATCCCAAGCACCACACACGTAACACCCTCAAAAAATAAAAAAAATAAAAAAGAAGAACAAAAAGTAAAACCAATCTCTCCCTTATTAATTCATCATGTGATTATGAGACACTTGATGCAGAGTTCCTCTCTCAACAGGGCAGCAGGAAACCAGGCAGGAAACACCCACAGACACAGAATATATTCATGACATTTACAAAATTACTTCTAGTTGGATTCTAGCTTCAGATCCTGTCTCTTTCCCATTTATAATTGTCATTCTGCTTCATGTTTATGCTTTGGTACTCTAGTTGTTTCCCAGCTTTGTTTTTGAGCTAAGTATTGACAACTTTGGGTAGTCCACAAGGAAGGATGTTACTGAGTATTTGTATCTAGGGAAAAGAAAAAAAAAAGAACTATAGGAGCAGAAGGGAATGTGTAATTAAAATTTCAGTGTCCTGTAATTCTATGCCTGGATCCCATTTTTAAACAAATCCATGTTGTTGAATTGTTTGCTTGTGATGTGAGTTTTGATACAAAAATTAGGATTAATTGATGGCTTGTGTTCATCAGGTTCTACTTAATGAGGGTTTTTTAAAAAAATTTTCTCTTCTATACCATACTTTTAATTTGATAAAGTAAATGAGGAACACATTATGGCCTTTTGGAATTCCTGATAATATGAATAAAATATAAAGAAGAAGGAGATAGACCAGGAAAAATAATGTAATCAATTTTAGACTAGGCTGCAAAGCCTACTGATTTATGATAACATTGGTGGAGATTACTTGCATTTATTCATGTAAGCCCAGAGGAAGTGACACAGAAAGGACAGTTGAAATAAGTATGTCTTACCAATAAAATATATTAGATTATGCTAATTAGGAATGTTAATTAACACCAGAATAAAGCTTAGTTTCTTTTTTTTTTTTTTAATAATGATTAAGTCTACACCATAGTTTGGATGCATTGAAGGTTTTTTTTTCTTTTTTTTTTTGTTTTTGGCTGGATCTGTGCATTTACCTACAGGAAATATTTTCAGTTTGAACTAATAAACAACTGAGATCACTTCAACATTTAATTGCTCTGGCATAAGTAAATAAATCCACTTGAAAAATGGAACAAACACTTGTGAAAATTGATTTCTTTTCTTTAAATGTTCACTTTCTGTCCCTTGAATCACACACTTGGGGAATACTTATAGGTGGCTAACTCAAATACAAGTAATTTTTAGTAGCTAAGATTTCTCATATAATTTCTTTTTTTGGTTGTTTTCTCAAAATATTCAGACATGTTGACTATTTATTAGAAAACTGAACGATATTAAAGCTAAATAAACATTTATTCTCTTTTAAAAATTCTATTCAACATTACACCTCAAGATGTATTAAGCAAATTAAATGTGTGAAATAAATTCTAATATATCCAATATACTATTCTCTAGTTCAGGACTCTTCTGAGATTTTTCATATAGCTGCAGTTCAACGAAATGCATTATGGATCACTTCTAGAATTATGCTGAGATACTAGATGTTCTTTGTTGTGGGATCAACATAAGCAAATGTGAAACATTTAAATGACACAATTCTAGAATAATGGACAGCAAAAAAAGGAGTCCCTTTTCTTTTTTTCTTTCTTTTTTTTTTACTTCTTGATAATATAAGAGTGGTTTATGCACTTAGCTTTATATTTATGCCTGAAATATGTTTTCTTATTCAAAACACCTGGAGCTCTTATGTTCAAAGGCAAGAGAAGATGGATGTCTCAGCTTCAGGAGAGAGAGTGAAAGAAAAAATGTGGAAAGGAAAGGGGGAGGGGGTTCCTTTACCCTTTTCTTCTATCTGGGCCCCCAAATGATTGGTGTCCTCCCATATTGAGGGTAGATCTTCCCCACTCAACTCTACCAATAAGCACACCAGTGTCCTCCAGAAACACCTTCCGTGGACACACCCCAAAATAATGCATTATCAGCTATGTAGGTATACCTTGATCTAGTAAAGTTGACACCTAAAATTAATCATGACACCATTTCAACATAAATTCAATTTGGTAAGCACTATGATTGGAGTGCAGACAAGTTGTTTAGATCTGTAACAGAGGGATTAATTCCTTGAGAGAAGATCTGGGAAAGTTTCATAAAGGAGCTTTCAATTGAACTTATCCTTTCAAAGGATTGGTAAAATTTCAGCAAGGGTCTATGGAAATAAAATCACGTAGAAAAATGATTATTTTGAAGAAAGTAATGGAAATAGAGTATAAATTAATTTAAACATAGTCTAATAAGGTTTGGATGTGAAATGTATTTGTGATGTACTGGGAAATGATACTACAACTCTAGGTTAGAGCTAGAACATCTTTAATTTTCCTTTCTTCTTCGTATGTTATATTCAGCCTCTATAGAATTTTATTCTTTCTTATGTACAATATCTATCCCATCTCTCCAAAACTGAGTCATTTTTTCAGGTGATGATCATTTCATCTTAGAACTTTGGATATGTGTTCCAATTGGAAACCCTATCTGAATGAGTATGTTTTGTAAATTTTGAGCTTGCTACTAGATCTGTTCATCTATTTCAAAGGATGCAGAAAGAAAGTATATGACCCAAAGCCAGATGTTTTGTCTATCTTTATTAATGTTTAGGATTTTATTTGGAGCATCATGTATTGCTTACTCATGAGATATAGCAACTATAACATTTTCTGGCACTCAGTAGGTACCCAGTAAAAAATTTAAAGGTAAGAAAGCAAATCATTGATTAACCTACCACATTTCAAAGGCCTTCCTACTTTTTCCTTACTTGGAATCAATCTTTTTCTCCCCTCCGCCGTACTCCCCTTTTTTTTTTTTTCTATTGCTATCTCTTCCACTAACAGCATACACTTATCACTGCCTTGTGTTTGGTATATATTTAGTGCCTAGTAGGTGTTTATTGAATGAATAAGAATGAATTTCATCTTAGTATTTGATTTGATCTTTAGTAAAGTAATAAAATGACAGGACTTATTAAAATTATCTTATCATTAATCATTAAAAAAGTCTTCTGGCTCAAATAGGGGATCCAATTTTCTCCTTAACCCAGATTCTCTTTACTGGAAATAGACCATTTTTGTTCCTCTCTTTAAGGCTTATCTCTAGCAAAGAAGTTAACCCCCTCTGTTTCCTGATGATTCTGAAGCAGCTTAAACACTCCAAATCCTAGTAGAAAGAAGAAAGAGAATTTTTAATTAAGAAGAGCTAAATTCAGGGAGGCTTTTGTGTGTATGTTCATAATTCCTTGCACCATTTATTTTCCTCATTAGAGAAGTGACAACTTTTAAGTGAATGAGGGAGTCAATGATTGGAGCATCTGAAAGTTGAACTTAATCTCCTTCAAATTTATTCATTTGGACTATGCAAGTCACTGGAGAAAAGTCTAATAAGAAAACTTCTACCTTAAAGTGGGGGGGCATAATTTCACTTGTCATTCTGCTAGATGACCTAATATATCATCTCCTCTTTTGTCTTTAAGGAATGACCTCTGGATGCTCTCTATCAATAGGCAACTTGATTTGAAAATTCCCTTTTTATGTATTCCCTGGCACCTATAATTATCCAATAAAAAAACAGATGTTAAATTTCCATGAATGGAGAACATGAGAAAGAGAGCTAATTCTGGGGGATAAAGTACAATGGACAAGTAGGATGTTGCCTCTAGTTGAATAATTTCTCTTAACTTCACTTATTTTTTGTTCTCTTCCTTGAAATGAAGTCTTTCAGTGCTTGGCTTCAAGGGTCCTAAACTTACTACATTAAAGAGGTTCACTTTTGTTCTCATTTCCAATTAGTGATTTATCTATACTAATATAGCTATTATAATGCTATTCTTATAATACTAATTAGGCCAATATCACAAATTAGATCCTCCTAAAACAGCAGTAGTAATAGTTTTCATATATTGAGTGCTTGTTGTGTGACAAGCATTTAATGTGCATTATCTCATTTAATCATCACAATAATGCTGTCAAGTAGGTAGCATGATTATCATAAACCCATACTCTTAATTACGTTACCCTACTACAGCTAGAACATTGATTCTAGAAAGCACTCTATTTTGTGAAGTGAGTGTCTTATGGGAGTGTGCCTTGGAACAGGGGAATGTAGCCATTTCAGCATAAATCATCACCAATCCTGAAGAAGCAATTTAAAATGTTTATAGATATGGGTTCAGCCTTTTCTCATGAAGAATAATATAACTTTTGTTTTGTTCATGCCTTTATCCCATGAAGGTATAATGCTTCAGATTGTTTAAACAACCAAGCAAAATATCACAGGGCCTGAAAAGCCTGTGGCTAGACCACAGAGATATTTGTATGGCAACAAGGAGGAGTTTCCATAAAAAAGAAAAATATGACTGTAACACAGTTGCTGGATTTTCTCTTGTGACTATAGCTCAGTTCCAGCCAATGCATCACTTCTGAAATTCTGCAAGTATTAAAAGAACTGAAAAAAATTGCTATAGGCCAGTAGTTGCATGTGTATGTGTGCATGTATTTCAGATTATCTGTCTGTGAAAGGTCTTTTCTGTTATTTTTCTTTTGATAAATAAATGATAGGTGAGTTTAAAAATTCTGGTGACTGAAAAAATATACATTTGAAATATGCTAGCATACCACTGTCCAAAAACAATCTAATTTGCATGAGGTGCTGAATATGTTTTGGAAAGCCGATTCAGTTGTATTTCAATCATAACACATAGATTCGGTGCAAGATAAGAAATAATTTATTGGCTACGCATACTGTGGTTAGAAACAACATTCTGAATTCTTATGTAATCTTTGATAACTTTTTTTAACTCTGCTTGATATTTGTCATCAATGGTCATAAAAGGACTGAAAATGGAGAAACTTGTGCTAGAAGCTGGTCTCTTGGGTTGCAGGATGTGTGATTCTGTCTCTTGGACCAGAGGCTCTGAGCAAACTGATAAAGATTGTGTTTGCTTTTTTGTACATGCTTTTTATCTTGTTTCTCCCCCACTTCTAATCTTCTTGCTATGCCCTTTGATGATCTCTCTTTAGGTTCTCAGACTTATGCTGTTGTGTACTTCACAAGAGCACTTTATATAAAGGGGCATCAGTTTCAATGAGTTTGTACATTTTTATTGAATTTTCTGAAAGATCCACCAAAATTTCCTGTTTAAAGTCATCACAGTGTTATTAATTCTCTCTGACAGAAATAATGTTTCCTAAGGAAGAGGAACCTTTATTTTTTCATTGCATAAATTTACTCTTTGGGTTAATAGTGGCCCTGGCCTAGATCTTTAGCTGCTCATAACTGTTTTTGCTCCTAGTTCTAGCAAACCCCTAGAATTTTCACAATATGTGGCAATTTCCAAATTATTTCTCATCCTTCATGGCCCTTATACAGTATATGCAAACATTACCCCTTGCTACGTAATACTTATAGGTGATTTTCGGAATTTTTGGAAGGACGGAGATAGAATGGAAGTGTGTTTTGCTTAGGGGCAAATTACAAATTGAGCATGTAAAGGGAAAGGAATATATTGTCAAAACTACTCTGTATATATCATAGGAAGGCATAATGTTGAAAAATAATACATCATTTCTTAATAACACTTACATGACAATTTTCTCAGCCATTATTGTAACATTGTCATTGTCTTGCAATGGCTTGTTGTAAAGGACCATGGATTATATAAAACAATGTATCTTCAAACTTAAAATCATATTTAGGATGTCAAAAAGCTCAGCTCCTAAAATGTATATAAGACAACAGACTACAGGACATGAACTGTTCACTCTATATCTAATTCTCAATAAGTGAAGTGACAGGAAGAATTATTGGTCTGCTAATGGTGGAATCAGTGTAAGTTTTTTAAAAAAGTTACTTCAGCATAGTTTTGGCCTGAGTGGTTATTTAAATGGTCCACAACTGAATATACTTTATATACAAAGATATGAAAAATTGTATAAGAATTGTAATGCATTCCGCTGTCATGTATTTTAAAAATAAAATCAAGAAAAAAAGAAAAAATGCTCCACAAATCAAAGTTTTGTGCATAACTCTGTATGTGAAATAGGTGGCCAAATCAAAGGATATTTACTTAGTTGTTTCTATTGTGCTTATTGTGTATGTTATAGTTTGGATATGAAATGTCCCCAAAAGCTCACATGTGAGACAATGCAAGAAAATTCAAAGGAGAAATGATTGGGTTGTGAGAGTTTTAAAACAATCAGTGAATTAATCCCCTGATAGGGATTAACGGAGTGGTAACTGAAGGCTGGTAAAGTGTGGCTGGAGGAGGTGGGCATTGTGGGCATGGCTATGGGGTCTATAATTTTTATCTGGCCAGTGGGGATCTCTCTTTTCTGATCACCACATGAGCTGCTTCCCTCTGCCACACTCTTCCTCCATGATGTCTTGCCTTACCTCAAGCCTGGAGGAATGCATCCAGCCTTCTATGGACTAAGATCTCTGAAACCTTGAACTCTCAAATAAACTTTTTTCTCTTCTATGGTTGTTCTGGTCAGGTTTTAAGTCACAGCAATGAAAAAGCTGACTAAAACAGTGTATAAATAAGAATGGAGTGTAAAAAGGAGTTTTCAAAGTCTTAACTTTTTTGCATATAATTTCTTCAATTTTAATATTGAAACCCTACTAGTGCCTGTTCTTTAATTTTTTCCTACTACTTTAATGCACTTAATGAATTATTAGGAATTGTAAGAAGTGACACAATAGGATCAAGTGTTACAGGAGTAGGGAAATCGAGAAATTTTGACCTGAAAAGAGACATAGAGAGCTTGTAGTCATCTTCATTTTATAGATTAATATATTCTGGTCCAGTGATATTAGATTCATGACTTACTTGTCTAAGACCACATTTTAAGTGATTATCATAAATCTATCTATCTATCCTTCCATCATGCATTTATCCATCTATTAAGTCAGTAGATGTTGGAATATGTTCCAGGCACTACATAAGCACTGGGATACAGCCATTACATAAAAACCCTCAAGGGGCTCATGGTCCAAAAAGGAAGACATATATTAGAGGTAATTTTTCTATGATAGATTGTAATAATAGGGATATGCAGGGAGATTCATGAGGACAGAGGATAAGTTTGCTTTGCTAAACATGTGTTGAGATGGATGGGATATTGGGAAAAAAATCCTAGAGCAAATGATACAAAAAATGGAAGATGATGAACAAATTACAGTAAGACAAAGGGAAATTGGTAAGGGGAACTGTCATTCCAGATAGAAGAAAGAAGGATCAAAGACACAGAGATGAGAATGCAGGTAAGCTTATTGGATTAGGGGTATATATTGTCAGATTTGCTGGAGAGTTCAGCAGAAGTGACAGTGGAAAACATTGTATTTCATGTTGAAAACCTTGGGCTTCATCTTGTAGGTTTTATCAAGAAGTCAGTCCTTTTACTTTTTATGTGAAATGTCTGGGGAATATTTCCCACAATCTTGATATGCATAATTTATCACAGTCTTTGTAATAAAGCTTGGATATATTATGATCTTCCAGTAATAAAAGCTAAAACAAAATACATAGTAAAACATAATGGTAAATACCATTTTGGAAACACACAAGTTTCAGAATATTTTTGGCCAAATCAAAGCTTATTTAAATATAGAGAATTCTTGACTGAAAAACACATGTCAATATTAGAGGAAAATGCATGTTTGAAGGTACCCAAAAATAGATAAATGACATAAAATATCTCACTCCAGGCCCTCACAAAGAAAATAATCTGCAGTTTTCATCTGAACAATCTAGGATAAGAATATCTGTTATGAAAAATAAATATACATAAATAGTTTTTATCTGAAAAGTGTATTATGGGGCTTGGGATGTGGTTCAAGCGGTAGCATGCTCACCTGGCATGTGCGGGGTGCTGGGTTCTATCCTCAGCACCACATAAAAATAATATAAAGATGGTATGTCCACTGAAAAAACTAAAAAAATATATGTTAAATTCTCTCTCTCTCTCTCTCTCTTTCTCTAAAAAAATGTATTATGTGTGCTTCATTTTAATTTAACATGTATTGTTTATTTTCCTCCAAACATCTGTAAACCATAATAATACTACTTAGGCAATGAATCATGGGATACGAGTTTGGGAGTCATTTGAAATTTTCACAGATAAATGTGGAAATAAACTATAACTGAGATGGTCATGAAATCCAAATAAGTTCATTGAACTGTAAGATCGCTTATTTGGAAGAGATATAGATAATAGAAGACAATATGTCAGGCAAGGTCTATATAATGCATAGCTATAATGTTGAAATCTGGTATTGAAGTGTGAGATCTAGAGTACTACTCTTTTCTTCTTTTTGAATTTTTTGGAGGTAGTAGGGATTGAACCCAGGGGTGCTTTAGTGTTGAGCTACATCATCAGACCTCTTTATTATTATTATTATTATTATTTTAAATTTTGAGATAGGGTCTCACTAAGTTGCTGGGGCTGGCCTCAAACTTGCTATCCTCTTGCCTCAGCCTCCTGAGTTGTTGGTATGATAAGTATGGACTAGCGTAACACTCTTAATAAATTAAAATTTATTCCTCATTGTGAAAGAAATATTTACTGAAGGCCTATTCTTCTAATCTAAGTTACATACTGATTCTATAAAGCTAAAAACACATGGTATTATAAAAAGACTGGTCCTTGGGAAATTTACAAACCTCAGTTTATTCTTGACCTTGCCCTTCACTATCTCTGAGAGCTTGGATGAGCTCATTAATTTCTCTGAACAAAAATTTCTTTGTCTTGATGGGAGACATCACAGATGCTTAATATGTTTATGATTTTTTTATATGAAATAATGCACATAAAACTACATAAAATAGCCAATGCATGGCAGAATTATATTTAAATAAAGGTTATTATTTCTCACTATAAAAAAATTAAATGTTCATAGTAGAAAATTTATGAATGTAGCTTCTAAAAGAATTAATTTACTATGAATAGTTTCTTTTCAATTAAGGTTACAAAAGAAAGCATTTTGTATGTCATATATTCTTTTCATAATGACCAAAATTTATCTGTACAATATATTTTACAATTCAAATAATCCTCACATCATTGAACATTTTAGTTGCTGCTGAGTTTTCTTATATTGTAATTAACACATATTTCATATAGAATTCTCTTTAATCTACTATAGATTGTTAAAAATGGATATCATTGAGTTTGAAGATATTTTCAATTTTTTGCTTTGTAATATCAAATTTCTTACCAATTAAGCTATCATTATGATATTACCAGCTGTACCATATTCTCATTGTGTGTTTAATGTGCATTTTGCAAATTTATCATTTATATTTTGACAATTAGGTGAGTAGGTAAAGAGTTTCAGTTCCTAAAATGTCTCAGTGAATTCAGTATCACCACTAATTTGGAATAAGAATTAACTTTAAAAATTTGAACACAAAAAATCATCTAGAAGAAAAATTAGACTGGAGAACTCCAGAAGAATAAATAAATAAATATAAATTATACCAAATCTATGACAAGAAAAAAATAGGCTGAAGAAGCACTTTTTATCATAAACACAAAATCACAAAGGAAAATTCTGATATATTTGTTTACATATGTCTGTAAACATCTGATGCTTATTTGGATGGCCACTATCAAAAACAAAGCAAAACAAAACAGAAAATAAATGTTGGTGAAGGTGTAGAGTACTTGGAATTCTTATACATTGTAACCGCTATGGACAATGGTGTGGCAGTTCCCCAAAATGTTAAACAGAATTACCATATGATCTACCAATTCACTTCTGAATTACCTGAAAGATCCAAAAGCAGGATCTCAAAGCAATATTTGTATAACCATGTTCATAATGGTATTTTTCTCAAAAGTCCATAGGTGGATGCAACTGAAATGTCCAATGGTGGATCAATGGCTGAATTTGCTATACACAAACAACACAATCTCATTCATTCTTAAAAAGAAGAAACTTTCTGAATCATGCTACAACATGTATGAACATTAGGGACATTACACTAAATGAAATAAGCCAGCTACAAAAACTCAAAATTCTCTGATTCCACTTGCATGAGGCATGTATAATAGTCTAAATCATGAAGAGAAAAAGCAAAATGATGGTTTAAGGGCTGTGGGGAGGGGGAACAGGAAATAGTTGTTTAATGGATATAGTTTCAGATTTGCAAGATGAAAGGTTTTCTGAAGGTTGGTTGCACAATAATACAACTGTATTTAACACTATTGAACTGTACAATAAATAATGCTTAATATGAGACACGCATGGTGGCTCATACCTATAATCTCAGCAACTCAGGAGGCTGAGGCAGGAGGATCATAAGTTCAAAACCAGCCTCAGCAACTCAGTGAGGAGCTAGGTAAGTTAGTGAGAACCTGTCTCAGAGTAAAAAATAAAAAGGGCTGGTGATATGGCTCAGAGTTAAACTGTCCCTGGATTCAATCACTGACACCCAGTCCCCACAAAATGTCTAATATGGTAAATCTGATGCTATTTATACCTTGCCACAATTAGTAATAAAAGTATACACCTGTGCACATAAAGACAAACAATTAAAATATAAACATCTAATTTGGAAAATGTAAGTATCAAATAAGGCAAATAATAAAATTTCTACAGGTCACTAATGGAACCTTAAATTTCCAATGTAAAACCAGAAAGGTTTGTCACAGAGAAAGAAATACAAATGTTCAATTGAATGAAATAATCACTTTTTCTAATGTCCACAGAAATTGAGATAAAATTGAGATATAAACTGGCAAAATTGAAAATGATAATAATCAGTTCAGACAAGTATAGGGAGTAATAAAGTTACTTTCATTAGTATGAGCATTGTTAATTTGTAAAGAATACCTGGAACAAATTGACAAAAGTATTTTTTTAAAAACCCTAAAAATATGTTCATACGCTGACATGACAATTCCATTACTATGACTACAACTTAAGGAAATAAACCTATGTCCTTTCAAGTGTTTACTTATAAATATGCTCATTCTATATGGTTTATAGCACCAGGAATTGATAATAATATAAATGTCCACTAGAAAGAAACAGATCTATCTATATGTCATATCAATATGATGGGTTATTATTCAAGTAGTAAACACTTAAAATGCTAGAAATTGAAAATAGTTAAGTATACAACTAAAAGGCGATAGATAAAAGTTACATCATGTTATTAGCTATTACTAAGGTATTAACTATACATGTGAAAACATAGGGGAACCTTACATATATTCTGATGAGTGAAAAACCCAGACACAAAAGATTACATATAAATAATTCAATTTTGTGTTGTCAATTAACAAGCTAAACTTATCTATGGTGAAAGTTAATCAGAATAATGGTTGTCTCCTGGGAATAACTGATTAGGAAGGGGCATGTAGGAACTTTACCAGATGATAGAAATATTCTATAACATGCTAGATTGTTCATTATATGAGTGTACAACATTGTCAAAACTCACTGAACTTTACCCTTAAAATTCATGCATTTCATTCTGTGTAAATTATAACTCAATATTTTAAAAAGATACAAAATGCTGTTTTCATATAATCCCCAATAACATGGAAAAATACTAAACTCAAAATGCTAAATGAGAAAGGACTTAAAAATGTGTGTACTGAATGATTCTGTGAATGGATTTTATAAACACGAGGACGAATCTATCATTTTATGAGCAGCAATTATCAATGTAATTGAATGCTTTCATCTTTATGCTTTTTTATATTCAAAGATTTCTAAAGTGAACATGCAATACATTATAATAAAAATAGCTAAATATATATCTGTTGGAAGTGAACTTTGGATTGTCTTATGGTAAGCTGTTAGGTCAGGAACTATCAGCCACACACTTCACTGATCCCTTAGCTCTCTGGATTCCTGAGATAAAGGAAACTGAAATAGCACTTAGTCCATATTATTACTGGAACCTCAATTAAATATCTGCATGCATAAAATTATGTTTTTCTTCATTGGCTCCTGCCCCAGAAAACTGGATTTAGAAATTTAGGTCCCCAAGACTGTCCCTTTATCCTTTGTTTCAAAAAGCATTTTAAGAACTCACCCTTCCATCTGGTCTGTATGTTGCTGACTAATATATTAGCTCTCCCTGCCCTTTCTACTGGAACACTCTTGGGTTAAGTATGTTCACTCATGAATAACTGTTTAATTATTATAATTTTGTTATTTGTAGAGACCTGGCAGTATACCCAAAGCTATAAGCAAAGACATGTTTGCTGACTAAAGGCTTACTATGGAACAAAAGACAACTCGCAGAGTACAAAGGAGCATGCTTTGAGCAACGAAGGATTTCATTGTTGTGCCTCAAATATATATTGTGCCAAGTGGCATTGCAGTCACTATGATCAATATTGTTTTTAAGACTTAATTTTTTCCTTGGAGTTCTAAAGTGACTTTAGGATCTCTTCTAGAACAAAAATTGGGGTTAGAATTTGGAAATAACTTTTAAATATGGAAAATTGATGCAGCAGTAATTTGATGTTAATACTACTTCTCAGATTCATGGGAATTCTTTGTCTATTAGGACCTTCTAAAACCTAGAAAATGTGCTTTATGATCTCTAGAAAATCAAGAGACTGTACCTTCATTTTTAGGTCACCAGTGCCTGCTAACTCAATGGTAAAATTCAATGAAGATATGTTGGTTAGCATAAAGACAGGTACAGGGTTCTGATTCTGTTAATTAGCATAGAGTAACATTCTTGCTGGTAGACATTTCATATTTTTCATATCTTTGATTAAAATAAACACTGACCTATTTCATATGTACAGACACAATGTTTTTTGTAAACAAATAAATGCATAGTTTTAAGATTAAAACTTCTTTATTTTACTTCTTAATTCTGTGTGTCCTATTCTTTCCTGAAAGTTATAGCTCCTGTTACTTAGAGAACAATTTTGTGATCCAACTACTTCCATCCTTCCTAGGTAACCCTATCCATTCCAACTCTGCCAGCTCTAGCTTCAAACATTTCCTCACTACCTTTTTAACATCAACCTTGCCTACCCAACAGCTCTAGAATCCTGTCAGATGAGGAGGGTTAGGACAAGAAATAAATCTGTGCTTTGGCCTTAGCGACTAATAATAGATTATTATGTTATCCTTTCTTGGTAATTCAAATGGTGTTTGACTGATATGGGAATTTAACGCTTCCTGTCTGGGCCAGTGCGGAGGATATGTTTGTCTAGCATTCCTGAAATGGCACCATGTGGATAACTTGCAAGACTCTGTTTCTCTGACCCCATTTGTCGTCTGCTTTCTGTTTTTTAGTTCTAACTACTATTTTCAGGCCTGTCATTGCTTGTGGTTCAGCCTCTGTTTGCCTTACAGATTTTGAGAAGCCTTTTTTCAAAATGAGTCACCTTTGATTGCAGCACAGCAGTTCACCTCTTGGTAGTTTTCCAGGGGCGCATGGATCTTTTGGCCTTAGATGACTTTTATTGGTAGTTTTCTTTTTAAAAAATACAATATCACTCCCCATCTCCCACACTCTTAATAATTTACATACACTTTCTTCATTAAGCTATTGATATAATGGATAAAAAAATTAGCAACTTAATATAAAATATCCTAGATTACCCTATGGAATACTATTTTATAGATAGGTGATATTTCTCTTTTATATCTCTTCACTAAGTAAGAAAAAGAGATAAAACCTTGTTTTTCAACCAAGATGCAAAAGTAATTTGTTCCCTTTATGAAATGCATTTTTGATCTTGAAAATTTATAGACATTCTTGGCAAAATTATAGTTCTAGAAGAAGGTTAGTTTAGAAAGTTTTGTTTGTCTCTATTGCTACCTAATTATTTGAAAAGCATCTTGCTTTTTAAAATTTTGCCAGAAATTAACACACCCTTTCTGTAAGTGCCATTATCATAAAAGACATGTCTGATCAGTAATTCCTTAATTTGAATATATTCTGGTGCTTTAAAGCCATAATTATGTACAATGCAGGACAAAAAGTGTACTTTTACATGCTGCTTATTATTGTTTCTATTATTATTATATTATGGCTATTTACATTAGAGACTTTATCTTCCAGTAATACTTATACCCTTCTGGGTTTCTGGTTTGCTATTATTGTTTATTTAAATATTTAGGGTAGTACTATATCACAAAGTTTGGTGTCAGTATAGACTAGTACATATTTAAGAAGCAGAAAATCCTGAAAAATGAACTAAATACATTTTTTAAATCTACTTCAAAACAAATGAACATTTTTACATATACAGAGGGTATTTGCATGTTTTAGTTACACACACACACACACACACACGTGCGCGCGCGCGTAATGTTTTACTCTTAAGATTTCTCTATCACAATGGTATAGATTGACCTTCAAAAGTAGTATAGCTTAATATTTACATTCCCTCATACTTGTTAGGTGAGAAGTATATATTTCAAGATGAGGTGTTGAAGGACCTAATAACATTTAAGCATTCTCCTCTGAATTGAATTTTTATTTTAATTGTAGTCTTCTTATCCTTAATCAAAAGTGATTGATGGGTGGGTGTTCCTAACATTGTGATAAACTCTTTTATACCTAAGATTGCTACTGCCCTCTAATATATATCTTCTTCTTTGCCCAGCATAAGAGGATCTCAATTTTTGTCAGGGCACACTGACATTCAGAATAAAACATTTCATTTCCAGAATATTTGGCAGTTATGAGTGGCCAAGTGGATAACATCCAGTCAATTTGAATGCAAACATAACTTTTGTGTGAAGGTTCTGTAAAGTCTTCTTAAACAAGAGGAAGAGGGCTCATATACTTCCTTTTCTTATTCTTGAATACAGATGTAATTTAGAGCTGCTGAAAATCCTTACATCATTCCAAAGAAGCAGAAGTCTCCTACAGTTTGGGTAGGCTGTGTTCACTGTAAAAAAATGAGTTTTTTTATAGTATTTTTTTGTCATAGATGAAGATATCACTATTTTTCTCTTCCATTTAGGCATTTTATTTAGTCACAGCATAATGGGAGGTCACTTGTTATCTTCAAGACATCCCACCCAAAATAATATATTTGAGATCCAAGTTGCCAAAAGTAGTTCCTCTTTCACATTCAATGGAGTCTCAATTAAATTTGTGCATAACATTATTGGATAATGCCCATGGGCATATTACTGAGAACTCTCTTGGGGAAATACTGAAGTTATTGAGAGTAGTGCCCAATATTGAAGTGTGAACTTTTGGCTCCTCAGGACACCCTCATTGTTTTTTCTGCCCCTTTTTCTTCATGTCAAACTTCCCTTTTCTTAGTTCTACTCCCTCAGGTCCCTGTTAGCTAATCTAATTAACTGAATCAAGCTGAGAATTTAATGGCTAATAATGGCTTAATGTGCTACCCTTCTCAGATAATATTTGCCTTTTAATAAAGCACTCAGTGTTCTAACCCAAAGGAGTAGAATACGGGAACTTTAGTAGGACAGAATGAGGAAGATATAGTCATGGAATAATATAGCTGATTTGGACCTTAGAAATCTTATGAAAATGTCTTTTCAACCAGAGGAAACTCTGACCGGGAAGAAAAAGTCACTTGCCTATGGTCTAAGTGCTTGTTAGTGGCAAATCAAAGACTGGATGTCAGATCTACTAATTCTCAGTTCAGAGCTCTTTCCACCTCACCACATTTGAGAAGGAAAGCCTTTTGGCCATAATGAAATCACCACGTCAAAGGGCATTAGTTCTGTGTGCCTGCATATTATAATAATTGTTCACTTATTTTGCAGTCATTTCTACTATCTTATTCTGGAAAAAAGTCTTAAACAATGATTCAAAAATTTAAAAATGCAATTTCCATTTAGTAAACATCAAATCTTGTATTTCTTTTTACTATGTGAAATTTATAAAGTATCATGTCTAATAGAGGAACAAAGTTATTTTTATTTTAGAATATATCTTTTTTTTAAGAAATATGCCCTCTTGTTTTAGATGCTCCAAAAGGTTTTAGGCTTACTGTGAAAAAAAATCTTCTGTTATAAAATATGTACTTACAATGAGAACTTAATTTTATGTATAAAGAAACGAGGCACATTATCTCATATTTTATTTTTTTTGTGTGTGTGTGTGTTCTTACTGCCTGCATTCTTTTATTGGAATGCATGATTTTTTTTTTAATTCTACAGTCCCATTGTTCCAAAAGTAAACTTTCTCTTATTTTTAGAAATAACATTAATAGCATTCTATGATTAGTACTTTGGTCTTTTTTTTTTTTTTTTCTG